>NC_034415.1:362491-724982 GCF_002078875.1 Numida meleagris | reverse complement strand
GAATGGGGCTACTAATAATACAGTTCCCAAAATAAAATAGGAAACGTAAGTACTGTGATGCTTTTATTCAGCTTTGAATAAATCAGTGGAGCATAAAATATACTGAAACTGATTAAATTTGATTCCTGCAGGAACCAAAGTTTAAGAAGCTATAGTAGAGATGGAGAGAATCCACGACAGGGTGGGGAGGGAGGGCGGGCTGTGCTGTGGGCCCCCTGGGAATTTGGTCTCAATAAACAGCTCAGTGACAGTTCTACTCCTGGTTTTCATGCCAAAATAGAGGCCAGTGAGATTATGGTGCTTATTTCTGTGCTAACCTGCCCTGGAACAGGAAGAAACTAAATAGTCTGAAATAACTGGTAGTATACAAGAGCTTTCTAATTTGACACTATAAATTCGTAAATTCAAGAATGCCTTTCCTTTTCATAAGGCACTTTTTACACATTCCAAACCAAATTCTTTAATCCTCAGATGAGCAAAACTCCTGCTGCTCACATGGAGCAATCTGCTCAGTTAAAGAGCACAAAAGCTTCATCCTGTGTTATACTGATAGCTTTGATATTTCTGCAACTTTTCAGATATTCTGTGAGCTAGAGTCACTGTCTGTCCCCCAGGCTCCTGGAAGGACACAGAAGAGACAGCAGTGAGTCCTGCCGAGCATAGTGCCTGGAGGAGCGTGGGCCCCAACTGTGGGCTGAGATCAGCTGCTCGCACCACAGCGGCAGGGACCAGAGCAGGGACAGGAAGGTGAGGAGAGAGAGAAAAGCATTGTGGTGGTATTAATAATTGTAGGAAGTAATTCAGAGGAGCACTGGGCTTTAGAAAACCTTTCCTTTCCAGAAAGGAAAACTGGGTAAGTTTGTGGATGACATTAAACTGGGAGAAGCTGTTGAGTCTTCAAGGGTGGAGAGGCCTTACAAATTAGACAAGTTAGAGTGCTGGGCAATCACCGATCTCATGAAGTTTAACAAAACCAAGTGTTGGATTCTGCACATGGCGTGGGGCAGCCCTGGATGTACGTACAGGCCAACTGGAGGATGAGAGGCTGGAGAGCAGCCCTACGGAGAGGGATGTGGAGGTTCTGGCTGACAGCAAGTTAGATGTGAGCCAGCAGTGTGCCCTGGCGGATGACGGGCCAAGCATCCCCTGGGGAGCACCAGGCCCAGCACTGCCACCAGGCGAGCGGAGGGGCTGTCCCCCTGTGCTCTGCGGGCTCACCTCAAGCACTGGGTGAAATTTTGGGCACTAAAATGTAGGAAGGATGTAATACTGTTCGAAAGCATCCAAAGGAGGGTAACAAAGATGGTGAAGGGTCTGGAGGACAAGACCTTTGAGTTGCAGCTCACAGGGAGAGGAGAGGCAGTGCTGAGCTCTGCTCTCTGGTGACAGCAACACACAGGGCATGAGGGAACGGCATGGAGCTGTGTCAGGGGAAGGGCAGCTGGGGCTTAGGGAAAGGTCCTGCTCTAGGGGGTAGTGGGCATGGCCCCAGGCTGCTGGAGTCCAAGCAGTGTTTGGACAATGCTGTCGGACACAGGGTTTGAGTTTTGGGTGGTCCTGCGTGGAGCCAGGAGATGGACTCGATGGTCCTCATGGGTCCCTCCTAACTCGAGATATTCTATGGTTCTATGAAATGCATGCTTAAATTAAAATACACTCATAAATGTCTCATAGGGGTCCTAGCTTCACTTCCTGTACTTGCCAGCAATTGCTGCAAGAAAGGTAATGGCTGAACTGTCTTACTTTTTTGATATTTGGATGATAATGTTCATTAAATAAAGAAAGTGTATTGGTACTTTGTTTAGTAGTGTAAAAGTGTAAAAATAGTTTTTAATTTACCGTATCTTAATCCTATTCTTCATATTCAAGAAATGAAAATTCTACCAGTATTATGTACTTGGCAGGTATTTATTACAACAGTCTTCAGAGCTAATTTCCATATAGATGTGTTCTCAAAGACTGCATTACTTGGAGGGGAAAAAAAAAAGGGTGATGAGATCAAGATTAGGTCTCATACAAATGACACTGCATGCAAAACCCTAGTGGAATAGTGTTACCTATTCCAGGCTAACCTCCAGTCTGTATCTGGTACAAAAGGTATTTGTAGATGTTGATTTGTGTGTGTGATCTCTGATCCTGTGAGGAGTTTGAGTTTAAGATGCGTGAGGCTGTATCTTGCACTTTACAGTAGTCTAAGCAATCTCAGTTTGTTAGCTGTAAAGGCTGGGAGCTTTCAAAAGCACATGTAGCTCATGTCTACCTAATTGCATGCAAAATGAGATGACAGTGAAAAGTTGTGCCTTTTTTTTTTTTTTTTTTTAAATTTCAGAAGCTATCTATCTATTTATTAAAGTTCAAACAAAGATCATGTAAGATGGCTTGTAGTCCTTCTCTCGGAGATAGCAGTTGGAGCCAGAATGGGCTCAGGTGGTTCCCCTGTGCAATCAGTTATGTAGTATTATATTTTTTTCGGTGTATCCATAACTTGCATTCAGATGCTGACTTTCTCCCTCTATCCCCTAATGGAACATTTCTTAACAGATCTTGAACTGCATCTTCTTGTTTTGTTTTGAAATTGCAAACATGCATTAATCTAAGGCTTATGAAAACTCTGTAGCGAACTTGGTGCCCCTCTTGACTTCCTTGAATTCTAGATTATAAATAGACTCACTTGTAATTACAAGTGCCTTACTGAGTTAAATTCTTTCTACTGCTAAGAAAATAATATATAGAAATCCCACATAAGTATCTCAGTAGATACTTCTAGAGACTAAAATATGCTTAAGAAGCCATAGATCCTACTAGAATTACTCATGCCTGAAAAAATAGCACAGCTTGATTACCAGAAAAGCCTAAGCATAGTAATGGTGACTCTGCTTTTCCTGCTTAGCACCTGAGGTAGGGGATCTAAAATGTCCCACGCTGTCTCCTCATTAGTAAGTAAAATGTATAGGGTCTAATGTCCAATAGTAGTGAGGAAATCAATTAGTGAGCCTCATCTTTTCATGCTAACTGTTCTCTTTTTCTATTGTTCAGACAGTGAATGGATAAACTTGTATCCGACAGCAGCAGATGCAACACAGGCTGCAGTGGGCATGAGTAAGTTGAGTTCAAATTCTTTTACATCTACAAATGTAGATCTTACGTGAAAGTCTTTGTGGGTAACGTTTGAGCCTCTTGCATGAGGAACCCCTAAGGAGAAAAGTGTGATGGAGGAGGTATGTAAAAGGCACACCTAGGAACAATTGTTCCCATTTATCCATCTTAAGAACATTCTCAGTCTTCAGTAAATGTAATCCATTGCTCATCTGAAGGAAACACAATGTATTTGAGACAAACAGGTGAGGCATGTAGCTGTCTTTGAATTACAGTAAAGTTCTGATTATAGCATGTCCCACCTGTCTGCCATTACATAACTGTTTTACAAAAGTTGCTTACTCAATCTACCTGTCAACTCACTGAGCAGTGCGGGAGTTATCATCACAAACTTGAAAGCTCTATTCAAAGTCTGTCAGTGCTTCAGAGGTCTGCTCTGCCAAGATAAGTCCTCTCTACAGAGACTTTAGGCCAGCTAGATACAGCTTACAATGCATTTTTTTCCTTTTACTACAAATATACTGTACAGCAAAGTAAATTAATGTAATAAGCGCTTCTCAAGTGCAACAAGATGCGGCAGTGAGAGCTGAAATGGAGGTGAATGGTTGGTCTAAATTGGATTCTGAATTCGCTTCTTTCTCTCTCACCCCACCACCCATTCCCTCACTCAGTTTCCATGCATTCAATATCTTACTAGACTGTCTAGTGCTAAATGAGGTAGGTATGTACTGATGTCTCTGAGAAAACTGAAGTTTTTTTATTTTGGATGTTTACTTTGTTTGTAGACATCTAAAGCTTCAAAAAAGTATAGTAAGTCTCAGTTTTGCTTGCTTCAAACTCTGTGTAGCACATGTTCTGCAGTTGTCTCTAGTAAGATGAAAAGTTCTGTCTGTATTGTTTATCCAGCTTTTGTATCACGTCCATGTAGTACTGCAGAGTTAGATCACTAAATGCGTAATCTGAATGGGCTGTAAGATTTTTGGTACTGCTCTGTGCTAGGAAAAAAAAGTATATTATCTTCATCCCCAGATCTGGTATGAAAGATGGGCCTGGTGGTTTGGGTAATGAACTGTCTACATGTGTGGGCACATTCGTTAGTGTAAATTCTGTACAGTGACTAAATGAGGAGATATCTATTTTCCCAAGAAACCATGAGAAAATAAGAGCCTAAACTTAGCTGACTACTAGCCTCCTTGCATGAAAATCTCAGATTCTGTGTTATTTATTGTGCTATTAAAATTAAATGAGGATCCTTAACACTGTAACTCTTACGTACAAATGAATGTGGTTTCTAAAGCAGATATACCAAATCACCTTATAACTGTTTATGTACTGACCAGAAATTCCCAGTTCCAATAGAAAAGTATGTGATATATAGGTATGATTTTGATTTTTAAATGATTTGCACCCTAGCCTTCTGCCTAGTCTTTCTTAATTTGAAGACAATGTTTACTAAAGATAGCTTTTTATTAAATAATTTAATTTATATACAGATCAGACGGTACTAAATCAAAGAAATGGCATTATTCTAGAAGCTCTTTTCATAAATGTTTTCAAAGTTATTCTGTTGACTTAAAAGATTATTAAATGCATAGAATTTTAATACAGGAGACAGAATAGAAATTGAAATAAGTAATAAATAACTTGTCAAATAGATAACAACTTTGAAAGATCAGCTGATTAAAAAAAGAACGGTAAAATACTTTCTCAAGTTAAACTGGGGAAATTCACTTGCCTCACAACAGGGAAATGTCAGTGGTGATATGAATACTGAGTATTTAGTGAAGCAAAGTCTAACTACGTCTTCTCAAGGATGAGATAATGAACACATTTGTAGAGGTAATATTAACTGAAGACAGAAAACAATAGTTTCCTTGCTAACTGGGAAAGGTTTTAGAGACAGCTAGAAGGTTCAGGATCTTCCTGTTGCTCTAGCACTGTTATCTTTGAACTGCTTTACATCCCACTTTGTGTGTCTTTAATGAGTGCTGTGGTTACCTTTTTTGGTAAAACTTGTCCTTTCTGGCATGAGGAAGCTGAGTTCAAATTCTTTGTGCAAGACCTTTGACATTGTCCCACAGCATGTCCTTATCTCTAATTGAAGAGAGAAGGATGTGATGGCTGGACTATTCAGTGTGTAAAGAATTGTTTGGATGGTTGGAGCCACAGTGTTGTCAGCGGCTCTATGTCTGGGTAGAGACCAATCATGAGTGTTATCACCCAGGGGACAGTCTTGGGACCAACGTTCTTCAACATCTTTATCAATGACCTAGATACTGGGGTCAATTGTCTCCTCAGGAAATCTGCTGATGACAGTAAGCTGAGTGGTGCTGTTGATACCATAGAAGGAAGGGACACCATCCAGAGGGAGCAGGAGAGTCTAGGAAAATCTAATGAGGTTTAATAAGTCCAAGTGCAAGGTGTTTCAGTTGGGTTGAGGCAATCCAAGATATGTGTGCAGACTAAGAGAAGGACTCCTCAAGAGCAGCCCTGCAGAGAAGCACTTGAGGGTCCTGATAGACAAAAGCTGGACATGAGGCTTCAATGTGTGCTTGCAGCCTGGAAGGCCAAGAGTATCCTAGGCTGCATCAAAAGAGAGGTGGCAGCAGGGCCCTCTTCAGGCCCCATGTGAAGCACTGTGTCCAGTCCTGCTCCCCCCCACCCCACCACCAGAAAGACAGAGGTCTAGAGGAGGGCCATGAAGAAGATCAGAGCACTGGATTGCCTCTCTTGTGAAGACAGATTGAGAGAGCTGGGCTTGATTAGCTTAGAGAAGAGAAAGCTCCAGGAAGACCTCATTGTGATCTTTCAGTACCTGAGGGTGGCTTATAAACAGGAGGAAGGTGGACTTCTTACATGATCTGATAGTGATAAGACAAAAAGGGTGACTTTAAACTAAAATACAGGAGACTTAGATTAGATGTTGGGAAGATATTTTTTACTCAGAAAGTGGAACAGATTCCAGTTGCAGATGCCCCATCCCTGGAGGTGTGCAAGGCCAGGTCGGACGGGGCCCTGGGCAACCTGATCTGATGGTTGGCAACGCTGACCATAGCAGGGGGGTTGGAACTAGACGATCCTTAAGGTCTCTTCCAGGCCATTCTATGATTTTCAGGAGACTTCAATGATCCTTCTTATAGAAGTGTCTAAATGTGTATGTGCGAGTACATAAGATTTTACAAACAATGAGCAGACTGTAATAAAACAATTGTTGGATAGGCTTTCACAGCTAGTGCTTCTCTCAGGAAGCTTTGTCGGAATTTCTTAAATAGCAGAAATGGTCATGCATGTAGGTGTTCTTTTTTATATGAGAAATATAAAATGCAATTATAACATTATAATTGCTTCTGTTTGCTTTTTGAAATGCTAAATTGGGCTGACCTGCAGTCCCTTCTTGGAATTAAAGGTCCTTTAAAGGCGTGAGTATTGTCTGGCATTTAATTGTTTGATTTCTTTTTCTCGTGACTGGATTTCACTTTATCTGAGGTAGTTTCAGACCTCAAAATTAACAGATACTAAACTAGTAGCTCTAGGTGATGGTGTACATACGTGGATTAAAATGCTTCTCTAATTCTAGAGTGGAAATGGTGCTCTACTGCTGTTTGGGATATTGATACTTTAGCTATCTTTGTAACTTCTGTCAACCCAGCTTCTTTGCTATTTTCAGACTGTTTTGATGTGTGGATAGATAACAGTTAATTTATCAGAACTGTAATCACTGTCATTTTCTAAAAGAATGAGATTATTTCATTTCAATTTACTTGCTTTCATTTTGTGGGGTCTTTCACTATTGATTCTGAACAGCTGAATCGTATTTTCTGAATACCGATAATCTTGCAAGAAAATCTAATATAAGAGAACAACATCAAACTGACAGGATGATAGAATGGTTAATATATGCCCTCTTCTCTTTAATGTGCAGTATCTTTATGATATCATGGCCTGCACTTTGACCCACATCTTCCTTTTTAGTTAACCTCCATCATCTATTTAATAGAGCTTCACATGTTTGTCATATGAATTAGTAATTAATGTCACTCTATTCCTCATGTTAATATGTTCATTGA
This sequence comes from Numida meleagris, assembly GCF_002078875.1. NCBI lineage: Eukaryota > Metazoa > Chordata > Aves > Galliformes > Numididae > Numida > Numida meleagris. Next base: position 717,819 of record NC_034415.1, on the reverse strand, counting down.
AAATGACATAGAAGGAAGGGCACTTAGATCTACAGAGAATTAATTAGCATGGAATTTTCAGTATATCATCTAGTGTTAATTAACAGTTAAACCATCTTCTGGTGCATGACCTGCTGATTTAAATACAGCATTCTGTTACAGTGGCCCTGGGGAAAATGCCTTGAAAGGGTACTCTCTCAGAAACAGAATTCTCTACATTTGGTTCTCTCTATTTCATTGTACCTTAACATTAGATCTTCCTGCAACGCAAAATTCCATTTATTAAAGTGATAAGCAAGCACCAATTCTGATATCAGAAAATATACTGATAGATTTAAGGATGCCCAAGTGATGTGCTGTCTGATGGAGCTGGCACAATTCTGTTTCTAAAGGAGGGTTGGATCCTCTCTGATAAATCTCTGTAGCTGCAATGACTTCAGTAAAGCTTTAGTACCTTTTTTAAACATGTAAAATTCTACCTTGAGGAATTGTAATATTGACTGCCTTAGCCATTCAGGAAATCATCTTCTGGAGTGTTTTCTTTCTCTAGACGTTTGCAGTGTTTATGCTTATATTTCTTGTGAAAACAACTGAAACGAAGGCCACATTTTAACAGTGTAGCTTAGTAGTTCTGCTCATGTTTTGCTATTCTTGCTTTTTCAAGTTGTAAGCGATCCTTTAAATTTTTGATTTCATCGGTTTAAAAATATCTAAAGCTCTATTTTATTGAGCACTTCCATCATTTTGAATACCTTTATGATGCTGCTTTTGAGGTCTTTTTTTCTGTGCAATTCAATTCCCTTGACCTCAGAAGAGTGTTCATTCCTGGTATCCTCTGCTTTATATTATTACCGGGTTTACACTAGTGTGTCATCAAAACTGTTGCTGTGAAGTGGTGAGTTTTTAGCGCTATGAAATTGAACTCTTCCATAGTGATAGAAAACAAATGACCCTACTTCTTCAACTAGTGGGTGATTGATTAGGAGACAAAACCAAGTGAGAAGCAAGCTTCTTGTGCTGATGGCTTTTTTGTTTGTTTTTTAATAATTCCAAAATGAAGTAATTAAGTGAAAGATGCTGTTAGACCGAAAACAGTCTCTTGAAAATAAGAGATGACTTATCCACAAAATATACAACTTACGTGTTTCAATAATGAGGACTCCTGATAACCAAAAAAGCAATCTCCTATATTGTCACTAATATTAAGCAGATTCTTTTAGTAGTACGTGACAAAAAATATACGTGCTTTAGAGATTGTCTCAGATGCTTGCAAAGACATTTCTTCCTAGAACAAGAGTAGACAGTAAATCTGTTTATTGCAATCACAATGTCTTTTTACCAGTCAATACTAAAGAACTGCTTAGGTGGTAGACAACTTAGTGAGTTCTTTGGATCAAAATCTCTTCATTGCATCTTTTTGCATTGTCCAGCTGACGTTTGTTCACTGTATTTCATTAGATTACATTTTTATTATTTCCTAAAGATCTCTGTCTCTATAGACTGATCAACAATTTAGTACTGATATCGGACAGAGTGTTGAAACTGCATTTGTTAAGACTGCTTCCATCCAGTCCAAACTTATGTGTTGTTATAAAACATAGAAGATGTGGGATAGATGAGTGGACAGTGAGGTAGATTGAGAACTGGCTGACTGGCAGAGCTCAGCAGGTGGTCATCAGCAGCACAGAGTCTGGTTGGAGGCATGTAACTAGGGTGTTCCCCAGGGGTCGGTGCTTGGTCTTGTTCAACATCTTCATCAGCGACCTGGATGAAAGGGTAGAGGGCACCTTCAGCAAGTTTGCTGATGATACAAAGCTGGCTGACACACCAGAAGGCTGTGCTACCATTCAACATGACCTGGAGAGACTGGAGAGTTGGGCAGGGAGGAACCAGATGAGGTTTAACAAGAGCAAGCTTAGTGTCTTGCACCTGAGGAGGAATAACCGCATGCACTGGTACAGGTTGAGGGATGACCTGCTGGAGAGGAGCTCTTTGGAGAAGGACCTGAGGGTCCTGGTGGTCAACTGGTTGTCCATGAGCCAGCACTGTACCCTTGTGGCCAAAAAGGTGAGTGGTATCCTGGGGTGCATTAAAAAGAGTATGGCCAGCAGGTCAAGGGAGGTGATCCTACCCTTATACTTTGCATTGGTGAGGCCACATTTAGACTCCTCTGTCCAGTTCTGGGCTCCTCAGTTCAAAAAAGACAGGGATCTCCGAGAAGGAGTCCAGCGGAGGGCCACAAAGATGATTAAGGGCCTGGAGCATCTCCCATATGAGGAAAGGCTGAGGAACCTGAACCTGTTCAGCCTGGGGAAGACTGAGAGGGGATCTGATAAATATTTATAAGTATCTAAAGGGAGGTGGGAGGCAAATGGATGAGGCCGGGCTCTTCTGGGTGGTGTGTAATGATCGGACAAGGAGTAATGGCCTAAAACTTGAACATAGGAAGTTTCTTTCTATCATGTGGAAGAACTTTATGGTAAGGGTGACAGAGCACTGTAACAGGTTGCTCAGAGAGGTTGTGGAGTCTCCTTCTATGGAGATATTCAAGACCCGGCTGGACACCTACCTGTGCGACCTGTTGTAGGATACCTGCCTTACCAGGGGGGTTGGACTTTGTGGTCTCTTGAGGTCCCTTCCAATCCCACCGATTCTGTGATTCTGTTATAAAATCACTCTTACCTCCTCTCTGTGTTGCTGTGAGAGCTGTTTAAGGTAAATTATTGAGACAGTGGTTGTTTTTTGTTTTTTTTTTTTTAATATTTTTGGGTTTGTTTTTTTTTGTTTTGCTTTGCTTTCCTCTCAAGGAATTCAGGATATCAGTGTTTTCAGACATGGCAAATGAGCTGAATAAATTTATTTTCTCTGCAGTCATTAAATTTACCAAGCTTTGGACAGTCTGGAGTTCTCCTATTCCACATTCTTTTTGGATGACTGGAAAATAAAACTTCAATTCTATCTATTCTTTTTTAAAGAAGTTTAAATATATAGCCTTTAAAATATGTTCAAACATTCAAGAAAAAATAAATTAAAAATTGGGGAAAAAATAGAATTAGCAGTTGTATTTTTATTGCATCTCTTCTGCAATTTGAGTCCTACTGGTCTTGAATCTTGCTTTTTCTGTCATATTCTTTGTATCCTATCTAGTGAATTAACATCAGAAGATTGAGAAAAACCATTCTAACACTGGCAATCTTTTCAAAAGTGAAGTGCGTATCACCACATGTAATGATTGAGATTAGCTATATTTTTTGTACAGTTAAATTATGTTCAAATAATGTATACTGTTCCTTAGTATAGAACAAGCTTTCATTGCCAGACCCTAGTGGATTGCTGAATTATTTTCTGAGTATGAAAAATATCTAAAAATATCTTGGCTCAAAGATTACTAAAATGGCTCTTCTGTTGTGTTTCCAAATTTTCTCCTCTGCAACAATTTCTTGTAAGCGCTTTTATCGTACAAAATAACCCGTCACTCTTTGCCTGGTGCTTGGAGCCTATTATGAACCCTCTCTTTGCAAGATCTTGAGTTCCTGCTGTCAGCAACTGTTTCGATTCCCAGTTTCTAGGTCACATTAAAATACTATAATACTAGCCTCTATTCATCTTTCCTACTTTAACTGTCTCCTTTTATGCGTTCACATTGAGAAGTGCTACTGCTTGTATGAGTAAGTGGCCCAAATACAGACCTTGTGGAAGCCTGGAAGCATGTAAGCCATAATTTACTAAATGATGAAAAAGGAGCATAGAGTAAGGCCGGTCCAGTGTGCTCTCTTTTTACCAAAGGCTGAAGTAATGAGAGCAGGAAAAGAAGAATGCTGCAATTAAGTTTTCTTTGATGACTGCCTAATGATCTAGAAATGTACTGCTTGCTAAAGTTTTGCATACTGGTTTATGCATTTTGATGTTCACTGGGTTAACAGGAGGCACAAGGAATTCTCTTGGTCTAAGCAGGAATACATTAAATTATTTGAATAGACTTCCCTCTACTTCTTGTGAAGTGTTTCTGGTTAGTTTCTAACTAGATGCCTGTAGCCAAGCAATAACTTTCAGAAAGAATTGGAATTTGTGCATTATGTGTGGATTTCTAGAGTCAAAAATTTAGAACAGATTGCCATGAAACTCTCCTGTTAAAATGCAGCTGGAAAGCTTGGATCGATCTCCTAGTCTAATAAAAACCTGGAAATGTGATTAATTACTTTGCAGATATGATTCCTATCTTTATTTATGGTGCTATAAAAGTAATTTATGGTACTACAAAAAGATGAGGCAAATTCTGTAGAACAAGAGCAAATAAAAAGTATTGTTCACTGATGTATATTGAAAACTATCATCATTAGCTTAACAGGATAATAAAATCTAGGCTTTTAGGAAAGACTCCTATGTATTTTCTAATTTTAGTAAGAAACATTCTCTGGGTCAGAAGGTGCGGTTTCCAATCTTTAGATTGCTCAGAAGAGTACCGAAGTCAGCTTATGTCTCCTGAAACTTACTCCAAGAGTGAACAAAGTAGCTGGGGCATCCTGTGCTGAGAATTTTCCATGGGAGGGCTGTGACAAGCCCTGCCACAGGCATTTGACTTAAATGGTCCTTAGCAGACACAGTGTGCTGTTTGAAGCGAAGAAAGCCAGGTTCCTAATGAGCTTATTTCCAAAACTAGGTCTGTAACTGTCTTTCTGGAGTGCCTTTGGATAATGTGCCTTCCCAGAAATGCGTATAGGTATTTCTCTTCTGTCATTCAGTGCATTACCTCAGCATCTGATAGAAAAGTGTGAAACTACTAATCCTGGCTTGAAGTATGCACCTTTTAGATTTTCTTGTGGTATTTCTGTTTTAAATAAGGATTGGTATGAGAAAAAGCATCTACAGTGAAGAAACTTCTATGTAGATCGCTCCAAAAGTAATGCCTCCTATGTATTTCCATGGAAACTACAACACATAAAAAGAACACAATAATGTTATTTGATAGACCAAATTGTCAGCTACAAAACACCGTTTTTTGAAAGTCACCATCACTAGCTATGCACTTTTATCAGTGATGGACAGTAGCCTGCGTGTCGCACTGGTAACAATCTACACCAGCAGAGGCAACCCACTGCTGGAATATTAGTGGGAAGGTTCAACCTCTACTGCCATACCACCAGCATCCACCTCTGGCATCGTGGGCCAACGTAAAAAAATAAGCGGCATTACTTTCAGAGTAGCCCTCAAATTTCTGTTCTGTTTCCCCTAGACAGCCAGAAAGCCTTAACCTCTGGTGAAAACAGGTCACATTTCATCCCAAAACAATTGAAATGATGGCCACAAGCTCTTTAAAAAGTTTGTCAACTCTACTTACAGATATTCAAGGAATCACTGGAGTCCAGCAGTAGAGTATTCATTGGAAGGGCAGAGAAATTCACTATGGTCCTCACTGAACAAACCTTACTTGATAAGGTGCAAATTCTGCCAAACTCTTCCACTGACTACTAGAAAAAACTTAATTAGCAAGTGCAGTGCGTAATAAGACTTTAAAATAACAAGAAAGGAAAGTAAGACCTGTCCTGGAATATCAGTTTTTCATTTGTTCTTATGTTCTCATCTGTCCAGGAATGCCGTATCTTCAACTGTATGACATTATTCTGTTTTTGCTTTAAGTATTCTTATACTTAAAGATTATTTTTCAAATCTTGATTTACTGCGAGCAGATTCTGGATATCCTCTGGAGTTGGGCTGGGTACTGGAACTGGCAGAGAGAAACTGGAGCAGGACCATTAGGATGATTGCCCACATTGAGAGTAATGTCAGTATTAAGGAGCCAGCTTTGGATTTTTTATCATGTGATGTTTAGGCCAGTGCAGTGTCCAGTCAATGCATTTTACACCTATTGATGATTTGCTGTTTTTGTCAGTATAGTAAAACAGTATCACCAGTTCTGCTTTGGTACTTCTGTACTTGGAGTTAACTCCCACTAAAGACAGTCAAAATGACATCTAAGTTTGTAGGCACAGAACTGGGAATTCATGGTTGAAACCGTGATAAAACTATGGCTGAATGTGGTAGAGTGGGAAAAGCTCTTTTTCTAGAAAACCTTGAGAGCGGTTAGTAACACAAATAATATCACAGTGAAAGCTCATTCTTTTGTACTAAGTCCCAGTCTCTTAGGAGACTGGCAATTTGGCAGTATTAATCCCTGTTTGTCTACAGTGAGATGGTCCAGCTGTGGTTCATGGATCACTGATAGCCCATGGTGGTCCATCTGTTACAAAGGGGATTAAGGAGGAATCCATTAATCTTCAGGCAACTATGCTTTGCTAGTTGTTTCAGAGACTTGCGGAACCTTCAGGTATGATCCTTTTCATCTTGCCATTTAAAATAAAGATATCAAGCACCTGACTTCCTTTACTTTCATGTTCTTTTTCTGGTACCTTTTTGCAGGAAACTCAGTCTCTAGTGTTCTGAAATTGAAAGAGGGAAATAAAGACTGCAAAGGCTAGCCTTGCATTTCAAAATGGCCTGGGAAAGTTTGAAGGAGTTTCTAAGAGGGAGATATGGGGCTCATAAGTGAAATCCTCTGTAGTCAGGGAGAAGTAGTAAGTATTATAATTTCATAGACAGAACAGAGTGTAGTAGAATTCAGTGCATCTTTTCTGCTTAGAAGTGTCCTACTTTGATGCATAACACATTAGTATGGTCACATGAGGAAACATGCTGGGTTTTGGCTGAGAGTTTGAGAAGCAGTAGCCGTGAAAATACGGTCTCTTTTAAGAAGCGGCCCAAATATGAAGTCCTCTAAGGTATTATTTTTAAACACAATAACCCCTCGGGGCGTTAGCAATGATTGGCAAAGAAGTCACTAAATTATTGCAACGTCCAATTGTGTTGTTTAATCATGCATCTCCAATCAGGAGAGATATTGACTGCTTTTCTTTGCTCAAAAGTGAGATTCAAATCCAGAACTTTTCTCTTAACTTTGCAGTTAGGGTCATAGATGCTTCTCCCAGGACTTCAGTAATGCTTTCTTTAGTCTTGAAAAGTCTTAAATAAAAGTGAACTTCATACAGATTTTTGTCTAAGCTTTTGCAGTCTAATAAAGTGGTTTTGCAAAAATTTGTGCTGAAAACTAAATGATAGGAAAGAAACGGGGAAAGACACAGTGAGAAAAAAGGCAGTGAGCTGGAAAAAAAAAAAATCATAGTATTCTGTAATTTTCTAGTATTTCTGACAAGGAAGGATTCCTGATATATTTTTGAGCTGAACAGCACATCAGTGAGCCTAATGGATGCCTGTTATTTGCATGTCATAATACTGAAATTTTTTACCACAAGTAGCAGTAAGAAGTAGAGACAATAAGAGGAGGAGTGCAATTACAGAGGGGAAGTATGGAAAGTACAGCACAAATATCTTCCTAGAGACAGTCTAAATCCTGATTAAGACTGTTGGAATTTCTCAAAAGCTTCGTATCTGAGATACGGATTTGTGGCAACAGTGGTCATAAATTGGGATACAACGGAGCTAGAGTGGGGAAGGGCAGAATCTCTGCATTTTCTTGTGTGATTTGTTGCATGTTAGTCCCATGAGGGGTTTATTACAAGCTGCTGAGTTGTGGCTCTAGGAATCTGTCAAGTTTTGGGTACCGGAAGAATGTTTAGATATTACAAACAGTAGTGACAAATTATTTTACATGCATTTTTTTAAGGACAGACTTGTTTTAGAACATGATTATTTTTATGTCGCCTGAGCTCATATAGTTATACTCCTAAACAGGAAGGAATAGTCTCTGAGCTGTCTGAATAATGATAGGGTTGACTTACAACTTTTGAGAACTGGACTTCAGAGCACTTAGATGGTAGCTACAATGCCATGTAAACAGTGTAAGAGTCAACAGTTGGGCTAACGGATGATCTAAATGGTCTTTTCCAACCTTAACTATTCCGTGAGACAAGCTGTAGTAAGAGGTTTGTTTATGCAATAACTTCCTAAATCATCTTTTGAAAACAAGGATGATATCTGTTCAAACTTTGAGCATTGCTTTCAGTGGTGGAGGCATCCAATAGTGACAGACTGAATATCACTTGTATGTCACTGTTCTTTCTCAGTATTGGCACCTCAGAGAAAAACCTACCGCTTTAGAAACTGCAGTAGAGATGAGCAGTGGTATAGCACTTCTGTGTTAGGATCAGGTCATATTTCACATGCTAAACTGGAGCAGACATTGTTTTTTGCCTAAAGGTGATCCATGATTTGCGGAAGTCGCTTGTGGTCTTTTATCAACCTCATTCATGAAAGACCTATAAGTTTGTTCCATGCTATCCAGTGCGGAACGTACAATGGCATTTGGGATTTTTTTTTCTTTGTATTGACAGGATATAGGGGTAAAATATGTGAGCGTTTGATATGCTCCATATTACAGGTTTGGAGACAGAGCCAACAGTAGCCTAGCTAGCAGTTTTACATAACCTCATTGACTTCAGTGGCTTTATTCTTTTCTTACACTGTAAATGAAAAAGACTCAGTCCATTAACATTTAAATTGGAGATACAGATTCCTGATGTAAACTATTTGCAATGACATTAATAGTGAGCACAGCCCATTAGTGTGAGCTCATATTAGCAACATCTTAATAATCATAGCAGCTTTTTTTTTTTTAAGTTATGGGAATTTCAGTGTAGCGTATAATTAAATGTGTGTGGAATTTTTATTGGTTATAATTAAGATGCATGATCTTTGTTTATTATAGCATTAGAAAGTACTATAATTGCTCTAAAAAGTACTGCTTGTCATGTGGTATTCCTTAATTATGGAAAAATACTACCACACTTCAAGTTGGTCTGATTAAAGTAATTAGCACAAAATTATAATCAGATGCTATTAAAGTATATAAAAATATTTACTAGCATCCTCATGACTATGGGAATTGAACATTAAACATTGCTGTCTTTAAGAAGATGATGCAATTTATATTTTTACTATATAAGAAAAGAAAAAAATGATCTACTAACAATTCATGGAATTTGTGAATGCATGTACTTAAGAAAATTTTCATATCCTTTAAGATATTGTGTTATATATATTAGTCTTGATTTTTCTCTTATCCACAAAAGCTTTCACATTTATATTTATCCAGTTGATATAATATGATGCAGAAATAGAATCTTTCTATAGTTTCCAGGTCCAAAGTTCATGGACCTGGACTATGATAAGACTCTCGGCTGTTTCTTTTTAAAACCAAAATCACTATTCATCTCAAGCCATAATCTTCTCTTGCTGTGATGATCATAGAAAAGAACTTCACTTACATTTCTTCTTATACGCAGGGGGAACAAACTTGGCTGATGCTGAGCCAAATCTAATGAGTGGGAGAATGGAAGCTGGAAGACAGTTTGGTTAGGTATTCATCTGCTGGAAAAAAAGTTTATTCCTAAATCTTAATCACCAAGGCCTATGAACAACCACCACCACGACAGAACTTGTGGTGGTTAGAACAGCAAACTTATTCTGTTGTTTATTTTGCACAATCTCTCTTGGGTCCACTTTAGTGTCTGTTGTGTATCTGTATCTCAGGTGAACCACCAGCTGCCAAATCATTCAGTGACAATGCACCTAACTCCCATGCCTTTATTGCATCTCTTCAAGCACTTACACTCTAAAGTACCATCTTTCATCAGTCATATGTTCGGTCTGAGACCTTTTGCAAAATTTCCTACTCTGCACCTCCTATTCTGCTTACACAGTTACTCCAAACTTTTGCTGTTTTTTAAATGTTTTTTGACCATTTGTATTAAATAGGATTTCTAGAAATCATTTGTATTTTCCAGTCTCCTTTGCTCATTGTTATTTCACTTCTCTCTCATGTTCTATAGTGCACTGAGTTGCTTTTGTTTCTTATAAGCCAGTGTCTCTGATGCAAGGTGAATGAAACCAGAATGTGAGAGCAGATCTGTATGAGGAACTTGAGCTTTGATACTGGCATTATATAGCTGATGAAGATAAGAGTAATACTGAAGACATGCAGCAGCAAAGACTCTAGTCAGGAGCTACAGTATTTATAGGCCATGTTTGCACTTTGGTATAGAAGTTTTAACCTTGTTGCAGATATGGATTCCATTTTTTTCAAATTTTGATGCAAGTGTAGTCTGCTTTTTTTAGTAGCTGTTGTTACAAATTCTCACAAACTCGACTTTCTTTATGCGTCAAGCACATGCTATAAAGAAATTTTGCTTTGTAGCAACACCAGTAATAGTCTAGCGACTCGGTAATCACTAGATACTCCCCTTTTACTCATAGGAAGTTGCTTAAATTAACGTATAATAAGAGCTTCTCAGATTTTAGGGTGAGGTACAGAACAGCTGAGACATATGATGTTCAGCCAGCTAATTGCCTGGATTAACTTTTTGATTCTTACATTCAATGGCAAATTTGCAGTCACCAGAGACTCAAAACCTCAGCCTCTTCTGCCTCAGATGCCCATGGCCATGAACCTATTAACTAACAATATCACAATGAGAACTGAATTCAGTGACCTCTGTTATTTGATGGTTTCACCAGCTCTGTCTCACTGGGAACGCTTTGAATTTTTCAGTCAACTTAGCAACACAATCTTTGATACACTCTTCATTATTAAGCTAATAGGTAGGCACATGTAGGACTTTAAAATAGATTCAAGTGTGAAACCAGTAGGTAATGTACATAATGAGGCCATAGCTACAGCTGTGCTGCTTGGTAGAGTTGAACTACAAAGGAACCTGAAACTGGTTCTGGTTTGAGTTAGACCCACACCTGTGAACAGCAGCAAAGTTGGGAAAATCAGGCAAACCACCTGGGATTTTTTAACTGAATTAAGTTATCTATGCGTAAATGATCTTGTAAAAACTGACGAGGGGAAGGGGGAGATTTTCATTTTTTATTTTTAAATGAGGAAAATAGCAATAAAATCCCCTATGTCTATTTCCTACTTCTTCCTTCGAAGTTCTGACTCGTGCATTTTCCTATCTCCATTAGCTGTTGTAGATGTTGGGTCTATTTTCATATCTAACTTATCATAATGATTTTCACTGCAATATAATACTATGATATGGATCTATCTTTAAGCAGTAACTGAGTCTCATTTTGCAGATACCTGCAAATACCGTTACATGCTCTTTGTCAAAGATTTTTTATGCCTTTTCATGAACGTAAAGATCTTTATTCAAATAAAACAATGTTGTATTAACGAATACACTACAAAAGGAAAAGTAGTTTTTTTTTTCTTCACATTTCACTGATGTTTTTCCAGTTTATGGTATGGAACAGTTGTATATAATGTTTTCTTTTCTGGGGGTCAGGCAACACATAGTCAGTCCTAAGATAGTCAAGTATTTTTTAATGGGAAAACTGAGGAAGTAACCCTTAATGATTCTTTATAATATGCTATTTCTACTTCTGCAATGGCTGACTTTAACCTCCTTGGTGGCCAGCAGCCAGGAAAAGAGGAAGATAGTGCTTGCTAATGGAAAATGAGTCTTCTTTACAATGTGAAAACAAGAAATATTGGATAATTTCCCTCAGAGGCACTTAAGACAAGGTTCTGGTAGGAAGGAAAGAGTAGCTCTCTGTGTGATCCCTCACCCAGGATTATTGTGACCTGATATTTTGTTTAGTTCATGTAGGCAAGTTCTTCTTCTTTTTTTTTTTTTTTTGTAAGTTATTATGAGACAGCTGTACTTTGCTGTCAGCTGGGGGCAATAGCTGAGGGCTGCTTTAGGTGGGGCAAACACAGTTTTTTCTCCTTGCATGGACAAAGACTTCTTGTGAGTAAGCTTTAACTGTGATCTTCTAATCCTACCAGAACAGGATCTTGACTTCCCTGCTTCTGGGATAAATGGTATGTTTGATACTACTGACAGAGGGGTAAAATTGCTCAAGTTCTACTTTATTTCTTTTTCTTTTGTTAAAATGCACTCAAAAAGAAACTATCTGTGGTATTTTTGAATCTAAATCTTTTTGTTTCATTTTTCACTTTTCTCTTAGGCTTTCTGTTTTGCTTTCTTCTTCAGTACATCTTGTCCTGCTTTTATTGCATGACTCTGTGTTTGCATATGGAGCAATGTTAAGGGAAATACTCGCATTTACTTTTTAGTCTGGATTGTTTTTAAAACTTAAGAAGTCATAGTTGTCTGAGTGTGATGTTGTTTCAATTGAATAATTTTGAAATAATAAAAGAAATGTGATGAGGATCAAGTTGTAATAAAAAGTCCTTGTTCTGCCTTCCTCTTTTGATTGAAACCAGTGAGCTGAAGTTGCTAACTTACTCAGTTAGAAGGCTGAAAGTTTTGTTCTCTGAGATATTGTAACTGGAACAGCCCTACCTTAAAACTGAATTAATGCACTACATAGTAAACCCTTCTAGATGTGATTATTCTATAAAATAAAAATTATTTTGTAAGGAATTATAAAATCATAATATAAACAGTGAAAGCTTCCTAAGTTGTTAATCTAAAATTTAAATAATTTAAAATATTGTGTACGATGAAATAGTGTCTGTAGCAGAAATGCTAAGTCATGGCTTGAACAAGTGATTGAGCACCTGGTGGGAAGGCAGGGCCAACCCAGGGGAGCTCAGGTGCAAGCGATGCCACTGAGTGACCAGAAGGGCTGGAGCCAGGACCCACCCCTTCCCGGACCTCATTTAAGGGTTGGCAGTGGAGGCAAAAGTGTCTTGCTGGATATCCCTGTGTACCTGAGGCCTTCTAAGGGTAAGCAGGTTTTTTCCTTTGTTTCTGTGCCTATGGCTGTTCCATTTGAGCAAGCCCTTGCTTGCTGCAGCCTAGGGCCTTGCTACTCTACTGTCATTGCTGCACTTTCCATCATGTTACAGTGTCTTAAAGATTAATATAGATTGTGGTTATTAATTTGGAATACTGATTTTACTATCTGGGTGGTGTTTAGGTATCTTTGATAACCTGACTTTAACCATGGCGGGAGTTAAAAACAAAGATGTCCTCTCTGAATTAAATAGGAGTGAACTGGGAGAACTGTCTCTTCCTGGATTTCTCCCTTATGCGTTATAGCAGGAGCAGTTCAAAGCTGTGCTGCAGAATTGTAGAGGTTGGAAGGGATTGCTGGAGATCACCTAGTCCAACCCTTTGCTAAAGCAGGTTCCCTAGAGTAGGTATCAGATCTTCAGATATTAAGCAAGGATACTTCAGTCAAATGCTTCGGAACACACAGCTTATAGCTGCATGCATGGTTCCTCTGTCTGCATGATACTGAGATCTTAATGGTATTTTGGTCTTCCTTAGGCCAAGTACCTGGCCAAGGAGTTTGTACTAGTGGTAAATAGACTCTACAGAAGATCAAATATAACATTAGACCTCTAATTAATGTGAACTGCGTTATTTTCTTTTTCATGCAGCATTCAGAGGCTGCAGTTCAAGCACTTACCATGCGAATTCTATGTGACACTTCTGCCCTTGGCAAAATAATAAATTTTTGTGAAATACGTCCCAGTGAGAATGCAATTTTCACTAAGAATTTTCCTTATTTTCAGTGTGAATCATACTTGTTTTGTTATCTTTTTAAATATCAGGTCTCAATCTTAGCAGATATTTTACTTTTGTTAGCAAACTAGTGAAAATTGATTTTTTTCCTTCATTTTTCTTATGCAAGTTTCTAGACAGGACGATTTCTCTCTGTGCTTATTTTACCTCTTGTATATTGATTATATAGTTTATTATTTTATTTTTTTGTCCAGTGAGTTAATTTAGTAAGTGATAACACACATGAGATAACACTCAGAGGTTACACTGTGTGTGAGTTCAGATTCTGGATCAGGTCACAGTCTTAAAATCCGAACTGCTAACAGTGTGGATGGGTTAAATAGACTTGACTACATTGTACCTGCAGAGATTTAGCCCAGTTATTGCCTCTATGAGAAAGAAAATTAATGTTGATTCAAAATTGTCCAAATACGAAATAATTTTCATTTATCTTGGTGACAATTCACAATTCATTATATCTTATAACATCAAGCTTACATGAAATAAACAAGTTTTTGAATCTTATTGTTCTGCACTAATATAATGGAATGTCTTCTAGTTGCTCTGAAGTGTCTTATCTGAAGATAAATAACCTTTGTACTGGAAATGAAAGTGAAAATGATCTAATTATATGCTGACGTGCTTAAAAGCAGTAGTGTATATAAATAGCATTATGATCAGTTTTGCTAGGAGGCCTGCAATGGGTATTATTAGCAGAGACTTGGAATTGAGATATGCTCCCCATGAACAATGTAAAGTAAAATAAGATGATGCATCCTAACAAAGCAAACATAAATTCTAATCTTAAATTTCATTTGAGTAGTGTACATCTATCACTTCCATCCATGCAATAAGAATCCTCGAAGACTATCGTATGCCCTATTTTTCTTTCTTTTTTTTTCCTTCTGTTCATGATTCCTGGTATTTCTAGCTCCTTTTGTGACTATCTTGAATGTCTTATATTTTATAGATCACTTGCCTCCCACTTCTCTCCTACAAGATGTTAATCTTTCCCTTTGTTTCTATTTCACAGAAGATGTTTACAAGCGAATTTTTGCTTTCTTTGATTTATTAAAATGCTTTTTAAAACCCCATATCTTGATATAGCAACAGTATTCTGAAATTGTTTAAAATATTTTGTCAAAAAGGCTTTATGGGAAACAAAAAAAAATATGATAACCTTCAAGTGACTATGTTCATGGAAATAATGTGAACCACTCTTTTATGCTGTGAATGCATGTATGAGCAACTGCTGCAGACTTCTGGGTACTGTGTTCATATCCTCACCGTGGTCAGCACAGGGGGAGCAGCGAGGGCACAGATACTACTTTTAGTGAGAAGTTAGCTGGGATATTCAAAATTTTCATGTAGAGTTTGTGGCAAAACAGTTCTTGAATATTACGGAGGTGAATTCCTGGGAAATCCTGGTCCCTAAGCAGGTAGAGAAGTGCTCTAGAGAGTCAGTCTGTTCAGTTTGTGAATGAGGCCAGGCTGGATGGGGCTGTGAGCAACCTGATCGAGAGGGACGTGTCTCTCTCTGTAGCACAGAGGTTGAAACTAGATGATCTTAAAGGTCCCTTCCAACCCATACCATTCCACGATTCTATGAGATGATCTGGCCTTGGTTGCTACAGCCCCTGCAAGCCCCAGAGATAATTTTTGGTTAGTCTTGTGACTGAAGTTACATCCAGCAAAGCTGTTAAAGCTCTGATAACTTGACTATTATGTATAAGTAATTTTACATTAAGAAATTTTCAGGACGTGTGTTTTATGACATTCTTTCATTCTGGGGACTGTTACAATTTTTGCTTAGTGTTAGTTTATGTAAAAACTTGTTTTAACTGTGATGCTGGGCGTGCTTACTTGAGTTTTCTTCTATTAGACCTGCATCCTTTTCATAGAACTACTCCTTCTGTAGTTTTAGCTGAAATAAAATTGGATCAGATTAGTTCATGATTTTGACTTCTGTTAGGTAACAAACTGTTTTTTTTTTTTTCCATTGTGTTACAAATGCTAAAAAAGGAGGGGAAGAAGAGCTTCCTATCAAGTAACTTTGTTGCTTGGCTGTTGAAGAGTGTGCTTATTTGACTTAAACTTTTTTCTTTGACACTGACTATGTAGAAAATGAAATATCTGTTGCCCATCATTTCCATGCTGTTTACTTGTGTAATTACTTACTGATCAACTGAGTCTGAATTCAGCTTTCCTATATCAATTCAGTTGTAATAAAAATCCCTCTTAGCTCCTGCCTCAAAGGGTGAGGGATTTCTCTGTCCCTCATCTTCAAGTCCCTTGCCTGTCTCAGCTACCTTTGAACATCTCGCTTGGCAGTATTTATGCATGTGTTTGAGCAACAGAATCAAGTCTTTGCTTTTAACCAGCTTGGTAGATGAAGAACGGCTTTGTGACAGTCTGATTTTTCAGATGGAGGCACTACAAAGAGAATTACTGAGGAGCAGTTCTGATTGTCAGCCCAGACGCGGGAAACGGCTCGTTTGAGGGCTGGTTCGTGTGGTGTGTATTTGTGTTTCGCTGCTGGAATACGACTGTTTTGATTCTGAGTGTAAGAGACAATATTGTTTAGAGCATAATCTTGGCTAAGAAAGCATTATCCAAAAGCATGTGCTTTGCTTTGCTTTGCTTATTGTGCTATTCTTTTAAAAAAACAAAGTTGGTTCTTGCTGAAACTTGTTCTACACCTTAGCTACTGCTGCCCTCTCTGCAGTAACTGTTACCTCTGGAAGGAGAACTTCAGGGGCCTAACAGCTTGCACTCATGTAAGCCCCTTCTGCAATCCCAGGTAACTGCGTGCCACCTGCTTGGCCCGGGGTTCTGATTGCCCTGCTACAGAAAGAGGGCTGGGAGCTGCAGCTGGTGTGTTTCCATGTTGCGTAAGCTTCTAAAGATACGAAAAGCAGCAGCAAGCCGGAGTGCGTTATGTTTTGTGAAAGTATGTGAAGTTGAATGAAGTTGTTCAGTGTTGTTTTGATTAGCAAGATTAAAAACTTTCTTTTATCTGGTGCTGCGATCTGACACACGTAATCACGTGTGTTCCTGCATGTTTCAAAGTCAGATGTTAACAATACAATGAATTTATATCTTTATGTTTGCTGGTATGGTATCAGAGAAAATATTTTGTTAGAAACCTATTGTCCACATCTCAAAGGGAGGCAGAGTAAAATATGGTGATTTGTTGGCAGCGATGACGATGAGACCTGCTAGACAGGTGGCGTAATCACCCATGTTGTGGGATTTTAATTTAAGACAATATTTGTACAAGATCAGAATGTGATGCTTTTATTACCACAAGTTTAGTTACCGCTCCTGGTTGTGCTCAGCTGGTCACCAGTGGCTGTGGGGAGGGGAGAGCCTTCCCTCAGCTTCAGTCAGAACCAGGCATTGCCAGCCCGCTGCTGAGCCAGTCTGAGGCATAGCAAAGAGGTGCTGATTCTTGATTTGTTTTGCATGTTCAACCACATTAACAAATATGATTTTACAAGAGTTGGCTATTTCTTGGCGAGCCTATGTCTTGCAGGGAGCTTGCTGGTGTGTTTTGGGCCTGGGGCACTGGCTCCCAAACCTCCAGCACACTCAGAGCACTGATGGCCACGCTGACCAAGAGGTGCTCATCCTGCCTTGAAGGTGTGTTTAGCATCCATCTATATACATAATCTGATTTTTCTTGGTGATGTTTCTGTTTGTCTATTTGTTTATGTTTTTCTAGGGACAGTTGCCTGCTTAGAAAATGTAAATATTTTAGATATAAGGCTTTAGAAGTGTTTATGGTGTTGTTTACCAAAAGCTATTCACTGTATTTTTCCAGCACTTTGGCTAAATGAATTTACAACTTTATAGGAAAAATTTGGATACTTTCCCTGAGAGGTTAACTAATATTTCTGGAAAATGCTGAGGTTAAGATTGAGAAGTCTTCAATATCTCTCTGATTTTCTGACTCCTATTTCTTATTTGTTTAGTCAGATGGGAATTGGCTTTGTCTACTGCTCCTAAAGTTGAATAGAAGATTTTGGGCTCCTGGGAGGTGAAACCAGTTTTAATTGACATTTTAGTGAAATACTAAAGGCAAAGCAGATTTGGAGGGATGCTCTGCAGAGTCTGTCACAGTGATCAGAGAAGCACTGGAGTGAGGAAAGGGACAGCTAAGTGTGTAGGTGAAGAGTCGGTCCATTTGTGCGAAGGTGTGAGTAACTAAGGTTATGAATTGGTTGCAGATGGGACCTGGCAAGCAAGAAAAGTGGAACAAAATTATATTGACATCCCTGTGCTGTCTAAAGACCACTACAAGACCATTAGTTTTGCTGTGTAGCCAGCAGGGAGGCCCTGTCAGGCTGAGATTTTACTTAGGCAACTGGTATTGATTTTTTGGTTTGCCGCCAGGATGTAGGAAGGAAAAGATTTTTTTTCCTGTGTCCATATTCATGGCTCCAAGGTGATATGCTTCTAGCTGGAACACAGAGTTGAGAGTGGCTGGGTGCCGTTGTAACCCTGACTTGTCTTGGGGAACAAAGTAGCTCCTCTGGAGTTATTGAAACAGTTCCTCTTGGAGCAGGCTGCCTGAAGTGGTTGTGGATGCCTTGTCCCCGGAGGTGTTCGAGGCCAGGTTGGATGGGGCCCTGGGCAGCCTGGTCTAGTATTAGATGTGGAGGTTGGCAGCCCTGCCTGCGGTGGGGGGTTGGAGCCTGATGATCCTTGAAGTCCCTTCCAACCCAAGCCGTTCTATGATTCTCTGAACTATGCATCTCCTGGGGCCACTCCCAGTGCTGAGAAGCTGCTGGCAGCACAAGGACAAAGCTCATAGCAATATGGGGAGAAGTGCTAAGGATCTAAGCCTTCTTTTGTCTCTCGCCAAACTCTGAGCTGAATCCTGCCAATTAAAGCTGTTAGTAGTGCTCCTGTTCTGTGGCTGCTTGCCTAGTGAAAACTGATTAGGGGCTACAAGTGGGATGTGAAGCAGCTATCAGGCCTGGTAGCAGCTCTTGTTCTTGGGTTTCACTGGAACTGGCAACCTAGCAGGGGAATAGCTTAGTACTTAGTGACTGCTTGTCCTCTTCCTCCTCCTACAGCAGATGTGTGCCTGTACGAGTTTCTTTTACGTATTTATGATAGCTCAACTTAACATGTTTATAATAGGTTTATTTCACTCCTCCTTAGAGGAGATTTGGCAGAGAGAAATTTCTGGCATGAGAAATACTTATGTGAAAAACAGTGATCTATGGTCTGCTTGTAATAGATATAGAGAGACTGGCCTGGTATTAAATCAAGTAGGATCCTTTCCTTGGACTTAAGCTAGCTCCCAGTGTATTGTTATTAATATACTCCTTCAGTAGGGAAAATAAATCTGATAGAAATATGTTTTTCTTCACTCTGTTGCCTGTATAATAAAAACTTAGCTGATGGTGCCTCTTCCTTAAAATATAAATGCCCACGCACAGAAAGTTGAGAGTGCTGAATTCATGGAGAATGTGTGCTAAAATAACAGTGCTATTTAACTGTAATAGATTAGCTAAATATCCTATGCTGTTCTCTGTTCGTGTGTCCTTACCTGTTTTCATGCTGTGAAGCCTATGGAGATGTCATTCTGCTATTCATTTGACAGGAGATTATTACTACGGAGGATAGATCTGAACACTGCTTGTTTCCAGGGGGATAAAATGAAAACATTCCTTTGGGAATTTGGCCCTTTTAATGATGGATAATTTTTTTACAAATTGATTTTGATCACTGAAACACCTGATTAATTCTCGGCATTGATTGCAAGCAGTTATCTTAATGCTCCAAATTTTGTGTTGTCTTGTGTTGGAGGTAGTTGTTTATGCCAGGAAAACTCGTTTTGCTGCTTCTTTACTTGTATTCTTTCCTCCTCATGTTTTGGCCACATATATGATTGGAAGAGCAATTATAATCAAGAAAACAAAATGCCAACGCAGAGTAGTAAGATTTTTTTTAATTATACATGGTTTTTAGTTTTGCCATGTTAGTACTGATTGATTAGAACTTTATGAAGAAACTCCATGCAATTAATAGTAAAATAGTGATTATAGAGTAAAAAGCCACCATTAAATTGTAAGTGCTGTGTTTCCTCACTCATTCTAAAGCCCTACAGTAGCTGAGACCTTTCCTTACTCTTTTTCCTTGGCTGTCCCTCCAAGACCTACTCAGGTTCTCTCTGACTTGACCCTGGTATGGAATATTATCTGTTCCTGTATCAGATGAAGTCAACAAATATCCTTGCTTGCTTGTGGAAGGTGTTAGTCTCTTAGAGCAGAATGACACGAGCAATTTCAATTTAGAGTTTATTCGCTCAGGTCTGGGGAGCACCAGAGTATGTGGTATTTAACTTTACTGTTCAGTGCTTTGTGACTTTTTTTTTAACTATGATAACCCAATGTTTTTCTGAGCTCTGCCTAGTTAGACTACAAAGTAGTAAAAAAAAAAAAGAAAAAAGACACTGGTTGTTATTCACTACAGAAAACTTAGTGCAGTATAAATAACAGTTCTGTAATGTTTTGTGTACAACAACAGTTTTATAAGTTGTAAGCATCAAGTCTAGCAGGAAATTGCTAGTGAATGTTTGGATGTCACTTAGGATGTGTATTATTTGTGAGCATAGCTGTTTTTAACCATGCTTTTGAAAAACATATAGCACAATCAGATCATTTATTTCTTCTTTTAGTAAAGTTTCAATATAAATAATCTTTCAACTTGTTTAAATGTAGAATTCATTTTTAAGTTGGAAAAAATTTTACACACTGAAGATCTTTCCTTTTGTCCTTCAGCACACAGGTACATATAGTTTAGTTGCCCTTCTAAAGCCTTGCATTTGAATTTCAATTTGAAGACCACAAATTCCTTGAACTCAGTACAGTCTCTTGCTATTGTACAGGCACATCTGCTAAATTTAGAAATATGCATGATTGGTCCAGGAAATGGAAACTACTTAAAAATCCCTACTTTACAACGTGAGCCAACAAGTAAGTATGCACTTGCAAGCTAGGAAAATGGGTGGTATTTTGGTCTCTGCTGGTTGATAGCAAATGATTACAGATAAGCTGTAGGATATCTATTTAATTGTAAGGACTTTTTGTCTTGCAGCCAAGGGAAATGTTACCAATTCACAAAGCTGTGTATGTATGGCAATCAATTTTAACTCCCTCTCTGCTGATAATGGAAGCTTCTTTCTCACTCTGTCTGGCTTGTGTGAGCTGCATCTTCCACGCGTTCTGAGCTTGACATTGTTCTATAAGTCACTTTATGATAACAGAAGATATTGTTAGGCTAGTGAACAAAAAGGCATAAATACAGAAGTGTCAAGCTGCCTTCTGTTATGGCTATTTATTATCCCATATGAATGCATACTTTGTGTCAGAAAACTCCATGAAGATTTTAATCGTTACATGGGCTAGGAGGGGGAGAAGCTGTCATAGAGTCTACGTTAACTAAACCTCTCGCATGGTAGGGTGCAGAACATGAATAAAAACCTTTGCTCCAAAACTGCAGTCGTTTGTCACATGAGCTAGGAAAATCTTTTTTAAGAGGGCTTATAGATTTCTAGGACTTAGTACACCAGCTAATACAGGGTGACATAAACACAGACAAGTGCATCCACTAGAGGGTATTGGCACACTATATATGGTAGCATATTATAGATAATTTCTAATAAGTCTAATTTATTATGCCTTTATGAGAGACCTTTAAAAGTCCTTTCCCCTGTAAAGCCCCTATTCCCCAGAACCTCCTCATTTTTTTGCTAGCAGATGTGTTCCTGTTACCAGCTCAATTGCCATTAGGAGAACAAATGAGTGGTAGACTGCTCAACACCAAATTATCAGATGGCTTGTACCCAGAAGGTGATTCAGATGTTGGTGTAGTCGGATTCTAGACAAACTGAGCCTCACGTAAACATGAGGACTCCCAGCCCCCACCACTGACAGTGACTTTCAAGAGGGAATAAGAGGGTTCAAATTCTGCTGTCTGAGCATTTCCAAAAAATATCCATCCTGGAGGCAGGAGGGAAGGAAGCACAGCAAAGGAACTCCTCTTTTAAGTATCATCTTGCAAGCCCGTTGCTTTTGAGACTTCTAGAGCAAATCTAGGATGGAACCTTTCAATTTATGGTATAAGGAAGGATGATTTATTTTGTAGAAGAACTCTCATTTGATTTTCAGAGAAATGCCATGTCATAGTGAAATCTTAAGAGTATTGCATTTGGATTTAAAATGTTGGGGAAAATGTGTGTTATGTGTAAGACTGAAAACATCAAGGGCTTCTTACTGGCCTGATTGAAAGTGCACTGCAGTCAATAGAAAACTCCAGGTGGCTTCATATTAAAAGCAAAAAAAAAAAAAAAAAACTTATGTAAAAACTGAGAAGGTGAGATATTAGCTGCAGTCATTTGAAATTATTTTCAGTGATTCAAGTTATTCTGTTTGGTATTTGTTGTTGCTTTTTTTTAAGCTAATTCTTCCTGAATATATATATATTCTAGAAAAATTTAAGGCCTCTAGGGAGAAAAGCTGTCGCTTTATTTATTTTACATAATAAGAGATGATTCAGCTTTGAACATTTTGTATTAAGGTATGTGTGTATATTTTATATATGTATATAAAACAAATGTCTATAAATTCTATGTCCTGTGAGTCCTATCTAAGAGGTACAGTGTGGACACAAATGAATTGCTACTTCAACAACTTAGAATTCAGAAGGATAAAGGAAAATAATAAAGTAGTGGAACTTGAGATAGAATCCACTTTTTTTTGACACTTCTGGAGAGTTTTAGAAAAGATTACTGCTGTATCTTAGAGAGGAGTGTCTCTAAGTGTTGACAAATTATTGCTATGCGTAAATTATCCACTTCTGGTTCTGAAGCAGTCTGTAAAAATCAGATTTCCTGAACTAAGGCATTAGAAAGAACTGAGCAGTCCTCTAACTCTTATTGATAAACAATTAGTTAAATCTGACTTTTCTTCTCCTACATTAATAATCTGTGTTCAAGAAAAAAATTGGTGGAGGTAGATCTTCAAATATAGCTGCATCAGATATTGCAGCTAGACAGTGGGGTAAAAAAATTAGCAGTATGTGAATCAACAGTATGCAAACCCAAAATGGTATTGGGCAAAATGTGCCAGCTGGTTGCTAAGAAGTGCACGGCCTCACACTGTGTGCTAAGCTGTCTGGGGCCGCTGGATTTGGGACTGGGCTGACACAGGGATGCCCATCCTGGCCGATGCCAGTCACAAAGGGAGTCTTCAGGTAGGCACTAAAGAAGTCAGGGTGGGCATGTGTGCCCTGCTGGTGGCAAGCCTCGTACTGGGTGTGAGCAAGGCTCACTACTACATGCCGAGTCACAAAGCAGTGCTGCTTAGCCCTGCCAGTGGAAACAGTTAAAATGAGCTGTCAAAGTAAAAACAACAATAAACCTGTTCGGGTTGCAAAAGGCATTGTCTCTCTTTGCTGTGATAACCAGCTGACTCAGGGAATTGATAACGATGAGCACAATGAGAAAAGATTTTAGTCAGAAAGCCCTTTATGTAATATTTATTTTCCATTCAGATTGGAAATTGAAGGATCAAGTAACGGGAAAAGATGTTTAAGGATTGATCTGTAAGAAATCATTTTATTGTTGTAGTCATTAATGAAAATGGCCTTAAATATTCAAACATCTACAGCAGTATTAAAGATTAATTAATCTATATAGCCTGCACCAATACTTGCTAGTTTTTTTTTGTAGAAGGTAAATTAAAAAAAAAATTGATTATATGAAGGGAAGTACCTGTTTAGATAGCTGCTTTTTTTTTTTCCTTGTAGTATTGATAGAATTGTTTTAATAATATAAAATTTAGCAGGGGATAGGTTTACTTAGGTTTACTTATTCTTCTCCTTCCAAAATAGGGTTTTACAGTCAGGTGCAGATAGTAGTGTCCTGCCTAGTCTAATTCAAAATTATCCACGTTTAAAATGTAATTTACGACATTCCTACTGATGCGTTGATCTAGCTAACAGTTTGTCACTCCTAATACCTAATTGACTTTTGTCCTGCAGAAATAATGGAAATGGATTCTGCAGAACAATCCTTAGAAAATGCAAGCATTTTCTTTTTTTTTTTTTGGTGGAGAGAATGATGGTCTTTACAGATATGTAGGTTTTGACAGTCTAGTTTTAGATATGTGTACTTCAGCATGATATTAAAAAATCACGTAGAATCACGTCTTAATGAGATTTTATTATTATATTTTCTGTTTTCTGTCCATTAATGTTTCTAAACGTTAGAATAAATCGGTATTTTTTAATAATTTCTAAATAATTTCCTTTGTGAAAATCCCGGCTTTCCATTAAATGATTGATCTATTTTCCTCATTGAGTACCGCTTACTCTTGTCACATCTAAATCAATTTTATTTTTATTTCTGTCATCGTGGACAGAAGTCAGTTATCACTACATGTTGTTATTTCTATAATCATTTTTTAAATAGAATGTTTTCAGATTTAGTTAACATTTCTTACCGTTGCCTCGGAATTATTCAGATGTTAGAACAAGGCCAATAACCTTTAGGTTTATTATATTTACTATGCAGTCTCTTCTGTGTGTAATTCTGAGCTGCACTAAGACTAGTCTGATGGGATGCTGATACCGAATAGCATATTGGGGAACACTTTTTAGCTCTGGGTGTTTTTATGTCTCTTTCCTGGCTCAGACTATCGTTATGAGGTTAGCTATGCCCTTTTACTTTCTTGTAAGACTTGAAACTTTTTTTTCTTGCATTTAGAGAAGTCTTAATCTGATATATTTGTTTAGCTACTAAAGATGCAGCAAGCTAACTGAGAAGTTAGCTCTCATTCTCACTGTTAAGGTGGGATGAGTAGCCAAATAACAAGCAAAGCTGTATCCTCCAGCAAGTATTCTGAGAGCAGGGTCTGTTAACTTCTTTGCGCAAAGCTTGGTAACACCAGCAATTTAGCATTTTCATTCTGCATTATAATTTTGTTGCACTGAAAACCTTCCTGAATACTGCCATAACAGATAGAAAAAGACTATTCTAGACATTAAAACATTTTCTGACTAAATTTAATCTTCGATGTATGTCATGATCATACTTCTTTTTTTGCTTTATAACTATTTCCCCTGTGGTTTTCTGCGTGATGGCTTTAAAAATGCTTTTATTTATGTGATTCCTTGAAATTAAAGAGAAATATTTCTGTAAAGCTTCACGTGAGTTATGGGAGTGAAAGCATTCCCATTGAAAAATTCATGGCAATTTTTTTTTTGCTTTTATTTTATTGATACCTTGAATTCCTTTTACATCAAAATTGCCTCACGCTGAAACTAAGATGCAACATGTCTTTCTCAAGCCCTTGTTGAGCTTTTATAATTAAACAGCAAAATAAAAATGCATCCAGTGTTAGGAATTAATAGCTCTTCAATAATAATTTCCAGCACTTGCACTGGTATAACAACTGAAAGTACTATGGAAGTTGAGAAATACTCTTAATCCCACTCTAATTAGCATCAGAGAGAGCAATTTAGCCTGGAGGAAAGAAATATGAAGGCAACTCTGAAAGTAATGTGTCCTATTTTATCATGTTGGCCCATGATGTCAGAGGCAGATGTTGGTGGTATGGCAGTACCAATACTCCATTACACTTTGTTGCTGTGTGACAGATGGCAGCAGAGGGGCAGTCTGACAGAATGATGTCAGATGGGGAACTGTGTATGAAGCAAAGATGTGTCATTAAATTCCTCCATGCATTGAAGGAGAGACCAAACAGTGGATGTCAGCACAGCGAGGCAGTGGGTGGTGTGTTTCAGCTGTGCCGACACCAACAGTGGATCACTTCTGCTGACGCAGATAGTTGTGAGTGTGGCATGCAGACTTTTGTTCATCATTGGCGAAAACGTGTAGCTAGTGGTGGTGACGATGTTGAAAAACTGTTTTGCAGCTGAAAATTTGCTCTATCAGATAGTGTTACTGTGCTCTTTGTATGTATTGTGGTTTCTATGGAAACAAATAGGAGGTATTACTTTTGGAGCAACCTACATACTTCTGATATCTAGGGATTCCAGTGTTTTGGCAAAGTGATCTGGCACCACCAGCCATGGCATGATTGCAGTAGATCATCGTCTGCTGTGGTTCTTCCGGACTTAGGGTGTGAAGTAGTGCTGAGGTGAATGTGCTTTTCTCTTTAAGCGTCTATTCCATAGTTTAAATTAAAACACAAACTTTGTATGTAAATATAGACAACAGAAAAATAAATATATTCTACACATTGGTGATATTTCCTTTCTAAAAAAGTTTTGGAAACTTTGTCTGTTGAGAAGTCTATTGCCTTAGGATGTTCAGTGCTTTTAAAGACAGCTTGAAAGTTTTTTCTGTTTTTCTGAACTCAAGTTCCAGTGCCCACAATTTTAGTAGCTAAGATTCCTTTCCCGTGTTTTCTGCCATACAGCACAAGAAGCTTTCTTAGAAGGTCAAAGTAAGTAAAAAACCTTTTGCTCATGCTTAAAGAAGCTACTCAATAGGCATTTAAGTCAAAGTGAGACAGATGTTTGTGAATACATATTTTATATGTTCTTTTTTGGGATGTTCAGCAGCAAGAGCACCTGTCCGGCTGAATGAAAACATCACATGAGAATGAAGTGGCACTTGTGCTGTAAAAAGCATTTTAAAGCAGAGATACTCAACTATCACTTAACACTGCATCATATGCAGCACAGGAGATGTTTGAGATCATGCTGTGTGTTGGGCTTGCTTGGTCACGTTCACGTCAGCTATTCCAGCTTGTCCTCCTGGTGCTGTGAGAGGATGCACTTTGGAAAATAAGATGTATACTACAGTTTCTCTTACAGAGCTGAGACATTCAGCACAGCCCCTGCTTGGAACGAAGGACTTGGGAAACGCACCACCGAAGCCTTTTCTGTGTGTTTTCTCTACAGAGGCAAGGATGTGTTTGTGTTCCTCTGTATGCTTGACTTGTTATCAGAGGAATTACTCTAGTAACTCAGTCACATTGCATTTGCTGATATACAGGAATGGAAGATGAGCATTTCCAGGTTAAGGAATTATGTTTTATTAATGGGAAAATTCACTTACCTAGGGTACACAGTTCATCCAGTTGTCCTGGACTGTTACGCAGCAAGCTAAAACTTTCTTGTTAACAATGATCAGGTGTACAGGTGGCACATTTGACCTTCTGCGAGTGTCCTTAAGCAGAGACTTTACAGTAGTTAAAAAAAAAAAAAAATAGTAGTCCCTGGCTTTTAAGTATCACTTTATTTGTGTTCATACTAGTTGGTTTCATTAAATAATTTCCTTCCTCTGTGTTGGATTCACAACTGATAACAGTTTATAATGTGACTGATATCTGTGTTAGAGTGCTCTTTTCTTTTTCTTCCCAAAAGTGTCTCCTATGCGAACACACATTAAGGGAGAGAATCTTAAGGTTACTGCAGGAGACAAGTCAGTTCATGCTAGTTCATTAGAAGTCTTTAATCTTTTCTTTTCCCTTATTCTCCCTCTACAGAGAGGTCAGTAATTGTAAGAGGAAAAAGTGTCTCTTAGAGTCATTATTGCCTTCTTAAAACATTCTGTTTTCACACAAAAAAATAGCTGTTGTAGCACTCGTATTCAAATTCAGAGGCCCGTATTTGAACAAGGTAACTTGGAGTTAGTGCTGTTGTGTTAATAAAAGTAGTCGCTGAAAAGAAACTCTAATGAAGTTGGAGCAGATCCAGTTATCCATTGCAGGTGTTTTCAGTAATCTGGTATGTGATACTGGACCAAACCATGAAGTGTGTACACAAATTTGGATTTTAAAATTTGCTGTAATATAGCTGAGCTCTTTTTAAATGTTTAAAGAAGTTTGAAAGAGACCTTGTGCTTTGAGGCAGCCTGACTCTAAACCTTCTCTAAAATGGTGTGTTTCTCTCTCAAACACATTGCAGAAAGGCTGAGAGATAGCGGAGCTGTTCTCTGCGTGAAGAGAAGGCAGTTTTAGACACCTTCTACTTTGTTTCTGTGAGGTCCTGCTGCACTGGCACGTGTCCCATGGTATGTGATGGATTAATGAACGCAGTTATTTTCTTGCAGTGCGTCCTGCTGGGGAAGCTTAGCCTTGTTACAGTGAAAACTGACAAGGAATAAATACGTGCTCAGCTTTAACTCGGGGTCAGACCAAAACCTCAGCAGTGAAATCCTTTTTCCCTGTTTTTGGTTTCTTTTACTCCTGTGCTGCTAGGAACACTCTCCTTTGTTTGTTGAGTGGGTGGGGAACAGCTTATGCTCGTATCTCATGTATTGCTTTGGTGACCTCAGGAATCTGGGGGGATTCTGCTGCCAGAGCAGTAAACCAGTCAGTTGCAGTGCCCCTTGTGCTGTCAGGATACTCCAAGTAAAACGTGAGAAAAGGGAAAAAGTCATTGCAGATATTCCTCAACTAGCAAATGACCCCTAACCTCCCCAAAAAAGACAGGTTATGAGTAATGGAAAACAAGGAAAACTCTTCACCTTGTGCAAAGACTTCATTTGTATTCCTTCCCTGGTTCCTCATCAGAGGACACATCTTTGAGCTTTGGGGACCTAGAAATGATGACCTGACTATTTTATTTAGCTGGATGGTGTATAATCACAATTTTAAACTTAAAAATGAACTTCCAGTTGTATTTTGGTGAACTGTAGGTTGTTTTTTCTTTATGAAACTGTTCCCACTGTAAATATTTCATAGAATGCTTTAAGGTGCAGTTTGGGTATTTTAAGGTGGATGGTTTCTGAAATAATAGTAACATGTTTACTTGCCGTTGCTGACTGACTGACAGGCTAGCTAGTGTTAGTTATTGGCAGGAAACAGCTGAAAGTATCAGCGTTGTTTTCTGACACTGAGGTTCTTGGCTCTGCAGACCTTGTTAAGGGCCAAAAATGTTTTGAGATGTATTTTATTGTGGAGTCAAGGGAAACTCAAGTTAATTTCTTCTACTAGAAGCACAGGCTGGGATTTGTTTTATTTCAATGCTATGAAATATGAGCTAGTCTTATACGTATTCCTCTGCAGTAGCAAAATACCAGTAGGACTTGATATCAAAGAAGTAGGTGGCCAGCAGAAATAGCCACGTGTAAACGTGCCTGAAAGAAATAGGAGAAAGTCGTATTTGTGTCCAGGGAGGTGCAGATAACTGAATCAGAGGGAGGACCTTACCTGTGCTCACTGGTTGTTATTGAGTACTGAGGCAATAACAAAGTGATAGAAAACTGACCTTGGGAACTATATGTGACAGCATCGTATGGTAGCATGGAGATGTTTAGTATTTTAAGATTTTTTGAGGTTTTTCATGGAAAAGCTTTAAAAACAACAACAAAATGACCAAAAAAAAAAAAAGGTTCCACACTTGACCATAAAGAAGATAAACAGAAATGTTTCACATTGTGTTATCATTATTTTTTAACTGACTCAAACCTTTTAAAATTAACCTTTACCAATGATAAACTGAGTACTGCAGTACTGAGAACCTGAATAGAAACAATGGAGTCAATTAAATTAATTTTTCTTGTCCGTCTTATGGGATGTACAGGAATGAAGGATTATAGATAGGAAAAAAAGTTTTGATTTCTTGTTAATTTGATATACTGGGAGAAAATTTAGACCAAAAATAGATTAGAAGAGAAGCTTGCTATTGTAAATTAAAAGTTTACCATTCTGGAACAGCAGTTTCTTTATTTAACACTGTTGATGGGGAAAAAGTTAAAGATATTAATTAGTCAATTACAGTCAAAAGCACTAACGAGTTGAAAATAGTTCAGTCAGAATAGACGCTGAATAGCTCATTACCTTTACAAGTACTGCAGCATAACTGTAAGCATTAAAACAATTTCCTCAGTAGAAAACAAGGAACAGTTTAGAATTTACGTACAAAACTAACACCCCATATGACTTCTTAAATTAGTTAGGCATATTCCTTTATAGTTTTTATCTTTATCCTGAAAAAGAAAAACTGTAAAGTATATCGAACTGCTGGTACTCAACTGGTTTCCGGGAATAATGCCATCACAACAAAAACTCTTAAGATCTCTTTTCACTGAACTAAGACATTAAAAGCAATGGTTGGCAGCGTAGGATTCTTCTCCTCAGTCATTTGCAGTTACTCTTGCCCAAGAGTTGTGTTACAAGTGAACCCACCTGTCCAGACTTTTTTTTTCTCGCTGTGTACATCTTGTTCTAAAACATTCAGCACTGAGTAATGAAATACTTCTTACTTTTTTCCTTTATTTGTAAATTGAAGCCTAAACTGTTTTTAGAAGTGGCTCAGGAAAGTACCTCAGTGTCTTTAAATGTTTAAATTTTTGCCTGTGTTTGTGTGTCTGAAACTTTGGGGAAGAGAAATTGAAGGCCTCATCTATAAGTTTTCTATAAGCGTTAGTCTGAAGAACAATTTGGGAGCAATATCTGGTTAAGAAGTGTCTAATGCAGAAAATCTCATCTCTGAACAAAAGTTGATCTGCTTGAACTGTTATGCAAATATTTTGTATGTAGGCTGTGTAGAGAATATATCCTTGAAGAAGATAAGCACTCTGTGCAAATGAAAATTAATATAGAGAGGCTATATGGGAAGATGACCCCTGTGAGTGTGAATGTGCTTTTCAGAGTTAATGTTTTCTTTCTGCACTGCTGGGGTCCTCGGTGAGGACACACACCCGTTGTGCTGCGGTGCAGATGGTTGTCCAGCAGTTGGCTGCTGGGAAAGGCCCCATCTGACCTCAGGGTTTTCCAAGCCTGACAGCGGCGGTTTGAGAACAGCTCTGGCTGGAGTTCCAATGGGGTCTGGGGCTGTTGATGGCTGCAGCGAATTATCTGCATCTTGGATTTCCTGCTCAGAGGGGCACAATGTTTTCTTCCTTTCTGTTGGCCTGCAGTGCTGTGCTATGCCTGAGTTTACTATATCTGTAATCTTTTACGCACCTTGGATATTTGTTGCGCCTTAAACAGACTGAGCTCCCTTTTTTTTGAGCGGCAGCTCAAATGAGCTGACTCTGGACAAGTTCTTTGTGGACCTGGGGTCTCTGGTATCATCTTGTGCTCAGATTTTCAGGGCTTCTGTTGTGCTTGTGCTTACCTGTCCACTGCCTGCACCTGTTCATCCTGTATAAGACAGCTACTATCTATCATGTGTTACTTACAGAAATGCATCCAAACTGTTTTAACAGTGGGTGTTACATAACTGTGGAAATCTCAGCTCAGGAAAGCTGTCTGGTCATTAAGTAGGTGCAGTGACAGCTGTGAAGCTAAAATGGAGCTGCCACCATTCTAAGTCCAGGCAGAGCCTGACCAGCCCCAGCCTGCAGCCGGGTAATTCACCACCTGCGGCCTGCCTGTGGCTGTGGCAGCATTTGTCGGACTACAGGGTTATGTCCAAATTGGATTCTTAAACTCTTCAATCTCCCTTCTCTTCCCCTCCTCAAAGCCCCGACTAAATAAAAAATAAGTCTTGTGTACTTGTTGTAACTCCATTTGTTTTTCAAGCTGTCTTTGTTCTTTGGTGTATTGCTTTCCTTCTTGAATTAGAAGTTGATTGCAGCCCCTGCAGAAACCTCGTTACTCTGTGCTCAGTGTAAGCTGCTGCCTGGCTCTGTTTCTCCGCATCCTTGCCAGTTGTGCTAGAAGCCTGTAGTCCTAAATTTCTTTTCTGGCACCAAGATGAGATCAATTTGAATTATTGATTACATAATTTATGAAACACCTAAAGCTTATAAAATTTGTTAAGGATGTATGTGTCTGCTCACTTGAGTCTGAGCCCAACGGGCAGTTTCAGGTGCTTGTTCTCAGTCCCGCAACGTTTGCCCCATGCCTTGGCAGGGGATGCCGGGATACATCAGCTCAGTTGTTTCCCCTGGGGTGCCCTGGCCCAGGGCTGTGTCGCGTAGCACTACTCACTGTTGGTTAATTGCTGGAGCCAATGTATGGTTTGAGGGAGGATTTCCAACCCCACCAAAATAGTGTGTGCCCGTACTGATTCTGCCAGAGATCTGCTTGGGCAGCAGTGGGAATTCACACTGGGAATTTGGGATGGAATTCTACAGGCAGGGGCACTCGGAAACTGTATAGGAAGGTTGGGACATAGAGCTCTGTAGCTCAGTAGTCACATTCTTGCATGCAGTCAGCAAGAGACAAAAGACTTAGTACTGGCTGTGCAAGCCCTCTGGGCGGAGGTGTGTTGCACTTTGAGTCAGTTTGCCATGACTTGTTCTGAGGGTCCTCTTTATACTTGGATTTGCTGTAACCGTAGTTTTTCTAGTGGCCTGATTTTAATCTTTCTTACGTCCATGTTGCACGACAATCATGTTCATACAGAGATAGTACTGACAAGTAGTAATTCTGCACAGAATGAGGTATTCGTGAATTGAATGTTATGGTAATAGTTGTTCAACCTGCTGCTGCCCCTCAACCTTGCAGAGCCGGGGGATGATGCCCGCATCCCAGCTCCTTTGCTGTGAGGGCTATGATACTGGCTGTTTTCTCTCTAGGATGTACTTAAGGTCATTTTTATGTTTTCTAACACTTGTTTAAACCTTGCTCTTTCTTTAGTGCTTCAGATTCATCATATATGGTGCATTTTGCATACAAGGTACTTGTTCTCTACTCTTTTCACTGACCCAAGCACTGTTTTTGCCCAACGCTCTCAGTCTGTGTTCTTGAACTGGCCATTGGGGAGCTGCCCAGAGGAGCAGCAGCTCCGGTGCCCAGTGGGGTCCCACTTGTCACCATCTGCTGCTCTGTGGTAGGTCTCGTGTCCCCACATTCAAGGCCTCTGATGTTTTGGGTACCAAGGAATGGGGCAGATAGTAGATATGATGTCTATAACATATAGATTAATGCAAGTGTATATTTGTACAGTAACATTCTTTGGCTTTCATCTGTTACAACTAAAGTGGTTGGAATTCTTTGATTAGATGATTAAGATTCCAATTATTCTGTAGTAATTTCTTGGCTTTACTTTTGTGGTGTGCTCTCCTCTGTCTGTAACAAGCCTTTAAGCCTAGTGTCTGTTCTTTGCTGCATAGAGTGGGCGTGCAGGTGAAGCTGCTGGGGCTCTCTGGGAAACCAGTGGTTTCCAGACCTTTTCTCTGTCAAAACGAGTAAAAGCCGTGAGCAACAACATAGTGTGAACACTTGCTGCTCTCACTCTTAACGCAGTATCCCCACTGGCTGGCTATGTGCTAGGGCTCTGCGGGGCTCTGGTTACGTTAGTCTACAGCCTGGAATAAGCATCATTTTGCTGTATGTCTCAGAGTGCTGCAAATAATCATCTCCAGTCTTAAATATGCCCTTGAAAAGAGACTTAAAATGCACAGCTCCTGTTGTCCAGTTCAAATACTATTTCACAGTGTGACTGCTTACTGCTACTGTGCTGTATTAGCAATCTCCATCAGGTGGAAATAGCAGGAGTCAAAACTGTGGTAAAGGCATAAACCTCTATTCCTAAGGGGACCTGGACATCTGTCAGATACTTTAAGGGTCTAAATTGAAAACTGGATTCCTTCTGCCTTAACTGGGCTTAGGCTCAGACTGGCGTATTCCTTCGTTTTCAATGCTAATGTTCTTCTGAAGTCTGCATTTGTGTTTTCGTACGCTGCGAGTGGTTCCAGCACTGGAAAGACGAGGGCACCTGCAAGCGGACGGGCTGAGCATGATCTCCTGCTGCAGCTTGCTGTGAACTGGATCCTCCATAAGCACAGGTAGTGAGTGAGCCTTGTCAAGGACCCCTTGCTATAAATAGCTTGTTGACTGTGGCATTCGCTCAGAAGGTTAGAAGTTATTGTTCAGTTTCCCACAGACAACCTCGTCCTCCCATGATTATTTAAGCTATAAAACACCCTAGGCAGCATAGGGATTAGAAAGCAGGAAAATGGCATCTGAGATAAATTAGGCATGGGAGAGTCTTAAGTAAGGTCTTTCTCAATGTCACAATTCCAACTAGTGTACTGGGGCAGAAACGATTTGCTTTCTTTTCTTCTCCCTGCACTTGTCTTTTTGGTATTACTGAGGGCTTTTTAAAACCTTTTCCTTGCATTTTTTGAATGAAAATTTTGATGACTTCGTCAAGTTGGTAAATCATACTGATTTGGATGTGTTGTTTATTTCTAGTGTAAGTCTGCTTGCTGGTGAGGAGAAATAAGACTTTTGTAAGCCTTTTCATAATTACATATAGTAGGCAGGTAGGCAATTTAAATTGGTATATGCATTCAATGTACTGTGGTTCTGCTGAAAGAGGTAATACAAATAAAGATCGGGCCTGGAAGGGATTCTGAGCAAAAAGGACCTGTCTAAGTTAAAGTGGGTTTTTGTGAAAACGATCATCTCCATTTTCTTTTAAATGTAGGGGTCTGTGAGGGGAGAGGGAGAAAGAGGAGAATAGATCGGGGGGGAGGAAGTGGAAACGTATAATTTGAAACTAAAGTTATGCATTGCTTGTTCTTAAGATTTCACTTCTCCAGTATTCTATCTTGATATCGGCCAATGGAAAAATCAGCAGATTTTATTTAAGCTGCAGAAGAAAACTATATTAAAAGAAAATCTTTGCCAGTAGTTTTGTGGTCTTCAATTAATTGCAGCAAATGTTTACTCGTGCATATTTCTGTTTGGAGTATTTACATTTAAATTTCAGCTAGGACTTCTCTCCATCAAGAAAGTGATGTCGTTTAATTATTAAGCTGCCTCACAATGTGACATGCTTAATAATATAATATTAACTCCTTTAGTCTTTGCCTACTAGTACTCATGTGAAAATGAAGATTTTTTTTTTCCCTGTGAAATTTTTGCTTCACATCCAGTAATTAAGCAAAATTCAGCAAATATGTGGCCTTACTGCAACTGAGACATTGACTCTTGTTTTTTAAAAATGTTTGTACGCAGGAAATCACACAAATCTTCTGGGGAAGCTGAGACAAACTTTCCTTTGTTGTGTCGTCATCTATTCTTGAGAGAGAAGCCTAAGCTGGTTTGCCTTGAAAGCCTTTTTTTTTTTTTTTTTAACCTGAGCTCAGGTAAAAATCTGATATAAAAGTTTGGACCTGCAAGTTACAAGAGATTTTCTCATGAATTTCCAAGTGACAAACTTCTAGCCATTAGAGAGTATGGAAATTCTCATAAATACATATCTTTTCTTTTTTTCTGGAGCTGTGTCATTAAATACCTTCCCTCTACTGCTGTGCCTCAGTACAGATGCACCTTTTCCTCAAGCCTGTATCACAGTAGACTTGTCAGTGTGCTACGGAAAGAGGTTATGTATGCTATGAACTATTATTATTATTTTTTGTGTTTACTTATACACTTCTTCTAAGGAATGACATCAAAGAGCGATGTGGGTACAGAGAATACACTAAAGAACAACTTTAAAGAAAACAAGCTTTTTTGGTTGTCTCCTGAAATGATGATACCTCTCAAAACAAATCCTAGTTAGCCTCCTGCTCAGAGCGTCTCTGTTTTCAGCAGAAACTGACACTCAAAAGAGCATCTCTTTAAGATGAGAAATTCTTGCGCTAATGGTGTTCAGGTGTAATTAGTTCATTTGGTAGAGATATGCACATAAATGATGGAAATCCTTTGGAGAGAGCTGATATTTCATTTTATCATTCTCTCTAGAGTTTTCTGGAAGTTCTGCATCAGTACTTCCTGATCATGGCCTGCAGGGAAACTCCCTTTTTGCAGTTTGTACAATAGTACCGGGAAGCAGTGCTGTTAGGAGATGGTCTCATACCTCAGCAAAATTTTATGTTCCAGAAAATAACCAATTTGTTCCCAGGGCGTTTCTGAGGGCAATTTGACAACCTTTCAGGTAGCAGCAAGTGTTTGAGCTTTGACCAATGGATTTTTGGTGGTCTTGTTCAGCCAGGAGTTGGACTTGTTGGTCCTTGTAGGTCTCTTTTATCTCAGGATATCCTATGGTTCGGTAATTCACACATAGACCTTGTGGCTGAGAAAGCACCACTGGACCCGGAGTTTCTCATGTTGTGGCTAAATTGTGAGTGCACTATTTTGTTATTAAGTAGGCAGGTGGTTTTGGTCTTGTGGTTTTTTAATTTGTGAATTTTAATTAAAAAATATTATTTAATGGTATTTTGATATTACATGGAGTAATAAGGCTCAGAAATTTTCAGGTATCTTGTGTTGCCACAGCTGTAGCCCTTTGGAGGTGCAGTTTGACAAGTGTGTACCCTGCAGCCAGTTACCTGGTTCTGAAGCACGGGAATGATCTGCTGTTTCTGCCTTTCCCATATCATGGCATGGTGTCCCTGCAAGCCCGCAGCCATGCACGGCATGTGCCCTGCTGGGAAGAGGACATCTGTTCTGCAGGCAAATGTTTTGTTCTGTGTGCTTATGTCAGTGGTGGAGTCTGAGTTACTTCAAACTTCTTGTTTGTCCAGTTTATCAGGGTGAGAACTGGTTCACAAGCAGGCACCAAAGAGCTCTGCGTGTTTGAATAGAAGGGAAGAAATTTGTGGTCCTTTGGCAGAAGTAGCGTGCACCTGTTATCTGCTCTGTCGCTGCAGAAACCAGTTTTGTGATGGTGTATTGGGTTATGGAGTGAAATACAATCATAGTTCTTGCTAATTTTTTTGTACTGGAGCTGTGTTCCTTGGTTTTAGAAATGTTTAAATTAATGCCAATTTGGGAAGTTCACACAAAGATGAAATAGTTAAATCTAATATGAGTGCATGGGGTACTTTTGTATAAATTGGCTGAAAAAGAAGATAAATGTTTTCAGGTTAACCTTCCTCCCCATCTTCTGCAGTTATTTTCATAAATGAATAAATAGATGTGAAAAGACAAACTTGTGATTAATAAAATGAGTTCCAGTGTATCATAGGAGGGAAAACATGAATTTGACAGATTTTTAAGGGTTCAGTACTTAGCACCTCCTTTTTGGCTTCTTTGGGTTGCAGAATGGAAGCCACGTTTTTTTTGTATGTGTGTGTACACTTAATACACTACACTTGGATATTACTGAACTTTAAAATGATATGCAGAAAAACTTAGTATCAAGTGATAATCAAGCAGCCCCGCTTACGACAACAACTGCGGTTTTATGCTGCAGCTGAAGTGCATGACATCTCCAGCTCTGTAACGCCTCATCTTCTCTTTAAGCTAATTGCACAAAGCAGGTCTTTGCTCCATTTCAACAACAGAATGGGCTGCACGGCAATAATGTGTGGGGAGTGGATGCATGTTTTCCACATCACTGAGGGATGCAGAGCCTCAAGGGATGAAGGGACTTGAGGAGGGGCAGATTTTCATGGGGCCTGGAAGCAGCACTGCTGGGGGCTCGGGGGGCTCAGGGCAGTGAGCTGGGCTTCAGCTCTGTCTGCAGCTGCAGAGCAAGTGTAACTGCTGGAAATACTGAGTCTGATTCTGTGCTAACAGACAAAGACTGGTTTGCTGAAGTTGCATTGCTGTTTGGTCCTCAGTGTCGATACAAAGGAAACAGCTGGAGATTTTTGGTTGAAGTAATGATATTGTGTAAATTGATTAAGTAGACATGATAGGAGGCTTGTTACAGCCATGTGATAAATGTCTACGATTACGGGTGCCTTTATTTGAAGACATGATCTGAAATTTAATAATAGAGTTGCAGTAATTTTACATAAACTTGCAACTTGATTTAAATTACCAGGCTGATCACTAACAAGTCCATAACACATCAGTTCCTAGAGTAATGAACCATACATCCTTGTCGACTTTAGTAATGTTTTGACAGTTTTTGCCTCAGTGCCTTTGAATTACAAGTGTGTAGAGGCGTATTGCTTACTGCTACAATAGGTCTTTTCCTCAGGATATGGTAGGTCACATTCGCTGAATCTGAATTGGTTAACTAAACAATGACAATTTCTATAATGCTTTAAAAGAAAGCTACAATCGTTTTTTATAACTGTAATTGCAATTTTTTCACAAGGAGAAAGATGTTAAAAGAATGACTTTTTTTTATTTCATACATTATTTAACTTTTCTGAAATCACAGAGTTCTTAAAATACTGAGGATTTATATAGCAGTGTGATTAATTCTGAGATGGTAGAAAACTGCTGTTGATCCTCCCCTCACTAACAGAAATGCAAAATAATTCAGGTTTTAAAATGAGGCTGCCTTTACCTTTGAACCAGGGGGTTTATTATGCGAGTAAAACACGTGCAGCAACTGTCTTATAGATCTACTTGTTAGAGTTTATCCTATCAGCTAACCTTGTTTCTTATGAGTGCTTTTCACAAATGAGATTTTTCTCTACGCAGTTATTCCTGCAGCTGGTTCTCAATGTTGTGTTTAAAAAAAAAAAAAACACCTGGTTTTTTGTATGTTTGATCTTTTCTGTGAATTTCTTATTGTTGTCTGGAATTTATAGGGGGGAAAAAAAACAGACAAAGCTAGGTAATTTCAAGAAATGACAGGTAATATTTATAGGAAATGTCTATATTTCCTTTTAGTCGTCTAACTTTTTCCTTTTTGGAGTGAAATAGAGCCGAGCTTAAATGAATCATGGAAGTTAAATACTGAGGTCAATTCTCCAGCAAGAGTGGAGTAATATGTCACATGTTTGAAATGTTGCCTTGCTTTATTACTAACTATATTAAGGAGAGAAAGGCAAGGTTCACTTTATTAAATATTGTGAACTCCTGAAACAGACTGCCAATTTACTTGGGGTGTTTTCCAAGTAAGGAAGTCTCGAGGATGCGGCATCTGGTTTCCCGAGATGTTTTCTCAAAGTCGGGTCGCATTTGAGTGAGGCACAGTGTGTGATGCGTCATCATTTAGTTACTCCTGGGAAGATTTGGGAGTAAAATGGTCTCTCAAGTACTGCTGCGTGTTGATCCTAACTGCTCCCATTCATAAGTTCACAAAAGCCTTTTGTGGGTGCTGGAGAAAGGAACACTGCTGTGAGGGTAGTGATAGTGTAACGTTCGTTTCCTGTGTTGTCTTGCTCCCTCGTGGGTGTAGAATGCAGCGTGGGACCTCTTGTGCTCTTTGTTATTTCTTTGTTAAAAATCTGTTATATAAATTTCAGAATAGACATAATAGACCATAATATGGACCATAATCCCCATTAGTGCCCATTATGAATGTGTAATTATCTGCTCAATAGTCTGTTATTGTATCTTTGGGTTCATTATCATATAATACATTAAGTTTCAGTTCATGGATCATTGCCCTTCAAAGCTCTCTGACAGTCTCTTAAGTAAATGCAGATAATTCAGTTTTTAAAAATTTGATCTTTTTTTAAATGACAGTGTTCTAGATGAAGCATCTCTTGTCCATCTTCAACCTCACTGCAGTCAGGAAAGATGTATGTGCAGTTCCAAAAAAAAAAAGAAGTCCTGTAGTAGACATAAATAGCAGTGAATTTTCCAAGCTCAGGGCAAAATCCAGGCCAGCACTTGGATGTCCGTGCAGAAGAAGACAATGGAGAAATGTATGCTCTCTCGTACAGTATGCATATGTTAGCTTAAAATTGTGCTGTTGTGCTTAGAGCCACATAAGTGTGCTTGCTGAAGCCATTCAGGGCCCTCTTGCAGCCCAACAGCTTTTCCCATTTCTTCATTGTACTGTGGGCTGATACAGGTATGCATCTGAATAGTGCAGAAGAAACACAAATGATATAGTTCTCCACCTCACTCACATGCTTCTCCCACTTTTCTTTTCTGTGTTGTATCTTGTGCTATATAGAATTTGCAAAACGTTTTACAAGAAAAATTGGGGATCAAGCCTTGTTCCTCGTTTCTCAGCCCAAACAGATTTCCTACTCGAGGCTATTTGCAGTTAACTTAAAGCCTCTAACAAAGGAGAGGTAAACTACACAGGTTAACTGGTTGTGGAGGTGATACAGTGTTCGTTTCATTACTTGTGAAAAGGGACCTTTGATGTTGCTTAGTCCCTAAGAGATTCCAGATCACGAGTGAAATATTGTTCAGTTATGACAAATAAGTGAAAAACTATTAAAGAGAGGCTGGAGATGAATTCTAATACAGATGAATGTGTAGTGCATGGGCCGGTGCACTTGGGCAATCAGTGCCATGGTTAAGATTTGATTTATTTAGTTAGTTATGTTTCCCAAAGCTTATTTTGCCAGTCTTACAATCTGTATGCTTGTCATAGTTTAAATCAGGATGAATGGCTCTCACTTCAGGGGCTCAGTTCATCCACCGTCGTCTTTATTTTTCCTGCACTGAGCAGAGGTAGGATCTAGAAGAAATCATTTGTGGTCTTTTTGCCACCTTCAAGCAAGTGCAATATTGCTGTTGACGACAAAAAATAAAAAGCATACTCTAACACCCAAAAGGGGGGTATTTCCTATGTAGAGTGTACCTGTCTTACGCTTTTCCTTTGACCTCACTTCTATGAGAAACAAAGGCTAAAGTAGCTAGCTAATTTTTACAGAGATGGATCTCTTTATAGCAAACAGTAAATCTCAGGCCTCTTTAAACATGTTCTGTGATATAGGTGGGATCACCATGACTATAATTCTGTAGTTTGAAGTCTGGTTTTCATGAGTGATCTGTTAATTCTGGTGCAACTTGCTCCATAGTGGCGTTGCACTGTGCTGCGAACAGTGTGCATGGAGCTGGTGTGATGGCTGCGACCTGGATGTAATCCCATAGTGGTGCAGTGCATCATCTTGTTCTCTCCCTGGCTCTGTCACACTACTCGCCTGTGGGTCAGTGTTTTTCTCTTAGGAGGAATTAGAGAAAACTAATTAAAAAGACTACTGGCGTTCACATGACCTTGTTTGCATTCTTGCTGGAACCTGGAGAGGAAGCACAGAGCTCAAAGGATGACCAGGCTTTGCAGGGGCACGAGCTAGACAGAAATGCTGAGCTGTGCCGATGGGGCGGGTGCCCTCAGCGCTGTAAGAGCGCTGGTTTCTTTTTCAGGTATTTCTGTATACTTGGCACCCTTTCATGATCCTGCTGGTACATAAAATGGTTCATTTTAGTTAAGTATCAAAGCAGGAAAAGAAAGAAATCTCAGGCAAAGAAAGAAGAATACTTCCGTTGTTGCAGTTTCCTTCTCCTTAAGGGACAGTGACCCTGCTTGATTTAATGTTAGCCTTCAGATTGCTTTTCTGTGATTTTTTTTTTTTCTTCCAGCCTTGTATTCTTAACTTGCAGGTTATTTTAAGCTTATTGCTTTTAAATTGCAGAGCATTTAAGACATTGCAGGCATGCAGAATTAGGTTGGACAGTATTGAAGGTCATACTGTGGAGAAGTAACCTATTCTGACAGTTGCGCAGTTAGAACTATGGTCTTCTTATCTAGCTAATGTATCAGATTCTCATTTTATTAACCAGTGTTTATTCCTTCCCATGCTGGTAATTATGTTCAAATTCTTCAGCACTGATGTTTTAAAGTTGCATTTTGATCAGATCTTGCTGCAAAAAAGAAGTTTTAACAAACATCTGTTATTTGGTTACTCTCAGCTTATTTAAGTCTGATTGTGTTTCACTCACCATAAATCTTCCTTGAAATTAAGTTTTTCTCTTTGTTTTGTAACGCTGTAATAGTCACCGACGTGGTGATAGATGAACAACAACTTTGGAGGCATAGTCTTCATTTATTACATTAAATTTGGGAGAAGATTGATAAAGAGATGCAACTCCTCCCAATGTTACAATTTTTCCAGTTAATGTTATCATTAAACACTTCTGTTACTGTACCAGCTACTTAAAGTTTTGCTGTGCTGCTGTTTCTCAGTCTGGGAGTGCACAGATGGGCGACGACTCCTTTTGGGTTTCCTGTTAGCATGCTAGGCACTGATGGTGCCATGCTCTTGTGAAAAAGGCTGGTCATCTGCTTTGTATGCATGTGTATGGGAACTGCTGAGTCATGGCCTGATCCACTGATTGAGCACGTGGAGGGAAGACCCGGACAGCCCTGGGAGCACAGGTGAAGGCAATTCACTGTGTGACTGGAAGGGCTGGAGCCTGGTTCCACCCCTCTTGGGCCTCATTGAAGGGCTGACTGCCACTGAGGGAGGATCTCTTTCTGGAGATTGCTCCTTGGTGGAGCTTTTCCCTGTGAAGCTAGATCTTTGGAGATGGGTGAGCAATCTTCTTCTCTTCCTTTATAGCACCTTTCTATTGTGCTGGTCCTTCTGTCGTTGCACCTCTTTTATAACGCCTTTTTCCTTCGTGTTGATCTTTCTGATTGCTGCAGTGTGGAACTGCAGATGATAAGAAACAGGCAAGCAATCGCTCTCCACTCATCACTGGTAGGCAGCTCTGGCTGGAGTTGCCTGCTCCACGTGGTATCCAGAGCCTTGTCCCAGGCACCACTTGCTTTTATGTCTGGATGAGAACTTGTATTTGCCTGCACAAAGGTCTGTGAGCACCATTTGGTAATTGGTATTAATTATTTAATACAGCGCTTTTGAAATCCAAGGAATATCAAAATTTTACAACTGGATGTGTCTGGAAATATCATATGCAATTGTGTAAGAATAGTTTGAATACCGAAGTGACTGGTATTCAAAATAATTGGTTTTTTGTAAAGGCTGAAATCTAGATTCATTGAGGAAAAACTGTGAAGGAAAACTGCAGATAGACTCCCTGCTACTTCTGTTATGAAAAATCTAAAAGAAAACAGAAAATGACAGCATATAATTACAATGAAATAGATCCATTTGTTAACAGTTCTAGGGTTAAATTTTGTTATTGGCAGTAATAACAATATAAATGCTTGCATTCAGTGGAGGGCATGCTGTGTTATTCACAGTGAGGTCAAAAGTTTCCCTGTAGAGTTCTCAATGAAAGCAGCATTTGATTTTGTTATTGCATAGCTTACTCTCAGTTTTTTTTTCTTAAGGCTTATTCCTGCCTAACCTAAAATGTTTTCCAATATCAAATACGCTTACAGAACTGAAAGCTATCTATCCCAAGCATGTATTTCAATATGTATACTTTTAGCTGTCTTAAGTACATAAAAGTGCATGCTAAAATTTATTGACTACTCTTAGAACTTCAATGGGAACTGAAATAGGATGTACACACTAAGGTGAGGGTCTGCAAAAAGGAAACAGTGGCTGACTGGCTACGAATGAATGCCAGGAAAGTCAAAAATGAAATAAGATATTGACATGGAAAAGGAGGTTTAAGTGATATTGGAAGAATTCTGTAGCTTTAATAATCTGGTTTGAAATATGGAAAAGAAGACAAGTTGGGATGTACTGTGGCCCAGCAAAAATGCAGCTGGGCTCTGAGGGTCTGAGGTGGCATGTGAGCCAGAGTTCACCTGTAGCAGCACCATTGCTCAGAAAGGGATGGTGGGAAGAACTGGGAGATGTGACATTCTGACGCTGGAAGGAGCTGGGTATAACAAAGAAAACTGCACCCGTTGCACTGTAAATGCAGACTTGCAAAGTCTGCCTATACTCTTCTTTTACTTAGCATGGGATTGTTTCCACTGAAGATCTTAAAACACCGAAAACATTATGCAGACTTTGCAGTAGAAACCAGCATGTGTCAGAAGCTTAGCTGGATGCTTTTTGGATTTCTGTGTGTCTGAGCTCCATGGTGATGATATAATTGTCACATTTTTACAGCGCTTTGAGTAGTAATTCTAATCAGATGAAGCGTAAGAACAATAATTCCCCATCTCATACCTTTAATTTACTGCATTTAACTTTATTTTGCAAATATCTTT
Source organism: Numida meleagris (assembly GCF_002078875.1). Classification (NCBI taxonomy): domain Eukaryota; kingdom Metazoa; phylum Chordata; class Aves; order Galliformes; family Numididae; genus Numida; species Numida meleagris. The sequence goes on along the minus strand of NC_034415.1, from coordinate 674,665 downwards.
TCATTGTGTAGCTCATGTGATGCTTTCTATAAACCCTTGTGTCTGAAAATTAAGTGGAGGCATACTTTAAACAGTATTACTTAGGTGACCTACACTTCTTAGACATGGTGAATATCTATGCAGGCACTGGTTCATTGCAAGTTAGCCAAAACAGCGTGCTAAAGAGGACGGCTATATTTTAGTCCTGATGTAAGTCAATGGCTGTGAAGTTTTCTCTTTATTCTAATGAGGAAAATTATAGGATATCCTTTCTCTGTATAGTGGTTAGATTTGTGTCTGTTGTATCCACTGCAGAATGCAAGAGAAATAGTTGTGTTTTAGCTGTTTTCATCTTTACATAGGGGAAAGGAAAATAGAAATCCTAACATCACAATTATTTGTTCATTTGAAGGTGACTGAATAAATACCAGTAAGTAGAAGAGGAGGTAAAATGTAATGGGAATTGCAGAGGAAACTAAGAATGCTTTAGTGAAACTTGAGATTATTTTAAATTCTGTACAAACAAAAAACCCAAGAAACTGTACATTGTTATTAAAGGCTGTGCTCAGTGTCCAGCTTCAGTCAAAGAGAGCCCAAAAGACTGCATGTATTTGAGTGATATATGTAAGTCAAAGGTGTGCATTCAGCTTAAATATTTATTCATTACTGAGCACCACATTTCTGGAAAGATGAGCAGAATAGGAAAGGGAAACAAAAAGTTTGAAGGTTTTAATTTGAGAACTTTTTCCAGAAGGTCTGAGAAACTGAGAGAATAATAGCGGAGTTATTTAGAGAGAGGCAGAAGGGAAACCAGGATAAAGATGTATAAATAACAGCAGAAACTGGTGAAGTCTTTCTTCTACATGTTTTCTAAAAGGTAACAGAAAATATAGTATAACTCTGAAAGGGAAAGAACATTTTTTGCATCATATACGATGAGGTGCCAGGCTTGCTGCTTATTCTGCCAGCAGTTTGCTAGAGTCCAGGAAGCGTTAGATTCTAATTTGTTGCAGTTCAGTGCCTTGGTGTGTCTGCTTATCCCTGGATTCCTGTTGCTTGTCTTTTCCTTTTTCCTACTGTTAACTACATAATGGATCAGTATCCAGTTGCAGATGACTTTTCTGCTTTAAGATTTAATCCCTGGGATTTGGTTGTGCCTTGGCTGCACCCTGGCACTCGCCAGGACTGAGGTACTGGGGACGCCTGTGCTGAGACTTTCTGCACGCAGCTTCACATTAACATGCCCTTATAAATTCTTGATTAAAGGACTAGAAATGATTAACAGATACATACATTACAGACACGCAGGAGTACTGAGTTTGGTAAATAGTGTTCAACAGTGCCAGTAAAGGGTGCTAAGAACATTTAGACCTACTGTGCCTTTAAGCAACCTGTTAATCCATTGATTTGCTCCTTAGAAATCCGGCTATTAATAAATCATTCATCTTTTAAGAACTGTTTGTGGCATATAAAGCGTGTCCGAGTCTTCTCGTGCTGTTGTCAAGTAAGGTTTGTTTTTCAGAGATTCTCTTCACCCACTCCCAAACATCGAGACATGCTTTAAACAGAGATAAGGGAAAATTATAAGCTCTTATGTCTAGCAAGTTGGTTTCATGGTCATTATTGTATGTAGGTTTAATACTCTCTATGATCAGTCTGTTGCCTTGTCGGTCAGCCATTGTCAGAAAACAGATTTGTTGTTTGGAAGGAAAAAAAAAAAAAAAGACACATCAGTTTCTGATTACATAAGGTGAAAACAGCTAACTGCTGAAGGGTTGTAACTCAACCAGAAATGGATACTGTAGCTCCATGAGCATGCACCTTGTCAGTTATTTCTATAAGGAATGGGGTAATTTTTTTTTTTAAATATGGGCAGTTATTGGTATGTGCTTCTCATCAGTTTACATTTTCACAGCATACCTCATTACAACTCAAAGTTAAAAGAATATCCTGCCTTATCCTAACCCTACTCTCTTGAGAGTTATGCACATAAATGCTAATTTAATTTTTTCATTTAAATATTTTCTACTGTCTTGAGAATCTGCCTTTCTTTGCCACCCAACTTGTATAGTCTCTTATGTGACGTTTTGTCAAGTAGAAAGTATCAGACTTAAGGAAATGTGGTTGGAAATTCAGTTTTAAAAAAACCTCTTAGGAATGGTATGGACTTTCAAAATGGAGTAGGGTAGGAAGGAAAAGTTTTCTTATGAATTGGTGATAACTTCTGAAAGGGCTTGGAGAAATACCTTTTACTGGGAAATGTTATATTTTAATACGCAACAAATTAAGCAAGTGGGTTCCAGAACTGTTTCTAGAGTCGGGATCAACTAAAAATGACTGAATTCATAAGGGAACTGGAAGTTTTTGAAAAGCTTAAGTATCTGCTCGACTGCTGGACTTCGTGTCTGTTTCTGTTATTGATTGACCACTGGAGAAGTTTACTATAGAGAAATATGACTCAGACAGCATGAAATACTTTTTTTGGTTAGGAATGGTCTCATAACTCATTAATGGCAGTAAGAAGTGGGGCTATGAATGAATGGTGACATGGTAATGAGTATGGGCTGCCTTTGATCCTGTTCTGTTCACTGCAGAATCTCTAAGCCTAGAAGAAATGCTACAAAAATAAAAATAGAGGATCCTTGTATAGATGGAGCTACAGGGTCTTTGTTTACTTGCTTTATTCATTTATTTAAAGTAATCAGTGAGGTAGTAATGATGTTTGGCAAGGGGATCAAATACCGGCGTGACATTGCAATATTCAGTTAACACAAACTAGTCGTAGAATCACAGACTGTAGAGATTGGAAAGGACCTCTAGAGATCATAGAGTCCAACCTCTCTGCTAGAGCAGATTTCTTACAGTAGGTTGCAAGTGTAGGTGTCCAGATGGATGTCAAATATCTTCGGGGAAGGAGACTCCACAGCCTCTTTGGGCAGCCTGTTTCAGTGCTCTGTCACTCTTACAGTAAGGAAGTTCTTACTTGTATTTGTGTGGATCTTCCTCTACTCCAAGTAGTGCTTACAAACATCATTACTGTTGCAGGTAATTAACATGAAAATTCAGAAAAGATCTGAATATGAATTTTTGTCTCTTTAAGCTCATTTTCTGTTTATTAAGGACCCGTTTCCTATGTATTAAACAGCTCTGAAGATGCCTATGAAGGCAAGTTAGGAGAGGGGACGCAGGGAATTGTTGCAGGCTTGTGACCACCAAAATGATTAGGTTACAGATTCTCTAACCACTGCATGTGCGACTCTGACTGCGACTGCTTGGAAATGTCTTAGATTGTCCTTTTGTGGCCTTCAATAATGCTTCATTTTCCTACCCGAAGCTGATAGCTAGGATATACTGATATTTGTCGTATTTGGTCCAGATAAAAGCTGAGGGGAAAAATGCACCTATAGATGTGTAGGGAGACGTGACTTGAATTTGTGACGCAAACTTGCATTCTCCAAAGGAGTAAGATTATCTGACTGTAATTATGTAGTTAATCAGCTGGCTGCTGCCTGGGGGGCTTACCTCACCCACTGCTGAATTTGGAGATCCATACATTAAGTTTAACTCCGATGGCAATTGGCCGTAATGTTCCCTGTTGTCGCTGCAGCCGTGGAGGTCAGGCCTAATGATATGCCAAGAGCTCTGTGACAGTTTGCATACAGACGCAGTTTACTCAGGTCTCAGCACTGCCACTCTCAGAAGATGAGGAGGTATTGAACTGTCAAACTGAGACTGAGCAGGTGACAGCTGATGCATTTTAGATCAGCTGCCTTCATGACTGATTTAGTAAACCTAACTGAGAGCACGCAGGCTTTTTCTCCTTCAATATTATACTTAAAAAAAAAAAAAAAGCTGTGAAAATGTGTATTTTCGTTTTTAAATACTACTCTTCGTATCATCTTTTCACTTGAAACCTTTAAGTATAAAAATGATGCAGTACGGCAGATCTAGGAGGATATTTATCCTATGGAATGAATTGAGGTAAAGAAATATTTTTATCCTTTCCACAGCTATGTGGCAGTTCAACATCTGATTCTTTCAGTCAATCCCTCTACCTGCTGTCTTCTATATATCATGCAACTTCTTTAAATAGGTAATACTCAAAATAACGCAGACAAGCAACAGCATAGAGAAACATATGCAACAAATGAAACGATAAATGTTTCCTCCTCTTTCCAGAATGTATTTTGATAATGATTAAAAAACAGAGGTATCGCGTGGCATGGTCAGAGTTAGTCTGAGACTTCAAACAATTTCACAAAACACCACGACTCGAAAAGAAAATGAATACAGTGACATGGAAGAACAAGTACCGTTTTCATTGCAGATTAGTGCTTGCAGACCTGATGTTGTACCTTGGAAAAATTCAATTGTCTCATGTGCAGAGAGATGTTTCTGGTCTTTTCTGATTGATAACATTAACGTTTGAAAGGCCTAACAGGGCTTAAGTAGCAAATTCCTTCCCTTCAGTCACTACTTTACAGGATTTCCTTTTGGCAGAGCAATTGCACAGTCACAAAAGAAGGAGAGGAATTTTGCAGGTGTCATTTTGGTGGCAGCATCCAGTTCCTCACAGTACTCTGTGCCTTCTGGGAGGAGCTCTGTTCTCTGCCTCCTCTCAAGTTGACTGAAATGTTGCCCTCAAAGTCTCTGCTGCTGCCTGTGTGCTCAGGGGACGGCTGCTTTGTCTGAGTCCTCTGGCTGGCTGCTAAGAAATACAGGGATAATATGTGCCTGGGACTCAGAAGAAAACAGGAAACAAATTTCTTGCAGTTTTTGTTAAACATTTAAATGTAAAGGTGAGGTGCTAATATGCAGAGAGTGAAGTATGTTTTTCTAAATGACATGAAAATATACTGCATGTGCTGCTTCTCTGCATGTTGTATTGTTTTGAGAAATCCGTTTTTCATTTTTCACTTTGTTAAACGCTGGAAAAGTGGGTCACTTGAGCAACGAGTAAATTCGGTGAATGCAGTGGTCAGAGATGTCCAAACTCTTCTGCATTTCCTACATTCCATCTATAAAATTAAAGCATGAAAATACGAGTATTCGTGCAGAATTCACAGAAATGATATTCCTTTTTCATCAGCAGTGCAGCTGGGACCGCAGTATTTCCAGTTATGACTGACGTATTCTCTCACCTCTCTGTCCTCTCCTCATGAAAATGCTTAACTGCTTCTGCAGAGCACGAGTGTCGGACAAAGCATGGAGTCCTGGGGTTTGCCTCTGGGAGGGCTGGGGGAGAGTGGTGGCGAGATGAGCAGAGGTGTGCTGGATCAGTGTGCCTCTCACTGGAAGAAAGGTGGTGACCTAGGGAGGTGACAGAGCCACATTGCTGCAAGGCTCGATCTATACAGCACAGTTCTCCAGTGGCTGCTGTTATTGTTTTCTTGGTATGTTAAAGGGGGTGAGTGAGTTGCAAAATGCTTTAGAATGCAGATTTTTATTCTAAATGTATAGAATTAGCACTAACAACAGCCTTAAAAAGATGATAAAAAAAACCTAAATGCTTCGCTATTTTCAGGTAAGTGTGTGTGTAGGGGAAGGGAAACATCTTTTAAATCTTTTATATCTTCTTATTAGAGAAATGCCTTACAGTTCTTGATGCAGGCCCACTTCCCTGTATGCTGAAAACTCGCTTCAATGTTCACTGCAATATAAGGTTCTCCTATTGAATATAGTGATGTAATACATCATTCCAGCATAATGTTTTCTCTACTGACTCTGCTGCACAGTTTTGCATCATTGAAAAACAAATGCCATTTGGATTACAGAGAACAATAATGTTATCAGGAGATAACAGTGAATGGCCTTCTATAAACTTGTGTAATGTTTATTTCAAATATGTGTCCAATTTTTAGATTCTGATTCTCTATATGATTCTTGCTTTTCCTTTAAATTATTCCAGAATCTTTTATTTCCTGTTGGTAGAATAAGTTTTCATCTTTGCCTTTGTTAGCATCTGTGCCTGACACTGCAGTCCCCGCAGCTGCACGTAGATCATCAAATGTTGCCTGAATGTTGGTGCTCCTTATATCTGAAATGTGGGGACAGATGCTGGAATCCTGCCACTTAAGTCAAGGTGGAAGGAGGAGATCAACACAGCAGTGAAATGTGAAAAGGGTGTGGTGTTAATGAGCGAGGATATTTTAATTTCAATAGTGCAATAGAATCTTTTTCCCTACTCCCTTTTTTCTCCACCCCTATACACAGTATAATATGCAGAAAGGCACACTTGAGACCTAGTTAGTTGGAGAGAAATAGTGCACACCCAAGCTAAAAGTGTTTCCTAGGACAGAAAGAGGCAGATTTATTGTAGGGTATGGGATTTGTGGGGCTGAGTGAGGTAATCTTTCCCTTATGACATAACATTTGCACAGAAATTTTAGAGAATGGTTTTCTGGAGACCATGTTAGTGGCATATAAGAATTCATCCTGAAAGAAAATGTGAATTTCAGTTTTTTCTCATGTTATTTCTGCTTCTAGATAAAAGCATCAAGAGGGTATAAAGGCAAAGGAATGCTGACAGATTTGATGAGCTAGTCAGGATTCCCCAACCCAAATGATTATAGTCAGTGTTGTTTGTATATGAATTGCAGTCACTCCTTTGCTGTAGAGTAGCTGTTTGTTTAGCTTACCAAAGAAAAACAAGAGAGAAGCTTGCTGCGTTTGCTGCTGAAGTAGTATATTCAGATCTGAGTCTAAAATTACTAAGTCACTCCAACATTGTTGTACTTTGCTCTATAGGGTTGTAGTTTTCAACCTTTTTTGATCTGTGAACCTCTCAACCTTTTTTGCTGAAGGTACAGATCTCTGTATAGTGAGTTAAAACCCCACTGACAATCAGCTTGAATTTTTAATGCTTTCTTTTCAAGTTACCCTTGCAGATATCCACCAACCTTGAGTGCTCTGTGGACTACATCTTGAAAACCATTGCTGTGAGGAACGAGGCAGGTCGAGTTGAGACTAATGCTGCTAAAAAGTTGAAGATTTTGATTGTGAGAAAAAATACCCTGATGTGGGAAGGGGAAAAATAACAGTTCTGAAGTTGGCAGTTGATAGTATTATCTTTGTAAGTTTTTTTTTTTTCTTTGTGAATTTCAAGCAAGCTGAGCCATGAATTCTTGGGCACTGATGACAGACCAAGGACAGAGTTGAGTGGTGCTTGGCTCTGCAGCATAGGAAGAGATTATGGATCCTGAAAGCTCAAAAAAAACCATATACATTTAATACATGATCTTTGGGGAAAACAAGCAAGTTTTCCCAAAGGAAGGACTTGGAAGTTTGTTAAAAGAAATAATTTTGGGAATTGGCTTTGATTGGCATTTCCTTCTTGCAAACGCATTTTGATAAAGATCTGTTCACTAGGGCTGAGATCCACGTGCTGTACAACTGAGTCTGAAGGTGGTCTAGAGAAGTAATATGGGAAGGTCTTGGTGGGGATGGTTACTTGGAAACATTTCCCATTATTCATTCAACTGAATTTTAAAATTCCTATGGAATTTTGTCAAAAAAAAAAAAAGAGGCAGAGAAAGCATGGGAATTGCTAAGTAAACATCAGGCTTTTAATGTCATGGTTTATTTTCCTTTGGAGACCTTCTCCCTATGAGAAATTTTTGGCAAAGAAAGTAACTATTTCTTTGTGCCCACAGCCAAAACCGATTTTTTTTTTTTGTTTGTTTGTCTGTGCTTATATCTGAATCTCCCTGCTGGCCATCGACCTTCCTTTGACAGTGTAGGTGGCTAGAAGGAGGAATTACATACTGCAAAACCCATGCTTGCTCCAAGATGCTACACTGCAGCTTTATAGAAAACCTGATGTCTTATTTCTGTAGTTCTCAGTATGAATCCATCCTCTTCTACTTCTTTAACTTCTGGCTGCACGATGACTTCTGTAATAAGGAGGAATGGCTAAAAATCAATGAAAACCCTTTTTAAAACTTTCATGCATTAATTGGTATGTGTGCTTGGCATAGATTCTCAAAAGCGGTCAAAGGAAATTAATGGCAGCAAAAGGGTGCTGGCAAGGAGGAGATGCCTCCAAGACATTTGGATTAGATGGTAATAGCTAAAGCCTTTGTAAATAGAATGGGGGGTGACTAGTTTGTTTGTTTGTTCTTTGTTTTAAAGGAATCTTTGTGGGTTTTTTGACTTCATTTTGCAAATCCTGGAGAATAGAATAATGCCTATTTAGACTTCAGAGATCTTGAGGAGGAAGATGGCAGCCAACTAGATGATTTTTATCAGCTAGTTTGTTTCTAAACCGATGCCTTCAGAGGAAAACGGATTTGCTTTTTAGTTTTTGGTGGACAATGGATTGCATCCTTTACCTAGCCAAAGAGAGAGAAGGCTTTATGTTCAAAGGGTCAACTTATTTGATACTTTTCTTTGACTGGAACATTAAAAAGGAGGAGGAATTTCTACTAGCTAAAAGAAGCTTATTGGAAAAACAGTTGTTACTTCAAACGTGTGGAGTATGCCAACTTTGGAGAGAGGGATGAGTGAGATGCACAGTATCGTATTCCAGGTTCCACCTATGAGAAACTTGAACAGATCAAGTATCAGAGTGCCTAGCAAGTGCTACTGGACAGCAGCCTTTGGAGATCTATTTATTGTAAAAACCTCTGTTTTAGTAACAACAAATATAAATCTTCTCTTGCCTCAGAGGTACTAATAACACTAAGTTTTAATATGTATGTATATTTGCAGAATTGAACTTAAAGAGCATCATCTGCTTTTTCACTTATTGTTTTCATAGAATCATAGAATGACTTGGGCTGGAAGGGACCTCAAGGATCATCAAGCTTCAACCCTCCCCTCCACAAGCAGGGCTGCCAACCTCCGCATCTAATACTAGACCAGGCTGCCCCGGGCCCCATCCAACCTGGCCTTGAACACCTCCGGGGATGGGGCATCCACAACCTCACTGGGCAGCCTGTTCCAGCACCTCACCACTTTCATAATAAAGAACTTCCTCCGATACCCAACTAAAATCTTCCCTCCTTCAACTTAAAACCATTTCCCCTTGTCCTGCCATTATCTACCTTTGTAAAGAGTTGACTCCCCTCCTGTTTGTAGGCTCCCTTTAGGTGCTGGAAGGCTGCAGTGAGGTCACCCCGTGGCCTTCTCTTCTCCAGGCTGAACAAGCCCTGCTCCCTCAGCCTGTCATCATAGGGGAGGTTTTTTATTTATTTATGAGAACTAGAGTCTTATCTCAGTTAAGGCAAACAACTTCATGGAAATCAATGGAATTAGAATAATAATTAATCAACAGTAATTATTACGGTAAATAAGTGCAAGATACCACTTGTGTCCAGTTTACTCTAGGGAATGCGTTTTAGCAAGGGGGTTAAGACTAGACGAAGTCCCTTCCAACCCCTATGATTTTGTGGTACATATGTGGTGGTATATAGGTAAAGAACATTGATTTGGATGCAGAAACAGTTCAATATTTGTTTGACTGTGCTCACTGAGAATCACTTTGATTTGGCATTCACCGCTCTAGTAAGTGGTCTCCAGTTTACAGCAACATTATTTAGCTTAAAAATTGTTCACAAGATTTTTCACTTAGGTAAATATGCAGTGTAAATTTCTTATAAATTATATCTGTGCTTAAAAAAAAAAAAAACAACAAACTGCCACATAAGTTTATCATCTATTTTCTGCAGAAGTGAAATGGTGGTTGGATCACCTGCCCTGCAGCTCCCTGTGCTAGTAGGGATGAGGGGGAAGGTGAGCTTGTAGAGACCACTGAATTCCTCAGTAGGGTATGAATTAGTGCTTGCGAGACGGAGCAGAAGAATAGTAGCTGCAAGACTGCATGGGTGCTGAAAGCACTCTTCCCCATAGGGTTTTCTCTAGTGTGTTACAGTAAGAGACAAATTCTTGAAATAACAGTTACATTTTATTAGAATAGCAAAGCTTATGGCTGTCTTGTCCTCTCTGAATTTGATCTTGTGTCCTCTGACTAATTTCCTGTCTGTGCCCCTAGATACCAGAATTAGCAATTCAGTAACTGTTGCTGCAATTCAACATTGCTAGTTAATGTATAATTTAATATTTGTTAAAATTATTCAAAGCAGGTTTGGAATGCAAATATGTTTTAGAATAATGTATTTAAATGTAGAAATCTAGATTTGTGGTTTATTTCCGTGCTTATTTGGTGCATGTGACCTTTCTCTTAAATCGCTAAGATTTCGTCTGTAGGGATGAAAAGAAATTTAAAAAGAAATCAGTCTACGTGCTGGATCCTTTTATTATGGACCTTACGTCAAGTTGTGGTCAGACAATGCTATCTTCCCTTCCAGGGAAGAGGAAATGCCAGAGAAATAGATTGAAAGGAAATTCTATTCTGATGCTCATCTCTTTCACCTTCCTGTAGGTGGAGGAGGACAGTCCTGTCACTACAGTCCTTACCCACTGCCTGCATGTGCCCGTGGGCTTCCCACAGCAAACAGACTGCCCAGCTCAGTGTACAAAGAGTGACGGGATTATTTGTGAGGATGACCAGTTTTCATCCAGGCACTGCAGAACTTTTTGAGAGCATGTGAAGTAACATTAGCTTCCCTCCTTTCTTCTCCATATGTGTGAAAATGCAGGCTTTGTTGGCAGCGTTACCTAAAACTAGCTTGTGACAGATAGCTCTTCCCTATTACAGCTTGCAAAGCAGGCTGATAACGTAGCCTAGCATGTCATCGTGAACTGGCAGAAGCAGTAGGCTGGGATGATAAGTAGAGCTGGCCAGGTCTTTCCTTTTCCTCTCTGTGAATAGCTGTGAAGTGCACATGGAGCTGGTGCGTGGTTTCTTTTTCCTTGTCACATGCCCTGGTTTCCAAGTGTAGCTGTGATTTAGGCAAAAAAACACCAACACGCACTGCAGTAGATAAACAGTTTTTTAACCTAAGAGCTCATTATTTTGAGGATCTTTTTGAAGCAGGACATGCCAGTGAGATGCATAAAAAGGTACTGCTAATGTACCGTACTTGGAGAAAAGGCATTGGCTTGGAGAGCAGTACTGACAGTAAATGTATTTTCAACTTGCGGTCTTAGTACTTAGTTTTTAAGCTCCAATATGGGCTTTTCCCCAAATCCCTAGTTATATAGTTCAAAGAGATGAAGCTATTGGATTATTGTCTCTTTCCTGTCAAGGAGCCTGCAAAACTCCTTCTAGAGCCTGTCTACAGAGGCTTTTGAATATAACGATTCTGTGGCGTATTTTGAAGCATAAGTGTACACTTTAAGGGAATATATGAAGTGTAAACTCAAGGTGAGGGTCTTGCCATGGGCAGAAAAATAACCTGGCTTGTAGGCAACAATTATTCAATCAGGTTTCCTGAGGAATTTTACACATTTATTCATCCTAACCATCTAACTGTTCGTAGTTTTACAGAAAAAAAAACAAAAACGAACACAAACAAGTCTCGAATGCCTCACTTACACAGGAAATAATTGAATAATTCTACTCTTTATTATAGTTTCTTGTGAGATCAAGGAAATAGAAAGCAATACAAATAGTTGTGCACTGATAAGTATTCCTTTGAACTAGGCACCGTACGGACCTGTAGCAAGTTGTTGGTCCTATATTAAAATAATCTCTCCACAAGTTAAACAAATATATCAACAACTAATGCACATGATTTAGAAGGAATCCCCTGTTTTCCTTCCAAAAATCTAAGCTTATTCCTGCAGCATGTCTGAAAAGGAATGAAGTGTGTCAGACATTTGCAATGATCAGTGTATCCATGCCTAATCTGTGGGGTTCTTTATATCTAATGAGTCTTGTATTTTGTATATTTTTATTTTTTGGACAAATCCAATAATCCTTAACTGAGCAAAATCCCTCTAAATTTGTCATGCTCTGTGCACGAGGAGATTGGATACCAACCAAATATTAAGATGAGACTTGTAAAATTTTTTATTCCAAGAATCCACGGAGACTGCTTATATTGCTACCAGCATCAGCTAATCACAAGCTTTGAGTAAGGCTTGAAAGGGAGATTCTGAGGGTAGTGCTAAATCAGTCATACTGACAAAAATGCTTCTAGCTGTCCAGGCTATTAAAGGGAAATTATTAAATCCAGAGCCATGGAACAGGAGATGTTTAGAGCGTTGATATACCACTTTACAAGCAACTTCCTGGATTTACTAGGCTTCCAAACTTGCAGTGAGTTTAATTAAAGATGATAGGTTGGGAAGGAAGTCAGAAAATGCAGGAAAGAGAAAGTAGTCTTACTCATTTGCTGTATAATTTCTTTTCCATTTCTTCTTCCCTCAAAACAGCCTTACTAGAACTCCTTTGTAGGTAGATGTTCTGCAGAGAAACCACTGAGAAATCAGTCTGAATTAAATCTAGAAAAAATTTCAGTGCTACTGTTATCGGTGAAAAGTTACCCGAAAATAGTGAAACATTATATTTTGTTTCTTAGGACATGTCTTTCATGACTGTGCATGAGGAAGATAAGAACAATTTTGTTGTTTAAAATATATGCATATAATGAAAATCTTCCTTTGGGAATATATAGAAAAGATTGGCTACGTTCCCAGATTACTGAATAAAAGTCCAAGCACTTTGAACAACTTCAATGCAATTCTGAAATTCTAACTAATATTATATTATGCTGGATGTTTTAATTTGACCACCTCTCCTGAGTTTTCTGTGGAGAAGTATAATAGGGAAGAATAGTTTTGTGGTTTTTTTTAATAGAAATGATATAGCTGTCCCATCACACAGCTTCATTCGCTTTTATCTTCCAGAACAGCAGTAGAATGGAGGACCAGTTAAAGCAAGAAGTATTTGGTAGGCCCATGTACTTTCTCTGGGTTTTTCTTGGAGGCTAATGAACATCTTGAGTAAATTCCTCATTCTTTTTTCGTTTGGACTAATGGTACTTCTTATACTGGAATTGTAATTCAAATTTGTAAAACAGTGTTTGAGATCAGAATCTTACTTTTGAGTATGTGTGTTTGGGCCATTCCAGAAGGTCTCTAAACCATGTTCAGTGGATACACATGTATGACTTGTCACTCCTGCTAGAATATAATATGTATTATAATATTATTTTGCAAGTTTCCCCATCCGCTGTTGAAAAGACAAACAAGAAAGCTTGGAAAATTCAATAGCAGCCTTAGGGAGAAGGATGTGTCTGGTGGTAACAATTCCACCAGCAGCAGCCCTGAGAACAACCGTGTGAGAAATGGCAACGGTGGACTTTGTGGTTTTGTGATCATCACTGACATCCAGTCATCTTTCAGTACACCCTATCAATAAGGAGACAGACTCTAGATATGTGAAGTCTTGATTTGTTCTCAAGTTATGCCAGCGTAGGTCTTAGAAAATATTTTTTTCCTATTTCAGTACAGAAATATTTATACCAATACAGTGCTGAATATGGATGGAGTCAAGTCGGTCTAAGAATGCCTTCAGCAATATATTTTACTTCTTGGGTGTACACAACTATTGCAGCCACGGTTTCATATAGTTTATTTGCTTCCACACTGAGCAGCGTTCCATGGCTTTAACAAGCTCTTGGAAATAGCATGAACTCCAGCGGGCTGCTGCTGTTGTTGCCTACAATGGCAGTTTTGTGACTTTTACAGTTTCACTCAGAATTTTTCCTTCCGTCTCATTTCAAAAAGTCAGTGAGCTATACGTACTTTGGGATACAGTGAGTGTGAGAAGAACAGCAGGGGAAGAAAATAAAGGAATGGTAATGTGGCCTCTGGCATCTCCTTTGTAAGAGCATCCATCTCAGTCTGCATGGCGTAGGAGAACATTTTTGACTTATTCTTGGTGCATGCAAAAAGCATTGCTCTTGAGCGTTAGTCCTTTTTAGGCATTCCTCTGAGCCTAAACTTGAGGACCTGTTTAAATGAAGGATGTCTGTGGGTTTCAGAATTAGCTTTTCTGCTTACTTTTTTCCATACCTGAGCAGAAGAAAAATAAGTATCGTTGCTTGAATTCACAAAAGGACAATTTATGTGTGTCTGACTTGTAGCAGATGCAATCCAAGAATGTTATTAAGAGGGGCATCTTGGAGAGACAAGGCAAAGCAATGCCAAAATACCAAATCTCAACAGCGTTTAGATAATGTGAAGTGTCTGGGGAATTTGAGAGTCAAAACAACATTTCTATACCATGTAGCTCTAGATTGAGGCAGAAACTAATTGAGGATTTTCAATATTGCTTTTTCTGGGGGAAATGCCTAATCAACATGTCCACTGTGGATGTACATCTCTTAATGCATCATATTCAATTGATGAAAAAGTGGAAAATGTGGCCTCTTCATCCCAGAGGCCCTGTAAATCTAGGAGTGGGACAAGAAGGAACAGGTGGTAACAGGCAGGTGGCTGACTAAAAAGAAAGTGCAGAAGAACATTTCCACGGCAGTAGGACATCCTTAGAAAAGGCATTTTTGTATTCAGTATTTTTGATTTGCTTTGTCTATATGAACTCTCATAGTTCCATATCCTCCTTTTAGGGAATTTCAAATACTTAACTGAATTATTTACAGATGCTGTCTTATTTCAAACGTATTCTTTCTCTAGAACAGTTTATAACAGAAAGCAGTGCTGTACGCATGTTGAAGTCTTGCTATTGCTTCCTTAGCCCTCCCCTCTTCTTGCCATCCTGATGGAGGCATTAATGTATCCCAATGAGTGTCGCGTACCAGTAATTGGTCTTTACACATTTGAGCTCCCTTTTCTGATAGCAACCATATTTAGGGCCATTGTGGAACCTTTTTGACCTGATTATGTGATTCCAATCAGCTGTGTGCTTAACTGCCCAAATGACCGACTTACTGAGAAGCTGTGGTTTGGTGCTCAATTCCTTTGGCACAGACAGGCAGAGGTGTGTTTCACCCTTCATGAAGAATTTGGGTTACTTCTTATTTTTCTCTTTCAGCTTCCATTTTTCTGTTTGAGACATTGCATGTTCCCAGATGCTTTTTATATTCAGGACAAGTTCTTGTTGCGATCACCTCACTCTGAATGAGACTCCAGTAGCGGCTATAGCTTTTTATACTTTAAATGTGAATTTCAGCGTTGGTTAAGCAAGAAATTAATTCTGACCTGCCTTCTGTACCAAACCTGCCAAATGAATGGCAATTAACTCTGGACTATTAAACTCAAAAAGCTTCTCTGCAACTTCTGGGAGCTGTCCTGGAACTTCCTTTACAAAAGAGAATTAAAAAAACAGAAGCTGCAGATTTTATTATTATTATTATTGCTTTTTTTTTTTTTGGTGAGAGGAGGGGAGGAGGATACAAATATTTTAATATCCTGTCTCCAACTTCATTCCTAACTTCCTCAGGTTCCCTGCAGGAGTTGCCACAGTCTCTAGTTCCAAGGAGGACCGTGGTATTTTTGGCTGCTGCTCTTTGGCAGTTCTGCTACCTAAAGATGGGTTAGACACACTGGTGGATTGTTGGTTGTCTTCTTCCTCCTCCAGACCCATGTTTAACATTGTCTGTAGTTTTGTTATCAGGGTATTCTTCTGCTGTGTCTGGAGCTAGAACAATTTTTTTTCTTGCTCTCAATGTATTCAGAAAAGCAAACGAGCAAATTGTTTTCTATAGCTGAATAAGTAGGCATTTACATAGACCTTAGGATCTGTTGGTGAAAGTTATTTGAGGGTGTGTGCATCGTTTCATGTTGTCACTGGGCCCCTTGGCTGTGACTGCCTGACTCTGTGGCTCTATCTAATGGTGGCTTGTCCTTCAGGTCCTCTCCTACCAATTTACTTCTTCAGCCTTGAAAGTATTCCAATGGTTTTCTCACTGTAACTGGAAATACTATCTTTTGTATTGTATCCTAGAACAGCATCCTCAACAGACAGAGAAAGGCAACAGTAATATTTAACAGATAAATTGACTGAAGCTACTAATCACAGATACAAACGGATAGAAAATTATCGGGCATTTAACACTACAATTACCCAGCAAAGCGGAAGGGGGTTTTGGGTTTTTGGAGCCGTAACAATCTCAGTGTTATCTAGTGAAATTTGCTAAGCCTTTTAAAGCAAGATACTCACTTTGCTCTGTATGTACTAAGCATTTGGCTTTCCCTGCCTAACACTAGTACGCCACAAACCCTTCTGTATACAAGGTGAGATAGGCACACTGTGCTCATTGAAGGACTTGTGATTGACTGAGCTGCAGCGTTCCCAAGGCTTCAAGAAAGGTTTTCACTTGACGCTCTTTCCCGCAGGAGTTCACATTTGCTGCTTTATCTCTGGGAGCGAGCTTAGTGACAGACGCACACCAAGAGCCAGGGAGAAATGCCATGGGAGCTGCTTAACAGCATTCAGATGCAGAGATGGCATTTGATTCCCAGGCATCTTTGCTGCATCTACTTCATAAGAAATCTAAATCGGGAAACCCTACAGGGTATCAGGAAAGCAGACCTCTGATCTGTGTGCTCTTGCCATTAAAAACCAAGTCCTGCCTCAGAAACAATAAACAAATCTAAAGGTTATTGAATAACTTTCATTCATTTCAGTGCAGACTGTAAAGTGGTAGAATAGCAGGTGCATGGGCATACAACTGTGTGTGTTAGGACTGCGAGAGCTCTCCGACAACCTGTTAACGGGTTGCCTGACGTTCTTGGTGTAGTTGTTTGCATTTGATGTAGAAATTATGTTAGTCTAATTCGTACATGTTGTTTAATCAAAATGCTCTGGCTGTGTTTTAAACCGAGTACCGTGCTTTGGAAACTATTCCCAGTGCCTGTTAAAGATCCCAAGTACTCCATAAGAGACAACCAAGCCTGAACTATTTCTTTTGAATTTTAGTTTTTTCTGCGTTCATGTTAATTTATGTTTTGTAAATACCTGTGGATGGGTAATTGAAGCTCTGCAGTAAACCTTTTTCTTTCCCTTTAGGTGTTTAGAGTCTGCAAAATCTGAAATACCTTAGGAGTATACACGCTAATGTTATGTAGATACTTTGCCTTTCATTTGCTGGAAAAGCAATTTTTTTGTGATTCATTTGGTACTGTGAAATTAAGGCAGTCACTAGAAATGAATGTAAAAGCAAATGACTAGATGAGGAAAAATGATAAAAATATAATCACTGCAGCTGTAAGATAAGGTGCTCTATGATGTCAGAACTGTGACTTGCTGATGAAGTTTGAAGTAATTCTGTTCTGCATGATTTTTTTTAAATTCTCATATGAAACAATTGATTTAAATGTAGAGCCTTTGAAACACAAAAAATTAACCTCACCCTCCAGACATGATGCTTAAGGTTAAAAATAATAGAAACATAAATCTTGTGTATGTTTTATTAAAAAAAAAAAAGAAATATCTGCGCTATCTGAGTTGGATTTCTTTCAACCAAAAACTCCTATTCTGAAATGCTACCGTTCTGACAGTGTGACAAATTGCTGGAACAAATGCTAAATAGTTAAATGGACAAGTGATGGATGGCCTCATAAGCCTTGCAGGGCAGCCTGTGTAAGATACTAATTGGTTCTGTGGAACTGGTTTTAGTCAATAAATTCACTTGAGAGATTTTTGTGTGCATGTGTGTGTTAGGTATCTTTAAAGAAAGCAGTGCTGTAGGTGACAAACCGCTTGCGATGCATTAGACCACCACCAACTTCATTTTGCCCTCTATACCATCTGCCTTCTCTCAAGGATATAACCTACTAAAAACCTATTTGTGATGCATTGCTGTCTCTCAAATGCTTCTGAATTATGAGTTTATTTGGGAGCCTCCAGAATATTTTGATGCTAAGAAAAATGCCCACATTAAGTTTTCCAGTGTTTGTAATTGCTCTTCCCCCCCCCCAACCCCCCCACCTCCTGCAATAGATTCTGGCACCATTGCTCACTTTGAGCAATACTTCCCACTACAGATGGTCTCTGTATTGGTGAACTCTCCTCGTGAAACGCACTGTCAAGGTCAGCAAAGATGATTAGAGTCCCACCCTTGGGAACAAAGCCAGGAAAAAGCTGAGCAGCCTCTCCTGGTGCTGACTTGAAGGTGTTTTCAGGACTCTTTGTTAGGCTCTGGTTGCTCCCTGGTTTTAAATCTCTCGGCTTCACTGAGCCCTGCCAGCTGAGCTGTGGCATCCCTAGGGGCAGGTGGCTACGCATCCTTTAGCACCCTGGCTTGGGCAGAAGTTGCCTCCTGCACTGCTGAGCTGGAGGGGCCTGCACCTCCACAAGGCCTCACTGCATGCTGCCGGCCAACTGCAGGGAGTGGGCCCTCCCTGAGCCCAAGGAGCTGGGGCGTGGGGTGCCAGCTGCAGGGAACTTAATGTCATCGGCCCAACCTTCCGAAGTGTGGGAAGAGAAGATGATGGCATTTGTTGTGGGCCCGGGCAGATCAGTGGAAGGGTGAAAGCTCTCACTCCTCTGTTTCCTGGTGGCTTCTCACTCAGCAGCCTAGCTGCTGTGAGCACCGTGCAGGTGCCCACTCTGCTACTTCCTTGCTCCGTCTCCAGCATGACCTGTGAATGCACAGCACGGTCAGGAGCTGAAAAGAAAAGCCCTGGAGCTCTGCCTTTTAAGTCCTTAAAGCCTTTGTTGAGTGTGGCACATGGTGATTTCAGGGGAAATATGAGGCAGTGGGTTTGTTCTTGGATGTGTTAAAAACAAAAATTTCATCGGTGCTGGGAAGAAATTGTTTTCATGAATAACTTTAAAAAAACACACACAAAAAATACTAAGAAAAAGAGCTTCAATAAGTGAGTCAGGGCAGGAAGAAGAGTTGGGATGGCTCCTAGTTTTAACAGATAGCAATTTCCCATTCAGTAAAATAGGATTGATTAATTTTGAAAACATCAGGACTTGGAAAGCTAATCTTTGAGATAAAGGAAAAATCTGAAATTAAATTGGAATTTAAATAACACGGAAGTTAAGGGAAAATTCTGCTTCAGGTCTCTGCTCCATTGTGATCTCAACTGTGTTTCAAGATAAAGTCTATTTTTTGGGGAAGAGAGTGAAAGTGAGCTATGTCTCTTGATTGCTTTGCATTCTCTCCCATGCTCATATGTGAGATGATTCCGAATTAAAGATTGTACTTCAGCTGCTGTATATTTAAACCAAATTGGACCAACAGCATGTAGTAGCTACCTTAGCAGTGGTGTTGAAATAATTAGATGACACAAACATGATATTTCTAGAATGGCATGTAACTAGAAAATATGAAGAAAATGCAGTGCAGGCAACCTACAGCTAGGCTGTCTGGTATGTCTGAGGTTCAAGAAAACTTACAGGGAACAAAACCTGAGTAGCTCCCTGCTATGTTCTCAGACAAACCTGTTAGAATACATATTTCAGTGGTGGAGCTGGGAGGAATGTGTGGCATGATGGGAGAATATGGACATGAAGATACACAGGCTCCTGGTAAAATTTCTGGAAAGATGTTGGTGATTTCAGGAGTATTTGCTATGTGTGACACACAACCTACTCTTGGCTTCCCCAGTACAGGAAAAACATGATTTGTCACTAAAAGAGACAATTTGGATACTTACGTAACAATGTTACTAATATTTTTTCCTTAGATACTAATACATTATTAGATTTTACTACAAAAAAGAATTCCAATGCATAGAAGATAGGTTTCTTGTGCAAGTCAGCTGACTGAGGTGTGCAATGAGCCGAACAGATTTGCAGGTCATCAGACAAAAAAAGGGGGTTGAACTAGGAGTTAAGAGCTATTATATGATTCTGTGAATCTGTTAGGAGAAACTTGATGGATTTATGGCCACCTGTGAATCGAGGGATAAATACAATGTACTTTCCTTTTACATTTAATCAGACACTGTGGCTCCAGAGCAAAGGCCCCCGCGTCCCTCTGGAGCGCATTTATAATGAATATTTTAGTTCATTAATACGAAGGACTGTGACTATACACAAAACAGAACAAACAAACATTATGTGATCTCCAGTACACTGATCTGTATTTATGATTGCATAAAAGCATGAGGTAGGCTCATTTAGGATACCGAGCCATAAAGTTTAACTACTGAATCAACCGAAGATGAAATTTTCTATGTAACTAAGATAACTTTTATAAAAGCATTTTGCCTTTTTTGTTAAAGTTGGTTTTGACCTTAGTGCTAGTTTTTGTGGGTTTTACGTTCTAGAATGTGGCACGCTTTGCTAGACATCATGAGTAGTGAATGTTTACATCAACCTCAAACATCCATAATGTGGCCCTTAAAATGCTGTTACAGGCAATTTGGCAATCTGCAAGCGATGTTGCGCCAAGTGAAGAGACGTCGCAGCACAGAACATTCCAGTGAGAGGTCACCAGCTTTGAATAAACTCAATTCCTGTAAAGCATACTTTCAGGATTAAGAACTAACGTCCATTTTCTTGGGAATCAACAGGAGATGAAGGCCTGAAGCCCATCTCGTTGTAGGAAATCTCTCCTTTGAATTTCGCTTGGATATTACAAATGCAAAGTACATCGTTGGTGTAAAGATCTTGTACTTAAGGCGTATATGTAAAAAAATAATGATGTGAACCCCAAAAGGCTTTGAGTTTCTGTAGTTTCTGTAGTTACTAGTTACTTCCAAAAGGAAGAGTAAGCTGTGCCTTGGGTACTACTGATAAGGGAACTCCTCTAAAAGCTGCTCTCGGTTTCCAAAGTTTAGTGTAACTTGAATGTGTCTCAAGTTAAGAGTTTACTTTCAAGTAGTTTATGAAACACATAGGTGATGAGCTGATATGTTTGTCACACTTGCGTATTTAGGAGCCCATATGTTTATAAAGTGTTGTATCACATCTGTGGGAGAGAATGCAGCTGCTCATAACTTAGACTACAAGAAATCTGCTGACCTGCTGGGTTCATTAGCAGTTTAGAGTTCTATTGCTTAACCTTTATAAAAGATTTTGGAGTATATAAATGTATGTCTTTTCAGAAAACCTGAATGTGCAGCGTTAGAAGAGAAAACTGAGAGCTTGAAAGAAGGAAACTGCCAAATGTCAAACTCACAAGGACCTACTGAAATTCAGGACAAAATCCAATTTCAGGTAAATTCTTAAGTTACCATCTGTTCTGTTCACAAGTATCTTTTATATACTATAAATATACCATACAGTAACAGCTTCCCAGCTGTGAAGAGCCCATTTGCTTGACTGTTCTTTTAATTTCTCTATAAAAGTTTGGTTTTGAATTTGGCCATCTGCCTAGATGCCAGTGTGATAGGCATTAATAAAATATACTATGAAGAAGAAATTAAAACATCTGCTAAAATTAATAGGAAAAAGGTTCTATTCAGCCCAGCAGGAAATACAATAGCATGGAGAAACTGAGGAGTCTGAGTTGGTGATCATAATTTTGAGATATGGAGGTAATAAAGGGGGACGTTTGGGATCTGATCCAGCAAGTCTCTGAGTTTGACTGTAAGCATGTGAGTAACCCCATTCTTGGATTACTTGCACATAAACCTAACAATAAACGTGTTGTTTGAAAGAATTAGACATCCAGAAACAGTTTTTACATCCTAGTACAGTTAGGTAGTTATCGGAGATGTATTTTACTGTTCAGTGCAATCCTTAAGAGCTACAGTTTTATTGGGAAAGTAAGAAGACTGTCATTCCATCTTTGTTGCTGCCATATACGTTAGGCAGCAGCCTTGATGAGTAACCCCGCATCGTCCTGAAGGTCTTGGCCGTATCTGACTTCGCCTGGGAGAGAAGCCCAAGGACAAACTGCCTGTTTGGATTTTCCCATGAATTATTTTGTAAGTGCGTGTGCCTTCACATTACTTGTACCAAGTCAGCTGGACTGGAGCTGTGTCTGAACCAGGAGCCACGCAGGGCTGTTAGCTCGCTGCCAAACCTGAGTGGGGCATTTCCTACAGGCTAGGAGTTTGCAAAACACAATTACACCAGCAGTGCTGTCAGAGGAGTACATGAGCAAAAGAAGGTTACTTTTAACTTAGGCACTACAGGAGAAATTAATTGCTCCTGCCTCTCTGGTTTCAAAAGGAGCTTGACTTAAACTCAGCATGAAGAGGATTAGGGATCTGCTGGAGCCAAGTTAATCTCGCTCAACACAGATACTGAAACAATGAGCACAAGGGACGACTTAGAAGGTTCAAATTGGACATTAGGAAAAGATTCCTCACGAGGAGGATAGCTCACCACTAGGAGTGGTGGTTTGGGAAGGTTGTGATACAGCTCCTCATTCCTAGAAGGTTTGGGAGTTTGTTTAGACAGCGGGTTTGGGGGTGGCCAAGCCTGGGTTTTCCCACCTCCTTCAGGTGAGAGGTGAAACTGCAGGACTTCTGGAAGTACCTTCCAACCGCCTTTTTTACTCAGATTCTAGCTCAGACCAAAGCCTGCTCTCTCCAGCCGAGATCAGAAGCAGGCACCTGGGAGAGGTAGTTGAGAAGAGGGTGTATTTACCCTCAGTATTTCCCAGTAATGGAAATAGGCAGTATTTGGCAATAAATGGTCAGGCATTTCCAAATGAGAAGTGTTGTCTCTATATTTATTTAATAATTGTTAACAAGTTTGGCTAGCACATTTTGATTTTTTTTTTAAATTACTAGTTATTTCATCTGTGAGATATACTAAAATTGATCTTGTTTTAGAAAGTGTTATGGTTTCAATGTTTAATGAAGGGGTATTTTTGCGAAAAATGTTATAAATTTAATTACATTTTACTGTCAGCTGTGTTTTACTGCTACTTTATGGGTAGGAGGGAAAAGATGTTCAAATTCCTGTTCAGAAGTCAATCATTTCAATTATTCTGTGCTGTCACTTGAACTTTTGTGCTCAGTCTCTTAAGGAGGCTGTCTTGGGAAAAATGGTCTTTGTCTTTCTTGATCAGCCACTTTGTCCATCCTTTAGCAACCGAAGTAAAACTAGGTGGTTGTTCTACATTTCCTAGCATTAAAAATGAGTAGATCTGATTTAATCATTTCCGATGCTGAGCTAGGAGTTTGCAGCGTTTTCCCCAGCTGCCAAGCACTGCATCGTGGGCACATCTCCTCATCTTCTTTGTGTTTCTTAAACTGGGCTTTGGTCCTGGCTCTGCCTCTAGCATGCCTCAATACCTGAGTCTGTTTCATTAGATTGTTTTGGAAATCTGCTGTGATTACTACCTAATCCCTTTGTGCACCTCTCCTGGCCTTCTCCTGGAAACAAAGATTAACCTTCTGTGGCATTTTTTGATCTAGCTAGCCATGCAATATGAATCACTTCTACTGCTGGCAAAGGGCTTTACTGAACTGTGTGAAATCTGCCTTCTGAGATGCAAAGCACAATGATAAACTTCCTTTCTCCTTCCTGTTGCACAGAGATGAGTGTGTTGTGCCTGGGAAGACGTGCCCATCTCAGTGTCATAGTCACTGGCAGTGATTTTCTTGGGCAGAACATTTTCTTACTGTGTAGCACTGAGGCTCAACAGCACACGCTGCAGTCCCCTGGATGAACTCAGCAGCAGCTTGTTGGGCTACTTGCTGGTGATGTGTGAAGGGGCTGCAGGCCCAGCCCTGCCTGGTGGCTTGCTGCCAGATCCTAATGTGCACTCCTTTCCACCTTGGTGCTGATACCGGGCACCTCCTGAAGCACAGTGCACGAGTGCACCAGTGGGTCCTGTTGCTGGTTCTCTTTGCTTGCTCTCAGCTCATTCTGGGACCTCATAGTGGGCTGTTCCCATTATACAGCAGTATATGAGAAGTACACATTATGCTCATAATTATCTTCAGGCTTATTTTTCCATTTGCTTTTCTCTGGATGCTTTCTTACCAGCTCTTTGACCCTTGAAATAAGCAAGGTCCCTTTGAGATGGACAGACTATTTAATTTAGAAACATCAGTTGTCTGTATTCAGTTTTACGCTCTCTCAGTTCCTTATGGAGGTGTAAGGGAATTTGTCTCTGCACACCATTAGAAGATGCTTTAGGGAGAATCACATGTGTATGCAAGTGCGTGTATATGAATGCGTATATGTACAAACACACACAAAAACTTGTATTTATGTAACCTGCACATATAAGCCACTGTCCTTTGTTTTTTAGGTAAACTGCTTATATATTTGATATCACAAGGATGAAAGGTTTGTAAAGAAGCCCTGATGAAGGCCAGGGATGGAGACAGATAAAATACAACAGCAACAAAGAAACGAACAGAGGCAAACGTGGATCCAGGATAAAATTCCCCGAATAAGTAGGTAAGACTATTCTGAGAAGCATTAATTTCATGTCTTCTATTTTCTTCTGTTATGGATTATTTTTGCAGTTATTTTTGTGGAGTGAGGAGTCTTTTACTTCAGATAATATAACCTTTACTATCAGTGCATGTTGCAATGGCATTCAGTACCGCTGCACTAGTTAAGGGCCTGTGAGGACTATTTCTATTATAAATCTGGAAGATTACACCTCTGTCTTCTCGTATTGCATCATCCTGAAACTTGACAAGTTGTCAGTGGAGAGGCAATTATCTCTACCAAAATATTAAGAACATGAGTTTTATTTCTAAGCTATGCAGGGGCATGAGTGTCTATGGATTTTGTAAAAACGCGAGAGACTGGGTTTTTGGTTGGTTGTTTTTGTTTGGGATTTTTTTGTTTATTATTTTTTCTGCTTTATTTTGCTCCAAATATGAAGGTTGCATATTGATACTCTAAAAATGAAATTTTGCTTGCAGTTAGCTGAAAAATGAGGCTTGATTGTGTTTGTGATTGTCAGAGGGAAGGAGGAAGGAGTGACACAGCTGAAAGCTTAAGAGAGCTGAAAAAAGCAGTGGGGCTGGCCAGAAAAAAACAGTCCCTTCCTGTGAAAGAGAGATGATATTTTCAGTTTGCAGATTGTTGTTTTACGGAGCAGACTGTGCTGGAAGAAGAGCTGCGTTTCCCAGCAGCGTGACTCACTGGGTCTCTTGAGTAACAGGGACAGAGCGGGTGAGGCGAGCCAGGAGCAGCGGCAGAGCTGGGCAGGCTATGGCGGGCTGGAGGTTGAGTGCTTCTGCAGAGAGACAGCAGGAAGCCCAGGGCTCTGCAGAGGGGCAAAAAGAACCTGGGAGAAGAGTTGAAGGAATCTCTCGAGCCATTTGATAATGTGTGCTGGTTTAAAGGAGCATCTTGAATCATCGACGCAATGTGCGAAACAAGTGATATGAACAGTTTAACCAATTGAGAGGAAATGAACTGCAAATGTGAAATTAAGATTATCGTTTCTTTCAGAATAGCGGTTTATGTGAAGAAAGCTAAGTGGCCTTCGCACATTCAGCAATTTTCAGTTCTTTATCATAATTCAGCTTTAGGAATGCTGGTTATTATAAATGGATGATCACAGTTTTCTTGTTCAAAATCTTCAGGTTATCAAAGGGCTTCCTTTTCTACTTTGCTGTGAAATTGAATATAAACTTTTTGTTCCTTCCCTCCCTCCCTCCATAAAAATAGAGAAAATGAATCTCGATAATCTCGCAGCAGTGCGCTTACTGGGAAAGATGTGGCAGTTTAAGATTTGTATTGCTATAATGGAGGTGTGTCATGTGCTGGCTGAGAGTGAGAGGACTTGCCTCGCATACCTCAGCTGAGTAACAAAGGCTTTTTGTTAGGGTATGGATGAGCCAATTCTTTATCATACTTCTGTGCCCCAGATGGGCTTTATGTAACTTCCTTTAACATTAGGCTCTGCTTTCGTTATCCTCTAGTAATAGTTTGACTTAATACTGGACAATGAAATAGAAATCTGGTCAGAGAGATCAACAAGTTTGTTCATATCACATGAATACAGAGGACCATAGGGTCTAATCAGCCAAGTAATTCTTCGTGTATTTTGAGGAATGCTCTTGGTTGTCGTCGTCGTTTTTTAATCTATCCAGTACCCAGTAAATACTGATGTTCTGATATGTTCCAGAGCAAACTGACACTGTGCTGTCTGTGCGGGGAACAGAAACAATGTGAGGGTGGCAGGGCAGAGGCCAGGGTTATGCCTGAAGCATTGGTGAGGTCAGGATTGTCCCTGAGGCATCAGCTATTGTTTCTGTATAAATATCCTGAACTCATGAAAACAGTTTCTACTGTTTCTCTGCCTACTTCATGAGTATAATTTTTCCCTCAGAAGAGTGGCCAGTTGTCCAAAAAAGTGAGAATGGCTGCTGGTAGAAGGAAGGAAAGAAGATAATGGCTGACTGTTTTTTTGCGGTATTGAGTGCTTGTATGTACCTGGGAAGTCAAGCTGCTCATATATCATGGATTTGCTTCATGCTTCCCATTGAGACATTGCCGGTTCTCAGATTAGCAGAATACGGCCACACAGAGCTCTTCTGACCGTAAACGCTGTTTCTTGTGCCACATCTTTTCTTAATTTGCCCTTGAATCTCAGTGGTCTTTCAGGGTTGTTTCTCTCCATTCCTATATTAGTTCCCCAAACTTTGTCGTTAGCACATTTGTTAAACCGTTTTCTTCAAGCATTTCTCATGAGCTCCTCCTTTTGTAAACGGTAATAGTTGTTATATGCAATTACACTTGTAGATAGAATTCCTGCCCCTTTCATTTCATTACTGCTTGATATTCCTAGGCTACTTGGCAATCCATTAAAAGAATTGAAAGTTCTTCCACAAATTCTTAATCCTTTAAAAGTTCTTTTCAATAAAACGCCACTCAGGAATAAAGATGAATCCACGCTGTAATCTGAGTAAAATAAATTTGGTTACTGGTAATCCAAATAGATATATTTTCCTAAAATTAAAATGGCTTTTGGAAAACATAGGTGGACATGATGTACACAAGTGCTTTGATTAGAAACAGTGTGGTAAATTTTTCATCTTATCTCCTTGTAATTCCCAGCTCTGGAAACCTGAAAGTGACAAAAAAGAGCAAGTGGGAAAATAAAAACTCTGAAGCAGCAGAAACTGGGAATGCCCTGCAGAAGTTCACACTTCTTCCACCTTTGTGTACTGACGCTTCTGATTTGAGCAGTTCTTGTGCTTTTAACTCTCTGGCAACCACTGCTTTGAGGAGTAAATTACACCAGTAAAATACTTTCCATAATATAAAAAGGATGTCTACAATACTTTATTTTTTGCCTTTTCTTGCCTAAAAATCTCTGTCACATTTCATTTCAGTTCAGTTGAATAGCAGCCAGTTTTAAAAAGTGGCAATGTCCCTCTAGTACCTTTATTCTAAACGAGTCCTTCAGTATACACGGTGTGAGTGACTGGTTTTAACTTAGAGGGGACACTGGTAGGAGGGCAAAGTTTTGATTTCTGTTTTCTGTACATTTTTTTCTCCTGGCTTTATTATCTGGATACTGTTCCAGTTCGTACAACATAAGAAATGTTAAAAAAAAATATATATATATATATAGTGCTCAGATGTATTCACTGAAACCATACAGATTTATATTGAGGTGCACGTTTCACCTCAGATTCCACCTTTAGAGACCTTAAAGATTTTATATTGGGATGTTGATGTAACTATCAGATCTTAAGTGATATTTACAGTGATCTGCAGAAAATAACAAATAATAGTAAAGATAAACCTTATTTTTATAATGGCAAACAACTGAACACAGAAGAAAAATATTTGACCTTTCCCATGTTATGTTTTCCTGTGTTGGTATTCATAAATAACTATTTTTAAATAGGCAGTGCTGCTTAGCACAAAATAAGAGTGTATGTGTATGACTTAAAATGTAAAAGTGATTATTCAGTCGTGTTATCCATGATACTTTTCCATAGAGAAATTTTATGTCAGAGATTGCATGTGCAAGTGGTCTGTAAGAGAAATCCGCGTTTAGTCTTCAGTGGAATTCTTAGATCTTGTTAAATTCTCTTTAGTTTGTGAACTTTTCTTCCATCCATAAAGAGCATGGAGACAGGCAGCAGCCTACACAGCCAAATGGGAATTTCGCTGCTTTGAAAAGTCTCTTATGCTAATTCTTGCAGTGCCCATTGACAAGACTGTGTGGATGTATGACCATCAGTGTAATAAACAGGTTAGGACAGCTGTGAAGCTTCCAGGGGCATAGTTTGTATCAGTCCTAAGAGATAAAAACACTTTTCAAAGGCAGGCTTTTCTGTTGTTCTTTACCTTGATGCTCGCTTAGCTGAGGAGTGGGCACCTAGCAGTGAAACTCCTTCCTGTAGATGTGGTTTACCATCTCAATTTCTTTATAAAGGCCAACTTGGAAACAGGGAGAGCTGTTTGCGTATTTGTTTGTTCACATTACTTTCTTCTCAGGTATACTTTGCAGCAGTGAAGGCAGAATTAACAGAATTGGTATGTTTCCCTTTTTGACATTATTGGTCCTAATGAAATGTAATGGTTCTAGAGGAACTAACTGGTGGGTTCTGTATATTTGTAATACTGCAGAAATAGTAAGTTGTTTAAAGACTCTGAATGTCACAAGTACCTATTTTGTCAGCTTTTTTTTTCCTTTATTAGTGTTATAGGCAGATTTTGATCTTATGGGAGAAGGAATGTTTCTATTCAGTCCAGAAGTTACTCAAGAGATATCAAATCTGAGGTTTGTGAGAGCTTCTTCCTTTTAGCATGTGCATAGGAAAATGGTGGGGAAGGAGAAGGTGAAGGCATGCACAAATGTGTGTGCACCCATTTGTATACGTTGCTGTTTTTTTTACTGGTAAAAGTTGCTAGTGACTTGGCAAATCAAAGCCAATAAGCACGTGGAGTTTGAATATATAAAGCATAGAGTACGAAGAATATAGAGATCGCTACTGAGAAGTGCATGCCAGGTGGCTACGAGGAGCAAGCCTTTCTCAGCTGGTGTAAGTTCAACTTAAAATAGTTGATAATTTCAGTGAACAACTTTTGGAGGTCTCCAAACTCTCAAACTAGTCTGTTGCCTGGGAAACTGTGCTCTGTAAATTAGGGTAAGGGGGAAACCTGGCTATTAGATATGTATTTTTTGCAACTGTTGCTGTAATTTTTACAGTAAACATCCAAGTCAGCACTTGGCTGTGAACTTGCCAAGCCTTTTTATGCTTGGGCAGCATTGAGAATAAGATTGGGGCATTTCTTTGCAAGCAACTTATAGTTGTACTGAAGGTTAAATATTATGAAAAAATAGCTCTTTTCCAAGTGTATCGGGCTATGTGTTGTAGATATAAATTCTGTTCCTCTCAGTATTAATGACTAGCTGTGTCTGCCTAGCACGCAGAGTGGACCACTGTAGGAATAGTTGAACCCCTCCCACCCATAACTGACATAATTGAAAAAGCCGAGGGAGAATAAGGGCTGCCTGCATTCTCATAGCTCTAATCAGTTTTTTTATCCTCTAGGTGTCTCTTCTTTTCTTAGCACTTAGATTTTTCAAGAGCGTGAGCTTAAATTTTTATAAAGGATGTATAGCAGAGAGATTTACTTAATATGTGGTAAAGCACAGAGCACCAAATTCTGAATTTTTTTTAAGTATTATGTTTAGTCAGATTGGATGCTTCAGACACTGAAATTTTATTTGCATACAGGAGTTTTCACATTTGTGTGCATACTGTGGAAGTCCCAGTCTCTTACTCCAAGCAAGCTTCTACGAAGAACTCACTGGAAATCTAATGGTGTTTCTGGTAGTCTGTCTGTTCTTTTGCTGGAATTAAGGCATGGAGTAACAGTGGGCACTGATCTCTCGGTTGGCGTTTTTCAGACACGGTCTCTGCCTAAGTGACAAACTGCTGCTAGGGAGTGAATGCTCCAATCCACGCTACAGATTATTTTCGAAATCGGATGGAATTGTGGAGCTGAGAAGTTGACATGGGGATAGTCTCCAGACTGTCACCCCTGTGTATTAGAAGTAATCACATAGGACACACTGCAGTCTTCCGGACTGGCAGAGTTTATTTTTATTGCTGTAATTGGGGTACGTTAGGGAAATTTGGTATTCATTGCCGCTCATCTCCCTGATGGTCGAGAATTACTTCACTTGGCTATTACTGTACTATATTTACTTACACTGTCTATCCTATTTATTTATTTATTTTGTCTACAAGGGGTTTTATCCTGCATTCAGGAAAGATATGCTATAAAAATCATGAAACTGCTTTATTACTTAAGTGCTGTACCTGAACTATTTGTTCTTCC
This sequence comes from Numida meleagris, assembly GCF_002078875.1. Taxonomy (NCBI): domain Eukaryota; kingdom Metazoa; phylum Chordata; class Aves; order Galliformes; family Numididae; genus Numida; species Numida meleagris. The sequence continues at coordinate 644,679 of NC_034415.1, read as the reverse complement.
ACCAGTGGTCCATTGCGTTCCCCAGCAGAGCAGTTAGCAGTGTGACTTATCTGAAGCCTATAGTTCATTCTCTCTATTGCGCTCTCCCTGATGAAGAATTTGTATAAATGCTGTGATGCTTCCATGTGGTAGGACACTGTGTATGTTAGCAAATGTATACATTATTTATAGGCATGAGAGAAAAGCTGTCTTCAAGAAAAGAACCAGCTTGGCTTCTGTGGCCCTTATTTGTTCTGGGAGTTTATTTCAAGGCCGCTCTTGTTATCCTGAGGAAGCTCCTTTGTTTTCCACATCACCTTTCTTTGTGAATACAATTATTGGTTAAAGAATAAAGCTGTTCATGCTTTTAAAGATTATTTTTTTTAAAATATGTTTTAAGATTCTAGTCTGATGGGTGTTTTCAGGATAAGGTCTGACAACTTTTGTATAGCTTGATGTTTCCAGTGATCTTAGCTGGAACATCAAGCAAAATTGCCCATGAGCAACAGTGAAATGACAAGAGAAAAGTGGTTTTGACGTAACTTGTAATTGTCTAAAGATCGTCAGAGAAGTCAGTCCAGCTATCTAGCAGTGACTTCAGCCAACTCAGGATAGCTTTATGTGATCTTTTGAATGTATTGAAACAACTGGTGAATACTTGTCTACCAAATGTAATCCTGGGCCCAGTGTTAGTTTTTTAAATCTACATTCTAGATATTCAGACAGTTATGTTGCATGCTCTCCTCCTCGTAGTTGATGGTAATACGTCAGAGAAAAAAAAGGATGCTCTAGTGGTGAATGTGTACAGTAAGTTAACAGTTTCATGAAGCACAAATTATATACAGCTTTCTTGTTTACAGTGTTGTTTAAAATGAACAACCTCAGTGATGGAGATTTTCAGAACTGCTTTAAAGCCTCGCTTTCTTGTACTCCTAATGCTTTGTTATTGTGCCACTCTAGGCAGATATAGGCAGGGCTTACCCCAGCTTTCTTAATCTTTTTACAGTGAATTATTAATTCTATCATACATTTTTATTGCGAAAGATAGCTCCAGGTCAATTTTCATTCTCTGAGGGGAAAATAAAAAAGAATATATTGTGCTTTTGAAGAATAAGATACAGAGATTGAGGGGGGGAAAAAAATCATGATTACTTGTATTGGGAGCACATATTGAGTAGCTATAGTGCTGTGAATCAGCCACACTGATTATGGGAAATGAGAAACGCAACATGAGATAAAGTATTATGCTGAAGAAGAATACAGGGATATCTTATGCCTCTTAACTTCTGAATGAAAAGGGTAAACACTTGATTGAAAAAAAACAGTTTATCTCTCAGCCTACTGAATTGCTTTCTGAAACCACTTATATTAATTCTGGACTAAGTAAACAGCAGTTGTGAGCATTCAGTCAGGCTTGTCTAAGAGATGTATTCTCTGGCAGGCCTGTACCAATAAAACTCTGCTTCAACTAAGTTTTGTATTCTGCTTAAACCATCTGCTTGCAGTGTGTCATCACCGGCTTCTAAAACGGTTTTCAGATCACCCTATTCTTCACCCCACTTATTGTGGAGTATCATATTTTATTTCTTAATGAAGTAAAGGTTGAGTCTACTTGAGTCTCAGGGTCAAACAAGAGCATCTACTTTATTGAAAGCTCAATTCTTATCTTGATTTTTAGTTGTAGAAATGGAACAATGAGATAATCCAATCTACTCACTATTCTAAATAATTCAAGTCACTTTATTCAGATCCCTAGGAAGAGACTGTCAGTGGTTTGGAATTTGAAATAGCAAGTACTGCTTTGTGCTTAACAAAATATAGATAACTGACAGCACCTTCAAATAGGGAATGGTTCATTTTGTGATGCAAAACAGATAGCTTGGTTGGGAATAGTATTGTGTATCTATATGCAGGATTAAATCCCAGACAGAAAGCACAGGCAGATGAAAGGATTGTACTGCTCGTCTTTTTTCTGCGGCAAAACTGAATATTTCACAGCCCTCAAGAGAGTAAGGCAAGTGACTGGTTAATACATTGACTGTGTTTGACATACCTTATAACTAGTTTTGAACTTTCAGCTGCCTTCTTTAAACACAAGCAGTTTCTTGTTGCGATTGAGTAGCTGTCCCTAGTAACAATCTTGTAATAGGAAATTTACACATCAGAGAAGATTATACTTCCAATGTAGGTAAGAAATATTCTTGATATGATTGATAATAAAAGTGCTGAAGAGCTAAGCAGTCTTCACCAAAGACTGTCTTCATTCATATCATTAATTATAGGAAAGGTTTGGTTTCAGTGTTTATTATAATTATCATTAAGCTAACATGACATACACATTTTGAGAAATGAAGATTTGAATTCTTAGAGCTTGTGGTCTGCAGAGATAACTGATAGCCAAAGAAATCTGATAGTGTTTGCGAGCCTATTAGTTCAGCTCTTTGCTCTCACGTTGTATCACAATGGTATGTTCTTTAGTGTCTGCCATTTGTAAACCTGCCAACATCTTAGTGCACGAAACGTCAGTAAAATATTTCTGGGCATGCTACCAAAGGGAACTGCTTCATGCATTTGGCCCTTTTCCTCCCCTCTGGCTGGTGTTTTCTGAGATCATTGCTGGAGATCAGCCCAAGTTCTACATGGATCTCTGTGCCCTGTGTGGCTGGGATGCACGCATGTAGGGCTGTTTCGCATCTCCAAATAATATCCAGATGGCTGGGTAGCAGTGTCTTGCAAGTCATCCTTCTGGGCTGACACGCTCATTAGCTAACTGATCCAACAGCAATCACTTAACACGTGAACTTCCCGTAAAAGGAACTGTTAAACTGGTGGGTTGAGAATACTCCCACTGACATTACATGGAAAATGCTTTGGAAAACATGTCAGAGTCCCAGTCGGTTAAAAAGCAACTGTACAAATTGAAAGCTGCATGGAAAGAGAATTAATGATATTTTTGTATTCTTGTAGTGAAAAATTGAGGATATGTTGAAACTTGAAACAACAGTGCAGGAGGAAAGCAGGCAGACTTCGCAGATTTACTCTAGATGCCGCAGGAAAGCTCCTGTTGGCACTGGGCACCTCCTGCGTGCAGGTGAAGCACTTCCACCTGGAGCCAACCCTGTCCAATGGCTGCTCCAAGTTAGGTGATCTGAGCACATGCATTGTTGCTTGGTTTAAAACATAATTGTCCAAAGCTACAGACAAGTACTTATCTTTCAGTCAGCAGTTTTATTCTGTTATAACACCCAAAGTTAATAGAATCACAGTATACCTTAGTGTGGAAGGACCTCTGGCTCGTTCCCTCTGCCTCAAAGCAGGTTGAACTTAGAAGACTTTGCTTAGGGTCATGGCAGGTCAAAATCTGAATTTCTCCAAGGATGGATGTTTCAAAACCCCTCAGGGCTTTTCTGTTACTTACTTCATTGTGAAAATTTTACTTAAACCACAGTTTCATTACCACTAAAATGCTGCATTCCCATGAGTATTCATTGCGGTGCCCTTCCCTGTCACCCAAGGAGTTAAGCAGAAAAACGAACAGTGGGTAAAGGAGCCTACAACATGGTCGTAATAGGGGCTCAGGAGATTATACATAGAGTGTATGCGCTATCTCTTTTTTTTTTTTCAGTACAGATCATTTCTTATTTCATATGGCACTGCATTAGGTGCTGCATGTTCTTGTTTAAGCCACTGTATGTGATTCTCTCCTAGCTGTGTCAAGATTCCTAAATTATCCATTAAAAAAGCTCTCTTCTGCATGTGAAGAAAAAGAAAGTAGTCTTCAAGAAGGCAGAATATTCTGATTTTGATCAGTTTTTAGATAATTATAGATATCTATTAGACATTGGAGATATTTTTTTATTAAAAAAAGTACTGAAAGTCAGATTTTTAGTGGTGAGAATCTGATCAGCATATTAAAAAAAAAATGAACTTGCACATGTATACAGGCAGTAGTGTTTATATAACGTTCTGTTAAAGCAATGCTATATCAACAGCTAAATTTACATTAAGTGACCTGGATGTCTCCAACTATATTTATTTGCTAATGAGTTGGAATGCCGTTGTCAAAAAGCATAGAATGACTCCAGTGCAGGCAGTACTGCGTGGAGATAGCTGAGCTCATAATGGGAAATGCTGTGAGGTCTTAAATGATTTATGTGGTTTTAGATTCCTTTTTCTTTTTCATCTGTTTAACTTAACTTTGGGTTAATTAAAAATCTTTTTCCTCATAAGATTTTTCGATATACCCACATGATAATTCTGTATGTAGATAAGTACTGAACACTTTCCACAATGATTAAGTTAAAACTATTGTTTAAAATAAATCAACGATGAGAAACAACCTTATCATTTTCTTAAGAGTTTAACAATGCAAAGTATAATCACTTTATCTTAGCCAATTAATGGTTTCCATTCTTGCTGTTGAGGGTTCAAAAATTAAGTATTTAAATACACAGAGCAATCAAGTTTTGAGGGCCTTTTCACAACTTGATTAGAGGACTGAAAATCTAGAATGCTGTTACTTGTCTCGCTGGAAAACATGACACCTTTGAACTTGTTAGTTACTAAAGAGACTTGGAAATCTGACTTAATATTGTGAAGCAAAGTAGGAACCAGTCTTTTGCAGACTTTTCATTTCTGGTCAGATATACGAGCTTGCTGATGGCAACTGTTTTTCTCTTTGAGTATACAATAATTCCCAAACCAGTTGCATAGCCTGGTAACCGTATCAGTCAACATACTTGAAATGAAGCCACCCACGTTTACTGAAGTGTGTGATGAGATACGGAGGTTATGAATGAGTTTGAAGTCCCATCTGGAATAATAAAATTATTTCTTAAGATAATCAGAATCCGGAGGAGGAAATGAACTTCCATGCCCACAACTGCCATTTCTATAACTATTGAAAGAATTTTTGGCAAACTGAAGTTAGACACACCTTGGATTTATGAATTTCGGTGGATTAGTGCGCAGTATGCATTGCAGTAATGGTGTTGACAGCCTCACTGGAGTTATCGTGCATACAGGCCTCCCATTTGTGGAACTAAATGCATAATCTGCAGGCTTGAGTGATTTTCCTAAAGGCTGAAGCAGCATTAAAGGTTTGCAGACAAAACCTGATCAGAGGATGCGTGCAGTGCATTGGGTTAAAGGCTGCCTCTCCTGCCTGCAACAAGGAACCAGCTGCTCTGAGCATAGGAGCAGTGTCCCCACTACCACCATTTTGTTTGAAGCTTGGATAGGTTTTCTGTGCAGTGGAGGAAAAATGTTCTCATTTCCTTCTAATGTTCAGCCTTGATGACTCCCCCAAGTATTGTTTGCTCAGGGATTCTTCCTTCCTCCGCTTCTTCTTGTGTTCAGGTTTCTTTCTCTTCTCCTCTACCTGAATGTCCTGCTATTTGAACAGCAGCAGTTCCAGCACTGTCCATGTGTCGCTGACATAGCACCATGTTCAAATTGCAGCATCTGTGCTACAAGTTTGCCATCACGGCACTTAATGGGATCTCAACTGATTTATTTTTCCTCTTGGCTTGCTGCAAGCTTTTTCATGAGTGGCAAGGAGAACGGATTTTTTTAAATGCGATTTTTAACACATTACTCAGCTTTTTGTTCATGCTGTTTGAAGGAAGTGGGAGGAGTGCTGAGGAGCATAGCAGCATGCACTGAGGTCCACTGGGCCCTGGGCAGCCCCTGCCTCTGTGCTGCATCTCCCCTGCAGCAGCTGCAGCACAGCTGGAGCCGGGCTGTATGAATTTGGCTGCTGAAAACTAATCTGCTTGGAAGAACCTGTTACTGTGAATTTCAGAAAGGCTACACCTTGAGGTATTTAAAGACTCCACTGTTGAAGCCATCCCCAGTGAACAATCCATTTTTAGGATATCACAATAAGTGCATTTTGCTTATGTAATCAATCCTAGGACATAAATACTTTGCCATTCATTCAGTCCAATTTGCTTCAGTAGTTCACGTGGGATAGAGGTTACGTGGTCAGTATAATTTCTATATTGCAGCTTTAGGTGCAGTTGTATCTACTTTTTTTATTTATTGAAAACTGTGGTTCAGTTTTCATTCTTTTAAACTCCACAAATTCAATTTTTGCTAATTAAAAAGTATGTTGTTGAGGCTAACCTGGAGTTGCATAAATCAATAATGCTACATGGAGAAAGAGAACAAATTATACCTCTCATTTGCATAATGGACAAGATCTGAAATGAATTCCTTGGGTTAATGAGGGTCCTCGGGGTTGTTCACCAGGATACACGCAGCCCCCTGTGACACTGGTGTGTGGTACTTATTGAAAAGTGCTGCTCAGAGGAAGAAAAAGAGAGAAGAAATAATAAAAAAAGGCAGTATGCTGAAGCTCTTAGCTTTAGTGCATTGATTTCTGACTGCCTGTACTGAGCTCCAGCATAAGCTGAGGATACAAATTCAGATTTACCCTGGCTTTGAGGTTCAAAGTTGGTTATAATCTCAGCTGGGGATTTGGCTAAGACAGAGCTGAGTTCCCAGGTTTCTGTCACACAGGCATGAGATTGTTTTTCTCCTCAGAAAGAAAACAGTGCTCCCTAGAGGGAAGGAAACATGAACATCCTGAAACATGCAGGCGGTTATGGAGCTCTGTAAATTTAGGTGTAAATTTTAGGTGAGACAATGAGGTGGTCAAAATGCTGTGAACAGGCAGTTACAACGGCATTAAAATGCCTCACATTCCCTATCTTGTTTCTGCTCCATTACCTTTATCCTCTTATTCCGGGCAGTTTGATTCTTCTTTCTCTTATTACCTCACTGTGAATCAGAGATGTGCTGGAGGGGTGCAGGGCAATGCCGCAGGTGCCTGTGCCTGCACCGAGTGGTGGAGATGGAAGGAGCCTGGCTCCTGCTGGAGCATAGAGCTCTGTGCATAGGGGATTGCTTCTGGAAGCTTGTGACATGACTGCAGCTGGATGCACTTCAGGGAGAAGGCAAGGGATGGATTCAAGGCATAAGTGAAGACTTTTCACTTCCCCACCCAATGTCAAATTTCCTGTTCCAAACCCCCAGGAAGTTGGTGTGCGTCAAAGTTCAGTAGAGAAGAATGGATAAAAGTAATGTTATTTACTGCCCCTCCCCCCCCCCGCCCTGTAAGTCTTATTATTGATAATGAATTATCTTAACTGAATTTTAAAATTTTAGTTAGACTCTTCACCAAGGAATGGTCCTAAGCAGAAGGGCTTCCAACACAAAAATGTAAGTGACCTGTTAGTACATTTCAACTAATGTGTGGCGAAAAGTTACCGTGAATTTCAAACAACACAGTGCTCCTGCTGTCTTTTCTGTTTAATAAGTGTCTCAAACGTTATAGCAGAAGAGATCATCTAATTTAGATGTTCTGAAGGTGGGAACATCCAGTGGTTGAGTGGAGTTGGATTTTTGTAATATACAGCACAGTAACTTGTGGAGATTGGTGTTGTTCCTGCTTCCTCATGCTTCAAGATGCTGCTTGGAACAATGTCTGCTTGTAGTACAATTACTGCAACCTGTGGGGTATTCCTACTTCTGATGCCCCAGTTCTGCCTCTCTCATTAGTGCAACACATTTCTGGAGTTAAGAACCCCAGGCAGGCTTTTCATCAGCTGAAACATAAATTACGTTTTCTTGCCCAACAAGACCTGTGCACACCAACTGCTCTGTTACATGTATGGATACTGAGAAGCAGTCTGACAATGTGGGATGAAAACAATTGGCCTTATTTATGAATGAAATCAAAATTTTATCTTTTGTTTGTCCCTGTCTTGTGTGCATGCTGGAAGATCTTTGGCATGGAGGCTAAGGGCAGGGCAGGCCTTGAGATGGCACCGGGTCTCTTCAGTGGGGTGCTACCCACCCTCTCTGACACTACCATGGGAGGCTGTGCTTGCAGTGCCTAATCTGTGTGGAAATTACATTGCTTTCTCTGCAGATTTATTGCCTTTCAGACTGATAGGAAGGTGATATACTATTACAGACTTACGTCTTTTGTATTTTCAGATTTTTTTTTGAGGCTAGCTGACTTTCCCCTACAAATGAATGCATTGTCTATTTTATTTCTAACAAGTAGTTATGGATTAAATGTGAAATGTGCTTTTCAAAACAATGATTAGTTTCAGTTAATTGTCACTGAGATGCAATTCTGTAAATAATGACTATCGTTTCATATCATACTGATTGAAAGAAATCGATGAGTAGAAACTTAACAGCAAAGTTTTGTTGCTGTTAAGCAAGGTATTCTTTATTGGCAGCGCTGGGGTAGCATCGAGATATCTCTCCAGGAATGCTCCACCGGTTGATGGTTAGTAAAGAGGTTATATTTTCACATGTATTACATATTCTCTACATTCCCAAATTCATTAACCTATCCACCCCCAGTGGCTGCCTAACAGACATAGCAGTATTTGGCAATCTTCGACCTTATCTAGTGCCCTTCTAGCATTGTGAGGGTCCATTGTTAGTCCTTGAGGGTTGTTTAGATCCTCCCAGCGCTCCTTTTGTCCCAAAGATTGTTGTGGAATGCAAGGACAATTCGAGAGATCTCTGCACACACAGATAAGGAAGAAAAAGGGGAATATCTTGACGCTGCCTGTCAAATTTTAGTCATTATGGTGTGTTTTCTTTTGCCTTGTTAAAGCAGACCGGCCTTACAACATGCCTTCCCATCAACAATACTACATCACAACATCTAAGGACTACTGTGGTGTTCCAAGCAAGCATTAACAGAACATTTTGTGTAATTACTTCTTCAAATCAATACTCTGATGTAGTATTCCCCCATGAAGGAAGTGAAAAAAACTAGACTCACATTTGCCCTACGCAGTTATTTCCTGCCTTTTCTGCTGTGTCGCTGTTGGACAGGTCTCCCTGCTGTAACTTCCTGTAGTTAGTGAGCATGACAAGTATTGTTATGCTAATGATTCTTTCACCAGTATTTCTCTAAAGATTACAGTTGCAAATGGTGCCCTCCTGCTGCTTTCCTGGATGAATGAATCGCACCTTAAGACAAGAGCCGCTTTCTCCCTCCGGCCGCCCAATTCACCCTTAGGTATTTCTAAAGGGAACAGCGTAGTAATTATTCGCTTCGTTCATTACCATAAAAATTCAACTTGTTGAAAGAAACGTGATTAGTACCTTTTACTTAAAAGGCGAGAATTCTCATAAGATGCTGTGCAAATGAAATCGTGTATAAAAACATGTCAAAAAATGCTAATCATATCAGAAATCGGCTCTGAGTGATGAGATGAGGAAATGATGCTTGTGACGAACCTCGAGTCTCAGGGGAGACGCCTGTGTCGCGCAGATAGCTTGGGCTGTCAGGCTGGTTTGTCATAACCCCTGTGCCTGTGGCTGGAGTCTGAGATGCCTTAAAACCAACACGACTTACCAGTGCAGGGTCTGTTGCAAGGTCCGGGGTGCAGCCTCTTCCTTTGTGCCGTTTGTCTCCCAGAAGGCTTCCTGCCCCTTCCCTTGAGGGGTGCGTGGGCTGCATGCCTTTTGGGAGAAGGATGGGGCAAGCGGGAGGAGCTGGCGGATGTGCTGCTGCATGTACGAATGGCCAAGGGAGGGAGCACGGTGCAGACGTGCACAGAGAGGAACCTAACGTAGGTGTCTGAGCCCACTGGCCTCACCCAGCCGTGCCCTGGCCTTGCTGCAGCGCTCTGTCGGAGTGCTGCGTGGAGCTGACAGGCTAAGGACCTCTAGCTTCAGTTCTTCGATTTTGTGGGTTTTTTGTCAGACGCGTATGGGCAGATTCTGAAAACATGTTCAAGGAAGGTATTTCATAGGTGGAAATTTCTGCCCGTGCCCTTAGTTATTGAGCTCATTATCTACATTCAGTAAAGCCTTTAAATGTCTCAGGGAAAGAATTGCTGAGCTGAAAAGCGGAGCTGAATGAGATTTTTTTTTCTTTGTGTCACTGCTACAAATAGAGCCTTAAAGAACAACAAACAAATGAACAAGAAACTTCTAAACCAAACCTCTTCCCCTGGGCCATCCTCTGTCTTCTGTCTGTTGTTTCCTTATCCTAATGAATGTGTAGTGCCATTGTATCCTTTGTCATTTGGGATGAGTCATTCTGGACCAAATTTTAAATTGTATTCAGGCAACAGACCATGTAGATAGAGAGTGAACCAGGGTGCTTCACTGCTACATGGGTGCAATCCCCACCTTGTTGCTTGGTAGGGTCCGCTATACTGGGAGCCAGTGGAGCATCATACTGCCTTGGCAGGTCTAGTCTGTACCTCTGGAGAGAGGCCTTTTTCTCATATGTAGAACAAAATTGTTTATTTAGTCTCCTGTATAGGAACATACTTGTATGTGCTGTGTAACAGCCATCTCCAAACTGTCTGCTGCATCTGGCCTGTGATCTGTAAAGCTAAGAATTAAGAGACAATTCCCATGGATTTGCAGACTTCTGAAAACTGAATTCTATTGTAGGAACTTAGTGAATTAAATTGCCCCAATGCCTGTGGTTTTGAGAGTTTGTAAGCCTTCATTCTATGCAGAAAAATGACACGCTAAGTAAAGAGAAATTCTGCAAGCTGAAGCCAGCAGAGATTCTGCCGCGCTTTACCTATCATGTTTCAAAAGATGTTTGATCCTTAGATAAAACATTTGTTAATACTTTAAAGATTTCAGCTGAAGAACTTTAAAGGTTTTTCTCTTTTTCTATGATAGAAACCTAATAATATGGTATAATTTTACTTAAGTATTAAATTCCTTTTCATATTTGGGGCTAACTATTCACCCTGGGCATTCAGGAACAATAGTGTAACAGGGAGGAATGGAGAATCAGGGAGTGAAAGGAGGAAATGAGGGTGGGGGGAATGAGATGGAGGCTTAGCATCATTTCAGAGATTGAATTTAACTCTGAGGTCCCTGACTCTCTTCTAGCAACATGAAAAAGATAATCTTTTTATGTCATTGATAGGCAAATTGTGGGAAATGCTGAATGCAGGTCACAGAAACTAATTAGAAAAAGAATTAAAAGATGAAAATCTCCCTTCAGACACAAAATCGTGTTATTGGATAAACTAAGGTTCTGATAGTCATATTCTTCCCTCCCTCTGCCCCCCTTTTTTTCTATTTTTTTTATTTCTAAAATACGTTTGCAGGAAATGGAGCAAAGCAGAGCAAACAGAAATGAGTGGCAGGGTGTTAATTGAGACTTGATAATTAAAGTGAAGTATAGTGAAGGGACAGATATCCTCCTGGCTTTCAGCATGAAAATCATGACAGGTACCACCTATGAACTCTCAGCACTGTTGCAATAACCCAGGGAGGCTGCCAGCAAGAGCTTTAGTGACACACAACTCTGTGCCTGAGCACAAACATTAGCAGGTGGGGAGTTTCATAAAACGGATTTTTTTTAATTGATCGTTCTCTCTTTTGCTTCTCTATCCCGGTGTCAGGGCTGCTGATGGCTATGAAATGGCAAGGATGTACTCCCTTGGCATTAAAATGCGTGAGTGAACAAGTGGCAGTTGCAGGGTAATGACAGCGGTGCCTTGTGCCAGTCTCAGCTGAGTGCTGCGAGATTAAATAGATTAAATGAAAATAGATGCAAGCTAATTGAATTTAGGGATATAGGAGATGAAATCAGAGCAGTGCAAAATTAGACCCAAGACTGGAACTGCTCTTTTACTTCTTAGAGGCTCTCTCTTTGGATTGCTAGAGTCAGGAGCTCTTTCGGTCAATTAGGAATGAAAATAATACAAAGAACATACATTGTAAGACAGAGAGCCACTTTTCTTCAATCACAATGCAGGCTTGCAAAAGATTTACAGTGTTTTAGAAAATTAATAGCTTGAGAACCATCTTAGTTTGAAGTTGCTTGGATTTTCTCAATTTTTTATTTGAAGATGACTTGGAGTTTGAGTGCCTAAGTAGCTGTTACCCAGATTGATGGTAAGAGCCTCTTTTCTGGAGTTGAGATGTTCAGGAGTGTAAAGAAGTCTGTGAGACGATGTGACTCACTTTCTGAAATTTGTTGTAGGCTCAAAGAGAGGTGGTGGATAAACCCCCCTTCTCTCTACCTTACCTCCAGACCTTGAAATAAGGGTGTTTTATGGAAGGACCTAAATTAAGGAACCGATGAGTTTTATTTGCAGACAGCAAGAGAGAGCACTAATCTTAAGGAACAGTATAGAAAATAAAACAGACATGAAAGAGAGAAGAGCATAACAGGAAGAAGGGCAGTTTTAAAATGAATAGAGCAAATGGAGTGCAAGGCTGTAGGTATGTGTTGTGTTTTTCTGGGCCTTGGATTTAAAAGAAGAACTGTGAACTTGAAGCAGAGGATGAAGGGTTTGATTTGAATATGAATGTCTGGCAGGGTCTGAGCAGCATGAAAGGGATAATTTTAGCAGCAGCTTTTTGAATATGCTGGTTGGATACAAGCTGAGATATAAGTAGGCTAGACAGGCTATAGCTAAGATCAAGAATGAGGGGAAAAACATGAAAGACAGGTGAAATTCACCTACATGCAAAAAAGTCTGGCGGAAGCATGTATGACTTTCTGTAATCCCCCATCCTGTTTTGTAAATTTAACTTGTGAACTTGGTTTTAGGGTGGCAAACAAAAATTTCATGCAGGTGATCAGGTATGTTGTGTGGTTTACGCTTACATGCCAAGTACGCTGAGGGTTTTGGTGAGGGTGGGGAGAAGCTTATCAGATTAGGGATTCTGCTGAGATATCTACCTAAATGGGGGGTGGTGTTTGTAGTAATGATGAACTTCAGCAGTCAGTGGACTCAGAGGTAATGGTAGAGTATGCAACAAAAGAGTGAAATGTATCCAACGCTGGACCCAGCTAGTGATAGATTTACAGCAAACACCTTGACATTCTTTCTCAGAGTTAATCCCTGCTTGTGCTGTTGAAGTAAAACGTCAAAACAAATATAATATTTAGTGAACTAATCAAAAACGTAAGAAAAATGTCCAGCACTTTTTTCTCTTGCTTTTGTAGCAGACACTGTTTAAATTGCACTGTGATGAATAATACTGGGAAAAAATACTATGATACGAAAAAGAGTTTAGCAGCCATAGGTGACCATTGGAAAAGGGAGTACCCTGTAAAAAGTTTAAGTAATATTTTCAGACTGGCCAATTGGCAGAATTTTCTTTCTGTCAGATCCATTCAATTCCACTTGTTAGACATAAATTTAGACCACCTTTGATTAAAAAAAAAAATAATAATAAAAATAAAAATAAGTCTTTTGTTTATTTTATTCCTGTTCTTTCTTTTATTGAGGCTTTGGTAAATTCTGAAGTATACTTTAAATCACTTTTTCCAATTTAAATTGGACCATTTGCAAGTTTAACATTAGATATATTTCTAGAATTTAAGGGTCTCCTTTGCATGTAACAGAATCTATAAAATCCCACCAGAACTTTTATTTGACTTTATGTTATAAGAGGATGTCATAGAATGATTTTCATACTTACTAACCAAGTAATGAATGAAAATGAATTTTTTGAAGAAGTTCAGTTAAAAATCAGAGAGGCTAAGTTCATTTATGGTTTAATGCAAATAAATTAATTACTTCAGGAATGTATTCTGTTCTGGACTGTTACAGAAGTAATGCCTCCTATTTTATTATGTTGGCCCACAAAATCAGAGGCGGATGCTGTTGGTATGGCAGGAGAAGTTGAACTCTCCTACCACTATTTCATTCCATTTTGTTGCTGTGTGGCAGCAGAGGGGCAGTCTGACAAAATGGTGTCTGACATGGAAGTGTGTATGAAGCAAAGGTGTGACACTGAATTCCTCCGTGCAAAAAAAAAAAAAAAATGTATCCATGGACATCTATTGGTGCACTGAGGTTTCATTTTCTTCTTTCTCTGGGATTCAGATGCTTGTTGTTTCAAAACTACAAGTTTCAAAAGTTGTGGTTGTGAGCAGAGTCAGGCGGTGGGTGGTGCATTTTAGCAGTGGCAGCAGTGACAGGGGATTACCTCCACTGGTGTAGATTTGTACAAGCACAGCATGCAGGCTTATGTTCAGGGCTGGCAAAAATGCACAGCTAATGGTGGTGACTGTGTTGAAAAAGAGTGTCTTGTAGCTGAGAATTTGCTCTACCAGATAGTGTTACTTGTGCTCTTTGTTGTAGTTTCCATGGAAATAAACAGGCATTACTTTCAGAGTACTTTCTCTTTAAATATCACTGACTGTAACTGGATGTTTTTTCAAACTCTTCAGTGTACCCATCTATGAGTTTTACTGTGTTTCATGAAGTATTCCACAACTGATAATTTAACAATTTCTCTATTTATATTATTTTATTACTTATTATGCCATGAAATAAATCATCACTGTCGTCTGCCCTGTTGCTTAATAATGCCAAATGAAGCGTGCCATTCTGAAAGTGGAGATATGCTTTCAGAATGAAGTAAAATGAATGAGATGAGTGTGTTGAATCAGCAGTCCTATTAGAACTTGTCTCCAAGAAATAGGCTTGAAACTAAGGAGGATAGTGTTCTGTCTTTCCCCTCTAACAATAATGACATCTGATCTGAAAATTTCAGCTAAAAATTAAATTTCAATAAATAGAGAATAAAAAATATGTCTAACTTGTAGCTTCTTTCCCCCTGTTGTTTTTCAGACAACACAAATAAAATTCATTCACAATTTGTTGCTTTTTTGGGTCAGAATTTTGAACGGGTTTCACTGATGAACAAATACATGAAAACTATTTTGAAATCTGAAAATCTGTTTGTCAATTCCATAAATAGGAACAATGGAATACTGAGCTGTAACAAAAATCTGGCAAGAATTGTGCATGCCAAACGCTTCAAGAATCTGTCCCTCTAAGTATGAAAGTATAGCTTTATCAAAGCAAATATTTGAGAAGCATTGAGAAATTTTCCTCAGCACCACCCACCCCTTCACGTTTTCATTGTGTTCTGGCCCAGCCCATTCAAGACCACAAGCAAACCAAAACAGCAGTTCTTGAAATACAGCTTTGTACTGCATACTGTGCTAGGGTACTTTGTGACTCATAATCAACAAGTAGTGGAACTGCTAAATCTCACCTCATCTCAAATGATGACATAAAAATGTAGAATATTTAAATTGTATCATCACCGCCTTGGAGAAGCGAAGATATCACATGCCCGTATTCTTATTGAGAAACAAGTTTTGCTGCTTAAACGATGAGAAGCTCTTCGTTCTTCAGATCACAGTAAAAGATTAAATAGACAATCAGGGCCGACTAGCAGTATAATCCTTTAAAAGCAGTCAGCAGCCTCTAGGAATTGGAGCAGGAAAGTGTGAACAGGGGAATTATTCTGGTTTTTCAGAAGGAGCTTGGTGTGACCACTCTTTGCAAGATTAAGGAAGGTGGCAATTGAAGATAAAGGAGAGGATCCAAGGAATTCTTGTGATAATGAAGTTGACTGGATGCGGTTTGCAGGAGCTGTGGGAAAGCGTGATTATTTTAGGGTAGAAGGTGTGTGTGAATGTGCTCTGGTGGGCTTCTGGAGAGAAACAGTAAGGAAAAGATCTGAAGACTGGAGATACTTGTGATTGCTTTTCTGGAACTGAAGCATGTTACCAAGGAAAGGGCTGAACTAACGTTATGATTTGGAACGTGTGTTCTTGCTGAAATAAGATGAGCTAGAGGAGTTCAGACACTCTATAGAAGGACCAACCTAAGATGAGGATCCTGGTTAGCAGAGGAAAGATGGAGCTGAGATGGTGTTTGCTGCCTGTCAATGGCAGAAGTTTTGATTTCAAAAGAACACACTTATAAAAGTAAATTCATAAAATAGCTGTAGGGTCAGCTAAATGGACATGAGGACATAAATACGGAGGAAAGCCTTCTCTAAATACAGAATAGCTTCAGGTCAGGGGCACTGGAACTACCAGCAGTCTGAATCCCAAAGAAAGAAGAAAATGAAACCTTAGGGCATGGGTAGCCCATGGCTCAAGTGCTTTTCCCTTTTAACTAGTTTGAGAGCCCGCACAACAGCCATGCCTATGTGGCTGTAAGCATGTAGCTATTCGATGCATAGCAAACTGCGTGCTGTGGAGGCTTCCCAGATGTCTGCTGCTGATTGAAAATTGTTGTTAGTTACGTGATTTACACCCCTGGGGTACTTAAATTTGGGTTTTCTACACTGATTTACATCAGTGTAGACAGAGAACAAACCAATTGCATGATCAAAGTTGTTCTTTAGACCTCTTATTATTAAGTTTCAATGATTCCAGAAAGCAGCTTGTATAAAAGTGAAATTTTGGTTTTGAAAGAAATGGTATTTGATCATAAATTTGACATTTCCATGGAAGATAGTATAGTCTCTGAAACTGATAAGAAGTTCCTCCTGTCTCTGTGGCGGAACAAGAATACCTGGAAAGTCTTCGAGGGCATTAATTTGAAAAATTGGAAGACTGAAGTGTTTTCTTCTAATTTATCTTATGAAAGAAAAAGCGTAGAACTTTGCTTTGGTGTCTTTGGCCAATAATTAAAAAACTGTTTTGAAACCAACTCCTGGGCTGTGTACATCAGAGAACAGGAAATACTTCTGAAAGAAAACAGCCTTAGAATGGAATTAATCATTCAGTTCCAGAGAAGACTGAAATGCTGATGGTAACAGCTGTTCAGGTGAACAGCATCTGCAAACCATTTTGTAGGATAACTCCATGAAACTGATGAGATCTACTGTGGGTGCAATAAATTCCCAGCATTTGACAAAAGAGTGGTGGCCACTAAATCAAAATATCTGCTGTTCATGCTTTCATTTGGCTTCATGGCTGTGCTTTCAATTAAGCATCACCTGCTGAAACCTGAGTTCTCCTTTTTGTTTTTTCACCACCTTTCAGTCAGCATGAAAAATTTCTAAAATTGTGAGAGACAAATTTTTTTTTATGGTTATAATAAATAGGAAAGCATAATGATATGTAAAGTGCCTCGCATTATGCAAATAACTGTGGAAAACAAGTATTTTCAATTCACAATAAAGTTATTTCATTTTAGTGTTAGAGTTCCAATCTTTTATAAGCTAAAGAAAGTATCACAGGTAAAACGTAATAAATGCATATCTTGAAATCATTTTGGAGAGATGAATTGTACTCACACAGAATCTTTTGTCATTCAGAGTTTGAGTTAAGGGTATGCAATTTTTGCAGTGATACATCTCTTAAAAGAATTGTCATTCTGCGTGGTAAAAGGCAATATAGTTGGAAGGTGCACAGGCTATTGTTTACTAGCTGAGAATGTTCTTTATCTCATAACTTCCAGTACTTGTTTGTAGCAAGAAAATGCACATTATTGTGTTGTTTTGGAATTCAGTTTTTTCTATGTGTACTTCTTTGGACTGGATGATCTTGTAGGTCTTTTCCAACCTAGCTTATTCTATGATTCTTTAATTCTATGATTCTTTTGCCATGGGGACATACTTGAGTGATCCTATGAAGAATCCATGTTGTAGCCTGGCAAGAAGTTTTCCTGTTACTCTCTTTATTTTGCAGTTGGAATTCATAGACTTTAGTTGAAGAAAGTTTGTTCATGCAGCCTATTTTAGGTTTCACATAATGATCACTTTTCGATGGCAAGTGTTAAGATATTGCAGAGATGGGGAGTGTCATAGATCCTTCGGCAGTGTGTCAGTCTGATATACTGTTAATGTACAATATATTTTGCATTGTCATTCTCATATTAATTTTTGGAGAAATGAAGAAGTAGACCAATGTGGTCTTGCTTTTTTTTTTTTTTTTTGAGGGAAATAAAAAACCAGGATTTGCTTGAAGGGTCATTCATCACTATTTTAATAGGCTGAGATTCTGTGTAAGATGTTTGGATCTTGTATTGTAAAACATGGCCAGTTTCATGTGGGGAAGAAGGAATATTTCATTTTAAAATCGACTCAGTTTTGGTAATTGGACAAGAGCTTTGCAACCGTATTGTTTGATATTTCCATAATGTTAGTGGCTCTCTGACTTTGCTGTGGAATGAGAGTCAGGAAATCTGACTGCATGCGTTGTTCCCTTTCAGTAGCCTAGGTTTTAATTCTGCAAAAGTCCTGCAATGTTACTGTCTTTCAGCTTCCTTGTCATTAAACTCTGGCAGGGAGCAAAGGAATGGGAAAGAAACACAAAGGGTAATTGCGAACTGAAGATATCCCTGGGGGAGATGAGCAAGGTACTGTTTGGGCTGCCAAAAGGTGAAATCAGAAGCATGTCTCTGTTCTAAGCATGTTGGGAATGATTTGATTTTGTCATCATTGGTCAGATGGAAAACATGCTGGTAGGCTTTGAACCACCACTAACAGAATCAAAGGGCATTGGGGTCACAGTGTGATTAGCTGGCACAACAAGGGCACCTTTGATAACTAGACATGTTGCTAGCTTAGTGCATTAATTGGTAGGAAGAATGCTTTGGTATTGGCTGCATTATATATATATATATTTTTTAAGGCATGACTTTCTGCAGGAATGCTGTTTTTAGTTCTGTATGTCAGGCATGCTCTTTTTAGTACAGTATTTTAGGGTCACGTTATGTTGTGCAACCATCCAGATGGGTGGAAGTACAGACAGCTATTTGGTTCTTAATGCATAAAGAAAAGTATATCAGAAAAATTACTTGAATTCATGATGTGTTCGTCAGTGCTCCAATACTGAGGATTGTAGATTTTATGTTTTTTGTGATGGAGATATCTTGTTTTCTGATGATATTTCAGATATTCTTCTTGTTATTTTGTGGACTTCTATTTGAGCTGCCCTAATACCAAGTTCTTTACCTTTTCCTCAGCTTATAGACACTCTAGGGAATATTCAGTTTCACAATGACGCATATGCCTCCCTGACTGTACAGGGGAAGAAGCTGTGCATTATGATCTCTTTTCAAAAGTTCACACCTTTGATCATGTAACGAGGTCAACGTGTTCTTCACGCATACTTTTATGGTGTTATGTCCATGACCTGATATGCCCTAGAAGAGAGAAGCAGGTGCTTAACCATTTATTAGTTCTCTGCAGCAAGAGATTACAGTCAGTCACCAGCTTATTAAAACGGTCTCAATAGATGATTCAGGCATTTTGTTTGTGCACAAAAACAAGACTGGAACATTTTAGCTATCCTTCCCTGGACATCCTCCTGGGTGCATCTCTTCTGGCAGGCAGCGGTGCTCTGGGTTTTGGCCCTTGGGCTCACATCTGTGATATTTCTAGCCAATTTATCCTACCTTGCCTTATAGAAAATTGGTTTGACGTTTTTGCCACCATTGTTAGTTTAGATAATCCTTTAATCCTATTCATGGTTTCTGATAGAGGGTGAGGTCTGGATAATCCCTTTGGGTAAAGTTGCTTTCCTTCTTTTCTCTCAGCCGGTGTTCAGTCCTTGATGAGTGGCTGCTAGCCATAAAAAATATGGTAAACTTCTAGCTAATTACAGACAGTAATAGAGGACTTTTCACTTCAAATTTTTTCTATCATTAAACATGAACTGAACAAGTCATGGCTTCATTATGGGTCGTCCCATAAACCATGCCGCTATGTCTGTAATTAAAGGAGTGGAGTCTATAACTTCAGTGAGAACTTAGAAATCCCTTCACACAGAGAAAGCAAAGTATCAGATCTAAAGGATTTCAGAAGAGGGTATGTTTACATGTATTACTACGTTGTTGACAATAGGTCCAATTTAAGTAAAAGTCTCCTGCTTGTTTGAGAATGTAGAATCATTTCAGACGCTTTATATTCTAAATCTTGAAGCTGTCTGACTTTAAGAGATGATATAGTAGAAAAATTCCTTGTTTTGATTATTTTTAAAAATATCAACTCATGCATTTGAAATGCTGCCATATGCACAGTTCAGTCAACACCACTGAGGGGGGACAGGAATAAATGATTGACTGTTCACACTGGGTCTGTCAGTGACCAAGTAATTGCAGCCTTGGGGTCTGTAGCATTCCATGTTTCTTTAGCAAAAGCGTACTGTAATCTTCTGATAGGAAAACTTGGAGAGGCAGATTTTTCCAAAATGTGGCTCTTGATTAAAAATAACTTAATTCAACAAGACCTTATCTTATTGAGACAGCCGTTATCTTACCAAGTTCTGAAGCACAGACTAAGCCTTAAAAGTAACACTTTAAGGAGTAAGCAACTCTGCTGAGCAGCACGATGCCTGCAAATATCCCACTGAAGAACAGAAATTTCACACGGGGAAAAGTGAAATGTTTTCCATGGCAAACAGTGACTTTGCATTAGGAAGCTGGAATTTCTGCCTCCCTGCCAGACAAGTCCCTTCTCTGTCAAGAGGGTGATCTGGAGTAGTCAACAGCTCTCCTAACAGGCAGCTGCCGGCCATTGGAACTTTTGCTGTCAATCTCTCTTAATAGATTAAGCCTATTTCCCAGGAAATGCATTGTAAAACTTCAAGCTTTGCTTGTTTTCCTTTTTTGAGCGTGCAGGCTGTTGACAGTGTTAATTTATTGCAATTTTGCTGTCTTGGCAAAGAATTCAAAAATGTTTGCATGCCTCAGTGGACCACTGATAGACTAAATGATATGTAGCAACAGTAAATGTTTCTTTCTGCCCTGCGGTCATGTTTCATAGGTTTCAAGGTGGAAAATGAGATCAGTGTTTGAATCCACCCTGGTAGTTAGGTGCTGTTACGCTGCTCTTGAGGCAGGCAGCTCCTGCTTGTGGTGGAGGAAGTGAAGGGAAGGCTCGGCGGGTTTTGCGTGGCCATTGTCCCAAGGGAATGTTTCTATTGTCTGGAAAAATAGCTTGAGCTTTAACTGGGATGGCAGAGAATTTCACTGGCAGGAGCTGCATTCCATTGTGCTAAGAGTGCCCAGCTGTGCACACTGGCTGTTGACAGCTCAGGTTCAGGTGACCCGATATAATGATGTTGCAACTGCAGTGCAGAACACTTCTGAGCTTTTGAAGAAATGGGGATCCAAAGTATGAATTGATTCAGATCAGCTGATGGATGTGAAAGCTTGTAGTTATAAAATACAAAAAAGGCCTTCTGAAAGTTAGAGTGGTTTAATCTCTGGCATCTTTGTGTAAACACTGAGTGGAGATCAGATACATTGGTGTGAACTTTGTTGTTATCCATGTAAATTTGGTTCAGTTCACCTTTAACCAAGTTAAATCTTTGATTGACTTCATCTGTAGGCAAAACCAAATCACATTCCAGTCTTAGCCCAATTTTATAACTACTGTATGTCTGGCATTGAAGGCAAGGCATAGATTAGGGGTGGGAATGTATTCTGCTTGTGCCTCAGACATAATCTCTGGTCTTAAACACATATATGTTAATAATGTGTGTTGGACAAGTGACTGCTCCTCTGGAATCCCACTGAGGGTGCGGGGCAGGGAACATCCCGCAGTGCTGCCTGTCTAACACACTGTGGCCAGTCTGAGCTATATTCTCCCAGGTTTCTATTTCAAGTCACGGAGACAAGTGGAAGACTGTACTTGCAGAATGTGAAACATCCTCTGTAAGGGGACAATTCAGATATAAGCACTGTCTACAGAGACACCTAGATACCTCAGGAGAATGGGGAGAGCACAACTGCTTAATTATAGCCATGCTAACAAACACATCAGCAGCGGAACATGGAATTCACTGCAGAGAATTGTCACTATGATATTATCTGCATACATTAATTACTAGGTAATACTTTTAAATTACGCAGAACTAAACAAAACACAAACACATTGTGGCCTTTTCATGGGAAATTGAAGACCTATGACACATAGAGAATTCTGACAAATACAATTCAGAAGTGATTGTGCTTCTATGCTGTAGTTTTTAAAATCATTTTCATTATTGGGATGACTGCAAAGGAACTGCAGTCTCAGTTTTTGATGTCCTGTTTTCAGAAGTGTGTATGTGTTTTTGCACGGACAATCCAAAATGCATGTGAGGACTATGATTGTTCAAATAAGCTGTTGTATGTGATGATTTTCACAGTTTTTAATGAAGAGGTGATGTGTTTAGATTTTTATTTTTTCTTTCCAGTTTTTCCCTCTCATGTGCTAATCATCTCATTTATATACAAGCTATATTCCAAGCACAAACAATATACGTCCTAATAGAAGCAGTGCTACTAGCAGTAGGTTAGATTTCTACCAGTTTAAGCTTCTGGATGTTTCTAAAATCTCATTTTGAAGAACATATGGCAATCATCCTACAACTAGCTATGTTTTTTGGATATGAATTTCTAAAGAAAACCAAGTTCTCTGTTTGAAACTTGGTGGGGGGTGGGGTGTTTAAGGAGAAACAAAAAATATAAGGAAACATAGCTATCAAAAAACTTCGTGATCTGGCGTTCGTGATACCTTCCTGTTCTAGATCTTTCTTCTTTTAGAGACTTCACTACAAGGTTGTGTGAGTCAATAGGAGTGCCTTCTCTAAAATCCATTAACGTTGTTATCTGGATGCAGTCCAGGAGTGTTAATCACCATTATTCTTCAGTGCTGTCAGACTGAAGTTTTCTGTACGTAAATTTCGCGTCTAAGAATTGATGTGTTTCTTATTTATATACAGGACCGTGTACTTTAGACCATTAGCTTAAAAATCTGCTATAGAAAATTTAATGAAGATAAAGAAATCACCCACTACTTGCTTATAAACTGATACTGAAATTAGAGTATCATCTACACCTTTCTTATCAAGATGATAGTAAATTCAAATGAACATCAACTTCTGTGTCTCTTCTCTGATTCTAAAACATGCATATTAAAGAGAAACATCACATTTTTTATGTGATTGCATCAGAAGAAAAGATTTAGTTTGATTGATGCCAGTGGGGTCTGACAAATAGCAACTCTACAGAAATTATAAAAAATTTCCTTCCATATTTCCTCTCAACTGTTCTGCCACTTTGATGAAATGGTAATCTCTCTAATCCATTTCTCCAGCTATGAAAGTATTTCAGAAGCATACTTTTCCCTGCAGTTATTACTATGATGGAATGTTTATTATCCAGCAAATGAGGCATCGCATTCTCTGATAATTCTCTTAAAAAATCATAGGAATAACTACCCTCTATTGTGCATATTAATTAAAATATCAGAAAATGTCTTGTATATCTGTACAAGATAATGGAAGCTGTTTCACTGATCAATATCCAGTGCAGAAATATTTCAAATTTTGTGTGGATGAAATTCTGCGTTGTTCTGAGGGGTGACTTTACATTCCACTTATGTCCTAAGCCATCAAGGATGCCAGTTGTAGAGCTGTGAACGATCATTTTCATGTGCGTGAGTCCTGGTCAATTTTGCCTTGAAAAATGTATTAATCCACCAAATGGTTGTGGCTTCTGGCCCTGTGTGTTCTGGGGCACTTGCAGAAGAGTGAGAAACAGCTCATAAAAAATCTGCTGCAAAAATAATCTTAGGCTTTCTACAAATTCAGGACGTTTAACTATTTAATTTTAAAAAGATAGATCAGAAGGACTAAGAACGTATGGAAACTCCGAACCTATAAAAATATTTTAAAAATATTTTTTTGTTCAATCATCTTAAAAGGATACAGATGAAACTCGAGGAATTCCTCAGAAAACAGCTGGAGAGGTTCATTGGTTTGGTTTACCCTGGTTTTGAATGTAGTGTGTTTTTTCTGTATTTGTTTTATAAAATTGCCAAAGAGTAAAACAAGAAAATATTTCCTGAGAGGTGTGGTTGTTTGCTGGTCTCTAATCTCATTTTATGTATTACCACTTATACACATATGCATATCTGCTATATGCAAATACATTCAAGTGTATACCAGGTTCTATTTACTGACTTTGACTAACTACTTCTTGGTTTCCTTACTATATTATTTCCTTGTAGCCACCTTATCTCTACCCCTTGCAGGTAGCTTCAAAAATGTCTAATTTTTGTGGCACTGTGTAACAAAAGCATCCTTAGTGAATTAGTGTTCCAAGAGAAGTTGTTAAGCACAGCTGGTTATTTTATAATAATGCAATTTTTGAATAGTAATGTTTTTTTTAAAAGTTATTTCAGTATATTTCCTTCTCTGCTATGGCTGATCTTTAAAAATAAATGGTAGCTATCCAGACCAATACAAAAAAATGATTGCATAATGAGAAAATGGAAATGATTTTTACATTTTTCTATTGTCTCTTCTCTAAGCTCAAAACAAATCTTTGCTTTCTTCTTTAGCTGAGGCAGTGGGTTATGTGACTATTTGTATTTTGTACTATTGTTAAGAAATTCACGTTGGTTATTCTTCAAACAATAGGAATTTTCTTGCTTTTCTTAGTAGCAAATACTTGATGACTTTATATAACTATTCTGAATATACTGCATGACCTGTTCCTGAGGAAGTGTTTTATTCAGCAAAGTTTGCCCAACTGGAGCTTTTTCCAGGTAAAGGAACTGCTTTTGTGATTCCTAAGTCCAGCTTTCTTTGGTAAATATTACTTGTGTATACACTATAGAATAAGTGACTTAAGAAAAACCTACTGAGTCAAAAGTTCTTTATCCTAATGGCATTTGTGAGAAAGGAACAAAACCTAAAGTAGTAGTCAGGGTTGGATCATGCTTAGATGATGATGCTCTGATATTTTTTATTTAGTGGAAAAAAGCCTTCCATTAGAATAGTCACCATAGTAACTCATGTTATGCTATATTGTTTATGGACAGATTGCAGCATAGTATTCATAACGCCTTGATTCTTTCAGAACGTTTGTTTCTGGTCATGCAGCATTTCCATGGCTGAATGAAAATGCCAGATCTTCTCACTTGCAGCAAGCTAACGTTTCTCTCCACTCTCAAAAAATGTAGAATGATATGTTTTTTAAGATTATAGAAAAAGTCATACTTCATTGTATTGTATTCAGATAATTAGGGAAAACTAGGAAACTAGCGTTTCTTTTTTTACTCACTCTGCCGTCCTTTGGGGGAGGAGGGAGTACTGCTTTGCAGTTGCAAGTGATATATTTCAGATCTCCTGATAGGAGATGGCCCTTCATTAAGGAAAAAGAAAACCAAACCAACGCCACCAATAGAAACAACAATTAGAACCACTAAAAAGAAGGCAAATAAAAGAGTATCAGATTACTGGCTCTACCATAACTTTCCATGTAGATAGTTTCACAGTTCAGTGTTTTAATATATGCTTTTTAATAGTATTAACTTATCCAGTCAACGTGCAAATTAGTCTGCAAAAGGCAGACTGATTTCTTAGCCTGTGTTTAAGAATATACAAAGTCGTTTTAGTCTTCAAGGCTTATCTTCAGACATGTATTTACCAAAATAAATATCTGTACTCCTTGGTAGAAGTAACTCTATGTTTTTGCTGTTCATGTTTTGAACCAAAGAGAGTAACTGGATGCCCAACTGCTAAATAACATTAATGAAACTTGGTCTTTAACTAGCATGGTATCGTCTGTGCTGCATTATATTTTAGCTGTGAAAGCACTCTTCTGAAGGTCTGTTAGTATTTTGTTGAAGGTGAAGCTGTATAATTTACTGCCTGGATGGTGCGATTAGCTCACTACCTGGAAAAAAGAAGTTTTTTTCATACATGTTTGATTTCCTCCAGTATTTACCTGGATCCCGGTACATTCTATTGATAAATACTCTTTAAACTCTTCAGTTTTCCATTGGAAAAGAAATTTGGAATAATCACTATCACGTGCACTAAGAAACAGTTGAAAAACTCCAGACGAAGTGTTTGCCAATACAGTGGTTTGGATTTATACATCTGAAATTTTCCCACTATGTGTATTTTCTGTAGGGAGGCAGGAATTTGAGATAGAGACAGGGATACATTCTTGTGCATCTGCTGTCTAATCATTGACTCAGCTTCTCTCTCAGGAACTCTTATAATTGCTGAGATGGAGAGGGAAAACTCTTGGTTGTGATGCAGGATTCTTTTGCTGAGTTTTCACTACATCATAATGCTGAAGTTAACAATTACACTGTGCGTCTTCTCACAGTTGCTACATTTTTTCAACTGGAAATGTTTGTGCCTGAATAAATATGGTCTGGGTGCTGTGCATGTACTGGGAATGGGATTTGAGAGCTCGTGCATACAATGTAGATTTCTAGTTCAAATGTTTTGAAACATATTCTAGTGGAATCCCTGTTGAAAAGTTTTCATTCCTGCATGGCTGTTTGTACTTCAGTTTCTTTAATGTTTACTCTTCCTCCTCTACGTCTATTATTTGAAGCAGAATGTCTTTGGAGCTAGATGATCTGTTTCATAGTGATTCTGAAACTGGGAATATCTGCGTTTATTGGGCAAGCAAAACCCTTGAGGCTTAAGAGCCATCTTAGAGCATGGTTATTGCCAGCTGGTGTCTGATTTTTTTTATCATACATTGGTGAATATTTCTTATTCTTAACATAGCTGCTTTCTACATGACAAGAGGGAAAAAAATGATGCGGATAAGATAATATCATTGAATTTTTTGAAAATTTTCTAGTAGCATTTTAAATATTGAGGAAAGAAAAGTGAAAGGAAAAAATAAAAGAGGGGAAAGGGCAAGAAAAAATAGTTGATTGAATTGAAAGGATATCCATTCACCATTCACCCTCCACCTTATTAATCAGCACTTACCACACTCCAAAGCAAAAACAAAGAATTACACACTAGCTTTATAATGCAACAAATGGAAATAAAGATCAGCAGGAATTGAAAAATGAAAACCGTATTTTCGGTTGTACATCTATATCAATTTGCCTTTGATTTCTGACACCTGACTTCTTTGCTTCTACACTCAAGAAAAAAAATCTGCAGAGAACTTTGATTTTTTGGAACGCCAGTTAACTTGTGTACTTGCACTTTTAAGTCATCCTCAGGGATGTGGGATTTTTTGCTGTTATTTATGTGTGTTTGGATTGCTTTTTTATTGTGGTGGTTGTTTTTTTTGTTTGGTTGTGGCATAATAATTATGCCTCTTGTAGTGTCCAGCCTTCAGTCTTCAACCAGAATTGCTGAGCTTCGCTGAGGCATTTTTTAAAGTGAAATCGTCCTCCTTGCTGTAAGTTGTAAATGGGGAATTATATCATTTCAATTTAACAAATAAAGCTTAAAAGTAAAGTTGCTGAGCAAAACAAAGCATTACGATAGAACATTCTGAGTTTAATGAGACTGCAATACCTCTGTTCTAGTCCACTTCAATAACCAACTGGAGACACCTTAAGAGATGGTAGAAATCTTCCTGATGTCTCTTTGAAAATGCAATTTCATCCTGTTTAAAGGACACTTATGCAAAAAAGGCTACAGATTGTGTTCAAGAAAGCACACACAATCTGAAATGAAACTTTCTAGAATTGCTCAGCAGCTGGTGTATGATCTGAAAAAGATTCTTTTATTAGAAACACATAATGTTGTTGTTCCCATTACTACCAGTAAAGGTTATGCCTGTATGAAGCGAAGAGAGGGAAGGAAAGAAGATAAGTTTCTCAGCTTTCCACTTCTATGAAATAGTGTAACTTAAAAAAAAAAAAAAAAAAAAAAAACCAGCATAATTTATTTTCATTACATTAAATAAAATATCTTATATATTCTGATCAATTTATTCTTGAAATAGATTGAAAGGTTTTGGACTTGTCAAGGTTTTGTTTTCTCAGGAGTTGATCTGCTCATTGAAATCAATTAGTTGAATGCTTGCCTATGGAATTTCTTATGTTTGGGGGGGAAACCAGTGAACCACAGCTCAGCTTCTAGGTTTAAATTTCCTTTTAATTGCTTGTGGAGTGTTGTCTTCATGTTCATCTTGACTTATTTGATAGGTGAAAGCAAGCGTAGCTTCACTGACCTCAACTTGCAATCTGCATATCTGTTATCAAATACAAAGACTACAACTACAATAGGGAAGCATGCAAGTGAAAAATGTACCTTTTAAATTTTAGGTAGGCATATCAATATTTCATTTTTTTGTCATTTCTTCTTAATTCTTCCTATTTTCCTGTAGTCACCATACTATAGATGAAGGTCAAAGTGTAGGTCTTTCATTAGATTAATTGTGTGTCTGATAAAGTATACACACTGAATAGATTCTTGTTATATGTCTAGCCTATGCCATTATAAAATCATGAAGAGTATTTCTAGGGAGGTGTTTCCTATCACATGCAGAACAGTTCATTTTATGATCTTGATACTAAATGAGCAAACTGCAATACAGATAAAACCATGTTTATCTCATATGGACTCATTTTTCTTGGAGTAAATTAACCTCATTACTTTTGCCACACATTGTCCTTATGTCAGTTGAAGTGTCACCGACCACCATAGAGACATGAGGATTAGTACCAGTACCAGTGTTCCCAGGGATAAATCAGATTTACACAGGAAACTCCTTTATTCTCCTTCTGACACATGAAGGCAATCTAGCCTTTTAGTGTGGAGCACATAAACATGCTGCACTATGTGGACTTGAGGAGAAAGAGACAAAGGGTGAAGATGGAGTCAAGAGCCTGCTCTACTCCAGGATGGCTGTGATCAGGAGTGGATAGAAAGCACAGCAAAGGCATTCTTTCATAAAGACTTCTGGGCACTTTCTGTACTCTATTCAGGTAGGATTACTTGTACTCCTTCTAGACTCAGAATTAAACCCCTCAAGTTCACACCTAATCCCTAAACAAGTTATTTGAAATACGACCACCATCTTCATTTCTCAGCATACCAGTTTCTTTACTTTCAGCCATCTTCCACTCTGTTGTGAATTATGTTGCAGTTAAAATTGTGCCCAAGCAGTTCAAATACAGATGTCTTCACTTAGCTACTTAGATCCAACTTAGCTACCTAGATAAGTGGCCATTAACATGAATCACTGAACTAATCAGCATCTTTTCAGGGTATCTTAATGTGGATGGCAGGTAGAATCTTCCTTCCCAAAGGCAGATGAGTATTTTGGTCAAGAATGTAAAATCTCCAAGTCATGTTGTCTTCATTCGTGCAATGAAAGTAAGTTAGAGAGACGGGAGATTAAATTCTCTGACCTTTTAAAAACAGGCAATTATAGTTGCAGGAAAATTAGCATACGTGAATTTTTTGTACAATTGCATAACTAAAACTATATGAATGGATTAAGATTGATATTACCATTCTCCTGCATGTACATTTAGCACAGTGCCATGTTAAATAAAATAGTAAACTATTTATTCTAAGCTGTTGGTGACAGCATCAACAATATATTAGGAACCAACCCCAGAAAGGACTGATTTCTGTCTCATCTACTTTAATGTGAATCTGAAATAAGCCATTTAAAGGTATGGAATAAGTTAATAGAGTTAAGTCAGTGTAAAATTGGCATGAAAAGCAGATGAAGACGTAATACTGAGTTACTGATTCGCAGCAAAATACAAATTCTATTAAATGCAGAAATTTGTATTGCTGCATGGCACCTGTTTCCAGATTCAAGTTATTCTCTTGTTCTGTTCTACCTGCCACTGGGATATCCTTGTATTTCATGCATTTTGAATATTCATGTCAGGGGACTGAAAATATCTGAATGTTAGAAATTCAAAAGGGTTAGCTGTTCATAGGAGTAATCTCAGGAGTTCTGAATGTCTGTCTAAACTTAGCATGGTATTCCCAGTGTGCACAAGTATATTTGGTTAGCTGAATATGTATTGTCCTCTGGACAAAGTGACATGGGAAAGTGTTAAATGATACCATCATTAAGGTTGGAAAAGATCTCTGAGATTATCCAGTCCAATCGTCCACTTACCACCAATATTGCCTGCTAAACCGTGCCCCTAAGTACTACATCTACCCTTTCCTTAAACACCTCCAGGGATGGTGACTCAACCCGCCTCCCTGGGCAGCCTGTTCCAATGCCTCACCATTCTTTCAGAGAAGAAATTTTTCTTAATATCCAATCTGAACCTTCCCTGATGCGACTTGAGGTCATTCCCTCTAGTCCTATCACTGTTACCTGGGAGAAGAGGCCAGCCCCTACCTCCTTTCAGGTAGTAGAGAGTGATAAGGTTTCCCCTGAGCCTTCTCTTCTCCAGACGAACCAGTCCCAGTTCTCTCGCCCGCTTTTCATAAGGCTTGTGTTCCAGACCCTTCACCAGCTTTGTTACCCTTCTCTGGATGTGCTCCAGGGCCTCAGTGTCATTCTGGTAGTGAGGGGCTTGAAACTGAACACAGTAACTGAGGTGTGTCCTCACCCAAGCTGAGTACAGAGGGATGATCAGCTCTCTGGTCCTGCTGGCTACACTATTTCTGATCTAAGCCAGAATGCCATTGGCCACCTGGGCACACTGCTGCCTCATGTTCAGCAGAGTGTCGACCAGCACTCCCACATTCTTTTCCCCCATGCAGCTTTCCCATCTGCCCCAAGGCTACAGCATTGCCTGGGGTTCTTGTAGCCAAAGTGCAGGACCTGGCGCTTGGTCATTTCGAACTTCATCCCACTGGTCTCATCCTATGAATTCAACTTGTCCAGATCCCTCTGTAGGGCCTTCCTACCCTCAGGCAGATTGGCACTTCCCCCCCAAGTTGCTGTTGTCTGCAAATTTACTGAGGGTACACTCAATTCCCTCATCCAAATCACATTTTTATTGACTAAAGATATTAAACAGGATGGGCCCCAGTACCGACCCTGGGGGGATACCACTTGTGAACAAATGTTCCAGGTTGTTGTGGATGGGCAGATGGATGAAGTTATGTAACAGTAAGATATAAATTAAACAAATTTTGAGATAAGAAGGGATGAGCTTCTACACATCTGACTGTATTACTAGTGCTTTTGGAACAGGCATCCCGGGGAAGTGGTGGCATCACCATCGCAAGAGGTTTTCAAGCAAAGGGTAGAAGTAGCACTTAGGGACATGGTTTAGTGGGCATGTTTGTGATGGGTTAATGGTTGGACTGGATGATCTTAGACATCTATTCCAGGATTTATGATTCTTTTAAAGTCTTATTTAACTTGATTGTATGTACGTACATACAGTCAGTCAAATACTGGTAGCAAAACCTCTGTTGCAAGGCACTGTGTGACTCTTGCAAGTTCCTCTTGTTGTAGAGGGCTGCCCTGCATGTGTCGCTTGTTATAGGTCATCCTCAACTCTGGCTTCTTATCTCTGGGAGGTGGAGAGGCCATGAGCGTGCCCATATCTCCTGCCTCTGCCCAGGCAGTGGAGGTGTGGCAGGACAGTGGGGCCATCAGCTTCCTTCATCTCAAAATAGCTGTTGAATCTCCCAGAAACTGCAGCCGAAATGGATATCTTAATAGAGCATCTGCATACAGTCCCTCAGATAGCCATGCTGCTGTTTGATGCTTCCACAGCCTCATACAGTCTGTGCTCATTCCACAGTAATTTGTTAGCAAGTGAAGACGCTCAGATTTGATCTGCTGCTTGTCTGCTAAAAACTACTTCATAACCATGTAGCACAGCTCACATTTTTGTTTCCTGTTTCAGTGCATCATGATTACGATTCTAATTAGTTTATTTTAACCACAATCAATAAACCAAGGAGAAACATCAGACAGCTAATATGATTTATTACATATTCAGAGAACGTTTGTCTTAGATTTGGCATTTCTGCTATCTATCTCCAGGATGCCCCTGCCTGTTTGACAGCAGCCTGTCAGTGCAGTTATGATTGCTGTATGTGGTGACTTTAACTGCCAGCTTTTCTTGCAGGCTTGGAGAGTGATCGGTCTGCACTATAATTACAGCAACACAGAATAACTTAACACCTGCCTATGGCCCTGTCAATTATGAAAGGGTATAGCTTCAATACGTATTGCAATTTGGCACTGTATCATCTAAGTATCGACACAGAAGGCAAAAACTAAGCAGTGGTGACCATCTTTTTGAGCGCTTTACTCTCTTCTGAAGCTTTTCTCTTATAGCTGATGTTTTACAAATAGCTCCACAGGAAGATCAAGAGCTATCTTCGTAACTTTAAGTATTCTTGAATGTACCGTAAGTACTGAAGTAGTGGTAAAGAACTCCAGTAATGCTGAGGGTTTTCATAAACTCTCCTTCAAAACTGTGAAGGCAAAGGTCAGGTGAGGTTGTGGTTTATTATTATTAATGAATATAGAAACATGAGAAGATATTAATGTTTCATTCAAAACACACAATATTTTACAGCTGACTTTCAAGGCATCTTTTTCAGAACCTCTAGTATGGGTGACTTGACCCTGGTTTTATTGATTAAACTTTTATTATTCCTTAATGAATAATTCAAGTTATGAGCAGTAGTCTGGCATGATTAGCAGGAGCCTACAGGAGGCTTTAAAGTAATACACTGTATACTCCTCCTTCTTCATTGGTTTCTTCTGCATTATGCCAAACTGATTAGGTTGAAAACTATAGACAACACAGTAACTTGATTAGCAATTCTCTTCCTTGAGATTCCCAGTGAAACACCAACATTTTTTCTGTCCTGTAATTCAGGGAAAAAGCTGTTGTGGAATTAGTTTTGGTTCCCTACTTGCAAAGCCATTCTCCACCTTTGATGCAGTTTGTGGCCACAGTTTTACTGATCTTAACGGACGTACATCAGCTACGTCACAATAATGTGACTCTGAATGTAATGTGTGTCGGTCCTGTCAGGTGGGAAGAAGTCCAAGGCTCCTGGCTCATTCAGAACACTGTTGTAATTAGTTGTGTTTTGCAGCAGAGGGTTTTTATGCAGATGACATAGGTAAACTTGCAGTGAAAAAGGGCGATATTCTGACTTAAAATCTGGCCCTGACTTTGGTTCTGGGATGCTGTGCTGGTGAACTGTTGATTTTACATTGCATGTCATTGTTTTAATACTGAAAGTTTTTGTCCTTAGATGCTTTTTTAGGTCATACCGATACACCATAGTATTTGTCAGTGGTGAGGACAACTTCTAGCTTGCTAGTGACTGCATGACTATAGTACACGTAAGAGGCTGAAAGGTACATGCAGGTGGCATGGAGTAAAAATAACAAATTGTAAATGACTGGGAAAAAAGTCTAAAAAAAAAAAAAGTAAGAAATAAACAAACACCCAACACACAAACTGCAGCAAACTAGGGAAAAGTGCCAAAACTGCAGTCTTGAATCTGCCTGATTCTGATAATCCCTACGGTGAGGTTGCACAAAGGGAATCCCTTAGTGGTGGCTTGCAATTCTTGTCTGCTGTGTATCCTTACACAAAAGTACTCACCCCCTCAATCTAAATGCTATTTTCAAAACATTACTTTTGATCCTGAAAAAAAATGAAAATGTATTCATAGGCTCATTTTTTCTTCCCTTTTTTAATTTACCCTTGACCTCTCCCCTCCTAATGTGGCAAGCATGATCCTCTTTGCCTTCTACAAAATGCAGAGACAAATGCTCCCAGTCCTGTGGTAACAGAGCAGAAAATGTTACTGCTGTTGGTTAAATCAAAATGGAGCATGTTTCTGGTGGTGATGCTATTTGTGCACGGGCACTCAGATTTCAGAGCAAGGAAAGCAAAGAGTATGATCTCCTGCTTCGGGCATGCTTGATCTCCGAGCCACAGGAAGGAGGAGAAAGAGTAGGATAAATAATTACTGGGAGTTTAGTGCTGTTAGTAGAGGGGGCAGTCCCGTATCTTTTCTCTTTTCCTCATTTTGATCTATGATTGCCTTACTTAAGTACTTTGTGAATGCTTCATTTATGAAAAAAATTGAAATCTTTAATCATTTTTTTCTAATGAAATGAAGGTATATTTAATAAAAGTATGTATTTAATGAAAATATACTATATTTTTTCAGCAAGCTGTTTAATGCATTGACATATTTCAAGCTTTAGAACTTGGCAAGTTCCAGATGGATTTAGTTTTAACTCCATCTTAAGCAGCATTTTGCTAAATATTTTTAGACATTTTTAGATCTTGTAATTATTTTAGGCTAAAATGTGCCATAGCACAAACTCATTTCAAAGGAAAGCTATAAGGGTAATCCCAATCTTAAAATTTCAGATTAATCTGAAAATGGGACAGACAATATGCTTCAATGAGTCTTTCCTGTGAAGATGAAACATTATTGATAAGGAGAAATATTATCATGTGAAATTTAAGATAAGATAATACTACCACTATCCACCTAAAACTTGGGAGTCTATAATAAGAAAAAGCAATGGCGTCTCTGTATCTCCCGAACACTTTAAATATCACTAGTACTCTTTTCACAAGGTTATCACTATTGAACTGATTTCAGAGAATAATGGCTGTCCATTTTTCATCAGATCTTCATTCAAATATGAAAATAGAAATACGATCTCAGATGCTTTTATATTGTTTTATCAGATGATTAGACATATATGCTAGGCAATGTGGGGGAAGAGGATTATGCCTTGGGAGGGTCTTGGGCACGGCTAGCACCGGGCATGAAAATAGAACTGAGGGAAACCAAAGTTGCAGCTTTCTGAAAGCAGTCTGCTGGCCATACAGATGCTAGTGCTGCTCCCTTAAAAAATTAGCAGAGTCTACTAGCTCAGTCTTTTTAGCAAGTTACCGTTCACAGTTCAAGCCCTTATCCTAAACATTTTTTGATGGCTCAGGTGGGTAGTCTAAAACCTCCTGAAAACTATTATCCTTCACTAATTTTTATAGAGAAAGGCCGTGCCTTTCCTATATTTCAGAGCAGGCCAATTCTGCATCTCAGCTGTGCTGGATAAGTTTTGCATGCCTTTAAACTTGTGACAATATACAGTTTAACATTCCTTCTTAAACTGTGGCAGACCAACAGAACAATTTATTAACCATCTAGGGAAATAGCAGGAGCCCTTCGTTCGTTTAGAATCTGGCAGCTGTGAATTGATGTTCATTTTTATCAATGATCTGCAGTCACTGTGAAAATGCTTGAAGAATAGAAAATAAAATATCATGCAAAGATAAAAATGTGTTTTATAGATTGAATTTGCACTTGCGATATTGGCTGTTATGTATATATTGATTATTTTTTTATCTTTAGTACTCCAGTAGGCTGTAAGTGCTTTTGGATGTTGGGGCTGTAAAAAATAAATCAGTTTTTTCACGGTGATGTGGTAGTATTTTATTACATCTACATCTATTCAGGCTATAGGAAAGACAAGGGAAGAAATCCCGTGCTAATCTTAATTAATGCAGTAGTGGTAGATGAGGCTAAGGAACAAAATTCAGTTTAAATGCAGTTCACTGGAAGACATCCTAGGAACAACATGGAAATGAAATAAAAATCTTAACTTCAACTGTAGTTAACTTTACTTTTTTCCAAGACACTTGAGAATTTGGATGCAAAAATAAAAGTGGAGCAGTTATACTTTGAGGATGAATGCAAATAGCTAAAATGTGTTTATTTTTAAGAAAGAAGTCAGCTCTGCTGCGATCTTTCTAAACATTTATGGTAAAGGCACCACTTTCTAATTAAAATGCTTGAAGCTAAAAATATCAGCAGTGCCTGTAGGTTCCCTCCTGTGCCTGGGGACTCGTTCCACTTTTGGTAAACAAGTGAATTTCTGGCTAGTGTCAGGTGAGATTAATGATCATTCTGCACTACAGAATGTTTTAATTGGCGTTAATAGTTTTGTTTTCTTATGTTGGTCACTTGATATGAGGAAGTAGTGGAGTTTTCCTGGATTTCAGAATTTTCAGTGTCCTTCGTCTGAAATGTGGTGCTGTAGTGCTACTACTCATTTCATCAAGTGCTTTTACTTCTAATAATTCAATTAACAAAGACTTGAAAAAGTTTTGTGTAAAATACAGAGTTTGTTTCAGCTGCAGCCTATGATTTAAGACTTACTGTTTTCATAGTCCCTTCAAGAATAAAGTAAAGCCTTTGAGTTACTTTTGGGATTTTCTCTGGCTCTGTTGCGTGGTATTTATCCCACTTTCTTGTCATAGGTGTTTATTTCCCTTGTAATTAGAAAAATATCTGTATGAATAGTTATGATTATGGTTTCACATTTAAATCATGAAATTAGTTGAATAATTTGAATATATTCACTGTTACAATATGGTATGATGTAATATGGTGAACTTTCTTCTTGTCTGCTACAGCTGGGAAATCATTAAAGACTAATCAGTTACAGGAAACTTACGAGGCACAATTACAAATACATTAACATCATTTACACAACTGTGTTATATTGCATTTAAGACATAATGGCACATGGAATTCCTGATAGATGGGACTGTTCTCTGCCAGTAAGTGTTGATCTGACAGAATTGAAATGTACCAGAGGAAAATGATAAATTTTTTGGACGTGTGCTACTGGTTAGACAGAATTTCATCAGTGTTGTACTCTTTCAAAATTCAGAGTATCAGGTCAGTTCTGCTCATTAAATGTTTGTGTACTCAGAAGCTTTTTTTCCTATTCTAACAGAATTAGCTTATTTTTTACTATTTTTTAGGCAACACAGCTTGTCACAATCTGTGCCCATCTCTCTTACTGTAAAGCAAACCTTTTTCTCTTTAGTAAACAGTTCCTTTACACTATTAAAGAAAAGTTTTTTAAAGAAACTGACATTCTGAGATTAAAACTATGAGTATTTTCATAAAATGTTCCAGACAGAAAGTGACTGTATTTTTCCTCATGTCAGAACTACCCTATATCTGATCTAAGAGTAGCATTTGCAATTCCCTAGTCAAAAATTTGCTGGAAAGAATGGATTGATAAACATCATTATTTTAAACATCTTTGGTATAAGTAACTGATTATTAATATTAAAACTGTGTCCCTTGATAGCCCCAGAGTAAGGTAATACTTACAGCTCTCTCTTGAGAATTATAAAAATCTTTATAGCTATGTGCATCTGTCAGGCTCTGTTGGTCCAAAGCTCCTCTTTGCCCTTGGGTATCTTTGCTTTCTTTTACCAGTGATTCTTATATGCTGCAGAAAAAACATTCTCAAAAAAAAAAAAGTCTCCTTTTTTCAAGATTGGTTGTTTGTTGACTTTACTTCCTGATGTTGATAGCTCCACATCAAATGCCTAAACTTAGGTCATTTATTGTTTTTTGGGGGGAGGAGGGGAGCCATAATAGAAAATACAAATTAATTAATGGTCTCTCATCTGTTTTAGATGCTCTCTATCCATGAAAATTCTTGAGATCTAACATATATTACTTCTGCTCACACCTGTGAACATTTTATGTAATCACATAATACAAATCATGTTGCAAAAACTCTGGAGATTGGACAAAGCCTCATTAGAACTGAAAATCACGTACTACAATTAAGTTGTACAGTTAAGCTCTAATTTTAGGAGTGATAACCAATTATCAGATCTATGCTATCACAGAGAAGAAACAGTAATAAATAACCATTTGAAGTTTACATTTGATACTGGCTGCAGTGGTGGAGCACTCCAAATAGCAATGCATTATGAAGAACTAGAAATTACAAGTTTTTTAGAATCCTAGAATTATAGCACATTTTAAAAACTGAGCCCAGTTGACCCAAGCATTCTCACTTTTGAATAAAATGGATTGAGAGATAAAATGTACCGGTCTTAACTGAGCCATGTGTATCAAGGTGATTTTATAAGAAGTTAACTTAATTAAGTAATGTAATACTCATGAAAATAGATGGAGGGGGAAAAATGGAATCTTGATTTATTGTTGCACTGTATCAGTATAATCTGCTGAGCTAATCAGTGGGGGTTTCTAATGTCAGATTTTGATGACTTTGCTCTTTGGTCTGGACATGGCTTGTATGTTAAGATGTTGCTGGACTGTGTAACTGAAGCTCTCCTCGACGGTTCCTTTCTGCAGTGGTTCCTGCAGGCCACTGGAAGACTGGCATTAATTAGTGCAGTCTCAGTTGAGTGCTTGGGACACTGCTTTTTGTTTGTTTTTAACTTTCTTGTTGAGCATAACTTCTTTGGGAAAAGACTTCTGGGGGCTCTCCTGAGAGTTTTTTGGCTAAATCATTTCAACAGTCTGCAGGATTCTGCAACATTGATAATGCCCTTTGGGAACAGAGTTTTCAGCATCGTTTGTGTCTAGTTTTGTGAAATAGACAAGAATGAAGAGAAATGGTGATTTTTCAGAACTTTCTTATGTAATCATCAACCTTTCTGTGAATTTTTTAGAGGAATTTACACCCTAGTAATGGAATATCAATTTCAAGGACAATTGTATAAATATTCTTTGATTATGATGTCATCTGAAATAACAGTTGTTAAGGCAGGTTCCCATTAGACATGCAATCCTGAATGCATGAACCTCCACTCTCTTTCTCTTTGCCTTACTTCCCTTTCTGTAAAATTCAGTTAAGAATAGCCATTTGTTCCACGGAAGGATAGGTAGGATAACTTTACCATAAGCTCTTAAATGCAGGTGTACACTGTTATATTGACAAGTAATTGTTAAGTGCTGATATTTAAGAAATCTAAATGTAGATGATGCCTTTAGAAGAAAGTAGTGGATATAGCTTTTCAGAGTCAAAGATCAGCATCATCTAACCAGGAAATTGGTAGCGTTTGATGCTAGTACACCTAGCTTTGTAAATTACTTTGTTATCTGTATTGTTCTAAATACTTTCTAAAGATCGGGAGTGATGAACTTAATATTGTTTAAAGCATAGATAAAAGAGGAGGCTCATGCCTGGGATGGTTGTCTTAGTCTACTACATCAAA
The DNA here is from genome assembly GCF_002078875.1 of Numida meleagris. Taxonomy (NCBI): domain Eukaryota; kingdom Metazoa; phylum Chordata; class Aves; order Galliformes; family Numididae; genus Numida; species Numida meleagris. The sequence goes on along the minus strand of NC_034415.1, from coordinate 606,210 downwards.
CAATATTTATAATATATTAAAGAATCTCAGTAATAGAATTCGCTGTTTTCTGTGTTGTCTGGATATCAGTGGAGCTTTCTACATTGTAGAATGTTTATATGTTTAATTGTAGATTGTAGAATGCTGTTGCCCAGGGGTAGTTATTATTTTTGGGAGTAAAAGAAGGTATGGTATTTTCAGTAGGAAAAACTGGTTGATGTTTCTCCAAACTCAGCGTGTGGATGTTTTTTTGTAATTATTAGGTTATTAATGCTGTCTCGTAATGAATGATTTAGATAGCTCCAAACATGCACTGTTGTGACTCAGTGGTTTCATCTCTGACATTGCTCTTAAGGAGTGAGGAAGATGGACCTACAAATGTCCTTGAAGTGAGCTGGGATTGTCTCCCTGTTCCTCTTTGAACTGTCTCAGTCTGACAAAATAAATTTGATAACTGGTAGGACTGACAGACACAACTCGAACAGAATTTTTCCTTTCTTAGTAATAAAGATACTGAAAGTTACAATTATTAGTAGGTTCAAATGTTTTATTAATGTTAAATATACAGTATTTATCCTCACAGTGGATAAATCTAGTTTTGTTAATATTTAGAAATCTATGTGTAAGCTGATTCTCTGTATAGCTGCGTGGTATATGATGAAAGTGGTTAGTAAGCATTCATTACATGGTAAGAGAGAGGCATATAAATATTTTTTATTTGTGTTAACTGAAGGATCATTTTCAGGGTTTTCTTTGAAGCAATAGCAACAAAGGTGTTGGCTGTCTGTTGCATAAAACCCTAATATGCTTTCCTTACGGTCACTTGTTTTGATTGAAGAGGAATTGCCGGAGCTGAGAGGGTATAATGAATGTTATTACAAAGAAGGCTTTAAGCACAGAGAAAAGTATAAAAACCAAAGTCCTCATATTAGCCCTTAGTACAGGAGGTCTGCCTATTACTTCTACAACAGCTGAGTGAGCATACATGAGAGCCATTTATAATGTGTATTGCTGTGTGTCTGCTCTGATTGCATACTTTGACGAAAGGTTAATTGAACAGTGTCAAGGAGGGCAGTCCCGGTCATGCAAAGAAACTGACAGGATGATGGTAGCAGCCAGTACTTCATTACTTAGAAACAAAATCAGAAATTCTTCATCTTAAAGGTGGTAACTACCAAGCAGTTCAAGAGCAAATGGTTTAACGTGTGGCAGTTTGTAAGGTAAAGAGTTTTTATGCTAATGGAGCTTCATTTAACTCTGTGGCCACATGTCACTCTTGATCCTTTCGTGCATTGCAACAAACAGAGCAGTCCTACTGTCACATGTCAGGGGACATCTGCGTGTACCATAAAACCAACCTATTTTACTGTTCCTTTGTCAATCACTTCATATTTATGGCTCAGTGTTCATGAAGGAAAATAGCCACAGATATAGTGCGCAGGTGTTAAGGGGCTTGCAGCAGGTGCTGCAGCGGCAGTCTCTGTGAGAGCACGGAATGTTCCGGTGGGCTCTGACTGGTTCCGGCCGGTTCCGCAGCTGCTCCCCACAGGGCAGAGCTGAGCCCGGCAGCTGAGCTGGAGGCGCTTCTCTGAAAGTGTATTTAAGAAAAAGAGCAAAGATGCTGGGCAGGCAGTGGGGAGTGAGGTAAAAAGTGTGAGAAAAAGCCCTGTGACCACCAAGGCCCGAGCAGGAGAGGAGCAGAGATTCCCCCATAGCCTGTGGAGAGCCCACGCAGCGGCAGGTGTTCCTGACAGGAACTGCGGCCCAGGGAGAGCTGTGCTGGAGCAGGAGAAGATTATAAGGAGGAGGAGAGGAACTGTTGTTACACAGTGACTGTTACACACTGCCTACCTGCCCTGGGGAGGCAGAGGAATGTCGAGGAGATGGGAATGATGGAGGCAAGTTGAGTGTGGGAAACGAGGTGGGGAGGTGTTGTTTTAATTTTTGTCTTTGTTTCTCACCATCTAAATCTATGCTAATTGGAAGTAAATTAAATTAATTTTCCCCAAGTTGAGTCTGTTTTGCTCAGGATTTTGGTTGTCAAGTGATATCCCTATTTTGCACAAGCTTTTTCACCTTATTTTCTCCTTGCACTGACTTGGGGGGAGTGAGAGAGCGTCTGGCAGGCAGCCCAGGCCAGCCCTCCCTGCTGTGCTGTGCAGCTGCACCAGCCAATACCAGCAGTGTGTTGGGTGGTTAATTTTCTCTTATCCTTCACCAAAAAATGTGTGTAAGCACAAGGATGTAACAAATACCACTAGCTACAGCATTATTGCTTGAAGCTCCTGTCTGGTTCAGTGATCATTGCATCAATGGGATTTATTTGCAGTGATGGGTTTGTGTATTTTGTTCCACTCTCCACACACACACTACAGCCCTCTCTGGTCTCCCCTTTCCTCCATCTGCTAGAAAAAAAGTCAGAAAGGAATTTGGAAATGCCAGCGTTGTATCCTGTGGGACTCTTTGGGCTTTATGCTTCTGTTTATCACCTCACCTGTAGACTGAGTTCGCTAGCTGAGGAGTATTTCCCATGATGTGTTTTCCTTTGTGTAACATAATTACTGCTCTTCAGAGAATTTTTGCCTAAGGAAAATATGAATTGTACAGATTTCTACAGTAGACTTTTTTCTCCCCCTTGCTTTACAGGTGTTTCATCTTTTCGGTAAAAGCCATCAGTTCTCTTCAGGGAATTCCAGCGAGCTGAGTATACCACAAAACGCCCAGGAAGACCCTGATGCCATCAGGTCTGGAATGGGTACTGCCATCATAGTACTTGAATGCTCAGGTGCTCTGTCTCAGATGTTCCCAAGTCCACAAAGGAAAAGCACCTACCTTCCCGATCCTTCTGGCCATGGAAGCAGATCTGGGCACAAGGTAAGGTCAAAACAAGGGGGTGAGATTATTATCTTGATTTAGTAGGTACTCTTGGACATCACTGAATGTGACTGGCATACCTTGTTACTGCTTTCTCTGTTTCTTGGCACAGTTTTTGCAACTGTAGTTCCTCCCTTTCTCTGCCCTGGTCTCCAAAATAAACAATATACCCTGTTACTTCTTACCCTATAGTCTCAGTTTGCTACATACATACCCAAGGTTTGTGCTTCTGATACCAAATTACCTAGGTAACTTTGACCTCATATAATATTACATGGTTATTCAGGTGCTCTTTGCCTTGTAACATTTTGCTCCCAAAAGAGTGTACACAGCTCTCTTTCAGTTACCTGTGAAATTCATCCATTTCACACATAACACTCCCTAAATCACCAGTGAAAATTCTGCCATCCCCACGGCACCAGCTGTAAATTCTGTCAGCTTCTCATCCTGTTATCTGTCACATCTAGCCATTTCTCATGGCACTTCCAGTATATTTTTCCTGTCCATTTTGGTTAGGTGCACCGCAGACACCCTATCACCTGCCCCTAGCCCTAACTGAACACTAGCCAGGTGCTGGCTGTTGCTACCCATGTGTAAGGTATTACACTTCTGTGTTTCAGATGTTAGCCTCTTACAACTATCACTAGCTTCCAAACCTGTGTACAAGCGCAGAAAAAGGCAGAGAGGTCATAGTATTTTTTAAATATTTTTAATGAAATAGGAAACCGAATGTATAGACTATAGTCATGTTAGGGGATTTTTGGCACTGATGCCAATGTAAGTTTAGAAAATAAAAAAGAGGAAGGACAAACTATCTCAAATTCAAAGTTTCAAGTGTTCAGCAAAATGAATAGGAACAAATTTTCAGAAGCAATGACCCATAATTCAGCTATATAAATGGAAGTTCAAATTTCAAGATATACTTGGTCTCTGCACAAAGTTATTTTACCAATCTTACTACTTATTTTACTGCTTTCATACATGCTGGGCTCTTCTGAGAATATTGTGGAGCATCTTCTTTAATCCATAGGCTGCAAAATGGAAAACTTTCAGACTTAAAGTTTGAAAAGGCTGCTTTTACTATCCTTTTCAGTAGTAGTGAATGTCAGTATTCAATCTTGGCTTCCTTTAGCTGGCCAATGCCAGTTTCGTTTCTTATCAGCTTTTCTATTTTTATAACTTATTGGATTTGGATGAGTATTTAAGATTACATGTGAATTTTCCCATTTACCTTGCATTCAGGAAACCAAGCAATTTTTGTTACCTGACTGGTTGTTAGGGACTTTTCATTGAAGCAGACTTCTGGAAACTGTAGCTCATGTAAAGACTAAAAGATGGCATAAATCAAATAAGAAGCAATATTAGAGATTTTTGAAAACTTAGTTTTAACTCCCCAACGCCTCTATCTGGTGGCTGTTGGTTATGTTCTTTGCTTTCTTGTTTGTTTATTTAAGATGAGATTTAATTTTAGATTTGAGGCCCAGATCCAAAAGATGCCTGTCGTAGCAGTCCCAGAATTTTCCATCTGAAGAGGATGGAAATAGAAAGATAACAAACTTCTGGTGGTATTTGCTTAGGTTGCTCGTTACTCATCTGCCACTGGTTATTACTGTTTAATTTTATTTAATGAGTGGTGTTGATGTTTGGAAGGAAAAAGTCATCTATATCTCTTTGAAACTCAGCACTTAACGTAGTACCTTATGCTTTCTTTGCTTTCCGTAGTAATTAATTTCAAATACTTAATATCGATGTGAACGTCTTTCCAAATCTTCCATTATTCTCTGTTCCCCATCAGTTTTGCAATAACCGTTCGTAGATCAAGTGACCAGAACAGTGTTTCAGGTGCTAGATAAGTATTGAAATATGTATTGAATATGTACAGAAATATACAGTGAAGTTTTGATGTTCTGTTCTGTCCCATTCTTTGATCATACTAATGTTTCCTTGTTTTATAATCTCCTTGTACACTGGAGAAATATTTTCACTGAGCTGCTGTCCACAGTGATACTTCTGTCCCTTTCTTGTGTTGATTTTTGTGACTAGCGTAAGATGAATTTAATTTTTTTTCTCTTTTTCTCTCACTTACTCTGCATTTCTGGACTTGCAGATTTCACTTCCATCATCTGGTCTTTCCCTGGAAAATGAAGATTCTGTGATATCAAAACGTTTCTCATGACTACACAAATTACATCAAAATATTTGATGGAAACCAGGTCTGTCAGGAAGGCTCCCCAGATTGCATAGACTCTAGCCAGCCTTTTTGGCTGTGACAGCGCCAGCTTAATGAGAGACCATGTCACTCTTCCCAGACTTTTCAGACTGTTTTGATATGAGCAACTTTTCCTTTGTGAGACTGAATGTTGCAAGTCTCCCAGGTTGCCCAATTTGACCATTCCAGCTGCAAGCTGAGTTGATGGTTCCCTCGTGGATCCATGTCTTATGGTGGAGAGTGGCTGCTTGGCTGCCCAACATCATGCCCACCAAATACTTCATCTTACAGCAAGTCCAAGCCATTTTCCAGTACTGATAATTCATTTCTACTTTCTCTCCTGTCTCAACACTAAACTGCAGGCAGTTTTCTAAGGGATCTTTTGTATTGAAAGAGTCCAACCACTTCAAAATGCTAAACAGTTAGCCCTTCAAAAAAAAAAAAAAAAAAAAAAAAAAAGAAAAAGAAAAAAAGCACATCTTCAACATTACTGCAGTATGGTTGGTGGGAGGGAGAGGGAGGATGTGCTGATTGGAGGGATTTCAATGGCCAGCTTTGGGTCTGGCATTGATAACTGTCCGATTTCCAAGCAGTTAAAATCACTACTTGTACTGCTCTTGTGCACTCTGACAAGAAAAATTTTTTTCTTGGTTAATGCAAACTAGCTTTTTGATTAAAAACCTATGAACCTGTCACAGATTTTCTCAAAAGCTCAATCTAGAAGAGATCACATGGTTCTTTTTTTAAATAAGTTTACTGAAATTGTATCATAATTGGACCTTACTTAATCATGATGTGCCAAATATTTTATTTATCGTATTTAGCCGCATAACTATTTTCTGGGCTCATAAAATCCACCTGGTGTCTGGCCAACAGTGGAGTTCCCCAGGGGTTGTTATTTGGGCCTGTCTTGTTTAATATCTTTATTGATCATGTCCAGCTTTTCATACACCAGGACCTTCAAGTCATTCTCTGTAGGGTTGCTGTCAATCCTCCTCCCAGTCTGTACACATATATGGGATTGCCCTGACCAAAATGCAACACCTTGCACTTGGCCTTGTTGAACCTCATTAGGTTCTCATGTGTCCACTTTTGAAGCCTATCCGGGTCCCTCTGGATGGTATCCCTCCTTTCTATTGTGTCAGTTGTACTACTCAGATTGATGTCATCAGCAAAGTTGCTGAGGATACACTCAATCCCACTGACTGTGTTGTTGATAAAGATGTCAAAGAGTGCCAGTCGCAGGATGGATCCCTGGTGGATATCACTCATGACCAGCCTCTACCTGGACATATTGCTGTTGACCGCAGCCCTCTGGCTGTGGCAATCTTACAACACTTCATCCATTGAATAGCCCAGCCTTCAAATCCATATCTCTCCAATTTAGAGATCAAGATGTGGTGTGGGACCATGTCAAAGGCCTTCTACGAATTCACGTAGTCTTCTCAAAGAATTTAGATAATGTACAAATTTATGTGTTGTTTTTTTCAGGCAAAATGCTGGGATTTTTGGTGTCACTTTAGTCTCAGGATCGGAAATGCCAGTTTTACGGAAGTGAATTCTTTTTGACTTTCCTTCTCCCTGCTTTGACTTCACACCACTTGTCAGGCTATAAAATTCAACAAGTTATTTTGCGATTGCAGCAATGGTTAACATAATAAACAGGAAACCTTTTGAATATATCTAATTAGGGCACATTTCAAGAAGACCTCATAGAATCACTGCATAACTGGTTTGTAAGTTAGCCACTTCAAGACTAGACTTGGATGAATGTAGTTTACTACTGTCATATTTTTCAGAATTGATTTTCCAGGGCTTTGCCCTAGAAGGAAAGATATATATTTAAAGTCAAGCAAAGAATCTATTACACTTCATATTACCTTGAAAATCGTGTCTAACAGTTTAAATGTCAAATAGTTGTGTGACTAGATCTTATTATCCTCCCACCATCACATATCTTACTTGATTTGACTTTTTGGAGATAAACACCTTGGGTTACATATAGCACAAATCATAACAACATAATGCAATTTCATAAAGGATCTTTTGTAATTGCTTATCACACTTATCTGTGCATGATAGAAACAATAAAAGAAGAAACGAAACTGTTTAAACCAAAAAGTGTTATCAAAACAGTATTTTGGCTGTTTTATCTGAAATGTTGATTACTTTTTTTTTTTTTTTTTGCAATATGTCCCAGTGTGAACACTCAACAAGCATCAGTCTCTCTAGAAATGCATTAGGAACCGTGAGATAGAATTGATGAAGAGCTTACTTTCCGCAGATTTAAGATCAATAGCAGAGACTTCAGGGAAGACTGTTGGCTGCTGGATAGGCTATAAGGTGCTCTTCTGACTGCCTGGAGCAAGGTCATCGTATCTAAAAAGTGAATTCTTACTGTACATTGTTGTTCCTATGGAGTCAGTATAAGGAGAGCAGTTACAAAGCTTTTGCTTTACTTGGTGTGAAGAAAAAATCTATAAATTGTATTGCATAAGAATCAGGTGAATCATGAGAGACTAGCTTGAAAAAAACATTTACCTACATAAAACATAAGAATTTAAGATTCGTGCTTCAAAATCAAACTTCCATCTGTACACCTGGATGGCTGCCCAGGTGTGGCTGCAAGTGGCTGGACTGTAAGCCTTCATTCCTAAAGACCAAAACTACAATTTTGAACTACAGTTCAAAATTTAATTCTCATTATGTTTTGATCCCTTTGTGATCTGGGTTTTCTAGTAGCAGTAGTTCACAGAATACCCCGTTCCATATGGACTAACCCCTGCTTTCTGGAGCCTATAGTAACAGATACCCTACAATAAAATTAGTTGTTGGTTACTATATTTTGTCTCATCTTGTCCCATCAAGCGCTGAAAAATCCTTCTTTCTCCTTTAAGCAAACTGAGAAACCAGGAAGTCAAAATAGTCTTTAAAAGGCATATAGAAGCAGGGAAGTTCCATGCAGAGAGCCCTGTCACTTAGGTGAATCTCCATGATGGTCATGGATTTCTGTGCACCAATTATTGTTTGCAGGAGATGCATCAATCCAGTCTAGCAGAAACCTCAGTGAAACAAGCAGATGCTACACTGTGTTTTCTTTTTGTCTGCACTTTAAAGAAGGACAGGTGTGAAGTAGTGAATATTCCAAAATGACTGTCAATTGCTAGATCTTAACTGAGTAATATAACTAAGATAAGTACTAGTTCATATTAACTGCAAGTTAATTCAACTACAGTGACACGTTATTCTTGCACCAGTACTTCGTCTTGATTCCTGAATTACTGAAAGTAGGAAAGAATAGGGTTTTAATATTATAGTTTTGACTTTTTCTAGATGTTCTATTTGTTAACTGATAAAAGAAGCAGACATACCTGTATAATATTCTGTTGTCTTCTTGCTCACTGTGATATAAAGTTTCATTTTCTTTAATTTCTAGTACAGTATAGATATTATTGGTCTTCCTTAGCCTCAAGGCAATTGCTCTCCTTTCCTGTATTTTTTAGGAGGTTTTCTGCTTTTTGTGACTGCTTTTGATCTTTTTTTTTTTTTGCGAAGTATCTGATCTTGAGATATTTTAAATAGTGGCATAATTGTAACACATAAAGTTACAGAAAATGATCTGTTTAGACCCCTTACACCTAGCTTCCCATTTTGTTTAAGTGAGTTTGACTATTTGTATTGTAAGAACAGATAGTATTTTTTCACTACCATTTCCCTTACTCCTGTTAATTTTACTGCTTTGGGCCAAGTTAAATTCACTTTTGCCAGGAATCACCTTTGAAATCTCTCATTATTAACAGTGCATTCATTCTCTCAGCATGTCCTTTAGGACGTTTCTAAATAGGTAATATCCCATTAATGTTTTAGGCTGTCACATATATGATTATATTATCATACAGCTGTAATACCATTTTGCGTCTTCCTATCATGGAATATTTTATAGTGATATTGGTTTTGATATGTATTACTTTTTTACAATCCTTTGCAGATCTTCTGAAGTTTTATCTTCTGGTTTCTGAGACTGCTACAGACTGCTTAAGACAAGGTAAGTTTTACTCCTTTGTACATTTAGGAAAATTGATGTATTTATTCTCTCTGATCTTATATGTGACAAAATATTGGCCCAGAGTTTCAATATATTGTTGCCAATCCTTATTTTCTGCATTTGGCTGTACATATTTCCTAGAAACAATTCTCCTTTTTGTTACCGTTTTTATTAAAGAACCATTTAGTTTTAAAAAGCAACCCATATTTATATTGATGAAATTAAATTCCTGCTCTGTTTCAGCAACATGAAAAACACAGGGGAGGAAAAACTCTGTAATTAAATAGAAAACAATGATGGAATGGAGAATAGCTCCCTTATGTTGTGCTCTTCATTCATTTCCTGAGAAACTATCCATTAGCCCCGTGGAATATTTTGCTCTGGGTGCCACAGGGCAGTCAGCTGGTATGCTTTAGCAGGCATATACTTAAAATAATTTATGTAATTACCACTTGCCATCACCAACTGCAATTTAAAGGAGTCAGCGTATAATTAACTTGTTTTCAGAATTATTGCTCTTGTAGACTCTTTGTTGTAACAATTAATATTTTGTAGTATATATGTATTTTTTATGTCATTTTTTCCAGCATGAACTAGAAACTTGTCATTCAAGGCTAGTACATATATTTATTTTCTACTTAGAAAAAGACATTTAGATAGATTTCAGCTTTTCTGGAGCATTTTGGTGTTCTCTTTCCATTCAGAGTGCAATGCATTAGCTTGCTTGGAGCTGTGAATGTCTGTGGTTTTATTTTATGGGACACTGTCAAGCATGAGCCGTGTAATGTGCTGCCTTTAGGTCTGCCAACTGGTAGGCTCTTGAGTAGCTAAACAATTAACAAACCCCTCAGTCTGGTGGTTAAACGCAGTCCTTCAAATGGCAACAGCTGATACTCAAATAGGGCTCTTAGAATTGGTAGGGTCCACCAAGAGTGCCAAAAGGAGCTCTATGCAATCCAAACCAAATAAGCTATCCAAGATAAGACCCATTTGTTTCATGCAAAATTTGGGATATTATTTTGGCCAAGCAAATGTTCTGACCTGTCACCTTTCCAGCTAAATGAGGTGCTGAGCAAGGGTACGACAGAGTCTGGAGACACCTCTCAGTTTGCAATTGCCCCCGAAACCAATGCCAGCTCTACAGGGCTTGTTTCAAATCCTGATCTGATGTAATCCATTACCCAAGTCTTACGTGATTGACGAAACACAAACTTAATTCTCTGTGAGTCATTCTTTGTCCCATTCCACTGGAGAGCTCAGCTAACTCATTTGGCTATCCACAAGAAAACTGAGGCAGGGGGAAGTGTTCCTGCAGAGAAGTTATAATCCTACTGGAGAGCTGAACTTCGCTATTGTCGGCACCGTCTCTTTATTCCTTTCTTTAATATTGGTTTATATTAACCCCTTTCTAAACTTCATCTTCCATTATTAATGTTTCTCCTGTCTCACAGTTCCTCTACTGTCCGATTTCCCACTCTTTGCGTTTTACCTTTTGCTTTTTTATTACTAATTGATTAGTAGGACCATTTTAACTATTACAAGTATCTGGATTTAGCTGAGTTTTTCAGAGTTTAGTCTTGCTGTATATCATCAACCTACAGACATGATACTTTAAATGATTTTCTAGAAAGTAGGTCCACAAGCTTCATGAAATGAAATTCCCAACCTTAAGAAGGTTTATATCTGTTGTTTTGCTTCTGACAGAAGTTATTTCTTTAGATTAATTTTCAGTATGTCTATGCATCACTATTTTTATTTGCACTAGGTGTAAGGAGAAAAGAGGTTTCAAAAATTACGGAAATTAAGAGCTACTTTCAGATTTGCCAGATATAAATTTTCTGGAACTCCAGAGAAGTACTGCAAAATCTCTATCTTTTGTTTCTAAGTAGATGCATAACCAAATAAGAAAGCTATTTTAGTATGTGTCTGAGAATTTTTCAAATGAGCCTAATGCAGTTAGGCACCAAGCCCTTCCTGTATTTTCAAAGAAAATGAGTTCCTACGTTACTTAGACTCCTTTAATGATACTAGTCACCTCGTATAGGGAAGGTCTCGTAAAGTTTTTTTTATTTTATATTGTTCTACTCAGTCTTTGAGGACAAAATGTTGTGGTGATTTAAGTACTATGAAACTGAGCTCTTTGACAGGACCTCCCATAGTGACCCTTTTTAGTGACTCTGGTCAAGTTCATGAAAGAAAATGGGACTAAACCAAATTTCCTCTTACAACAGAAAACACTGTGGCTAAACGTATGAATGTTTATATACTCATTTGAAATACTTCAACAAAGAGTTCTGTCAACCACAAAATGGCATTGTTTATTGGAACAATTAAGGCTAAATGATGAAGATGCTAACGCTATTTACTCAATCTGCATACTTGTTAGTGTGACATAAACACAACATTTCCCATCAAATATGCTCCTCCTGATATGAATCAAGCTCTTTTACAACAGAGTTCTACACTATTCATCAATCTGCCTCTCTGGCCTTGACTGCCAAATACAAAATGCGTGCTGATTTTCAGAGATGTCACTTGACAGCAGTCTGCTCTTGGTTTGGAGTAATAGGCTATCAGAAAAATAAAGGCAAAAATAATTACAAGCATTTAGAACTGAATTCTGGGTATATTCTTTGGACCAGAAGTGCAGTTCTGGTACATACTTCTGCAGTCAGTGGGGTTGCACTACATATGCACAGAATTCAGACCTTTGTTCATCATTAGAATTTAATTGAAATGTTTATGAAGAATCATTATGTGATGCCATCAGTGTCATTGTCAGGCACAGCAGGGTCTGATTCACCTGAGGATTTTTATCCATCCACGTACGCTCCATGATATTTGTATTTTCTTTTTTTCTCTTCTTAAAATGTAGAATGCTTTGGGTAGACAGTCCTCACCAGTGCGGTGAGTCATAGTTGCTAAAAAGGTATAGATTAGTATGGACTTGGATTCCAAATGATTAGTAAACCATATCGGAGAGAATAATCAATCCAGTTTGTAAACATTTTTGGCACTAAGACTGTTGGGGGATTTAGTACTGGGACCCACATTCCTTGACACTTGCTGTTTTTTCTTTGGCTGAACTGTAGCTGAGAGTAAAACTAACACTGAAACCTGCTCTCTTTCATTGGTTTGGTTGCTGTCATCCTAGGATAATTAATCCACGTTTCAATTCCATAATCTGATAAGGGAGCAATCAGTCACCTTCACCTCATGTGAAAAGTCACACACAGTGAGTTATGTCTAGGAGGTGCACAAAGTCAAGATTTGAAGTACAGAAACAGCTGTAAACATCATACTCTTCTAGGTGTTTCTTGATGATAGAACACCTGGTGTGTTTTAAGATTGTTGCTTACAAAGGTACAGTAGCCTGGAAGGCTATATGTTTATTTATGTTTATAGAAGGCACATTTAATTGGATTATTAAAACAAATGTGAGAATCATCCTCCTTTTCTGCTCAAACTGAACGAAAAGCAGTGCTAGAAAAATGATTTCTTTATTTTTGAAGGTAATATTTCTTGAATTAAATGATGACTTTTGATGTCAGAGATGGTAGATTCTTCTCTGAAGCTAATATTCATGTAAAATGAAAAGGATGATCTTTTGGTTTTGGTAGCAAAGCAGGATTTAGAAGATGCATACTGAATTTCAGAATTTCTCAGTGACGTATTGCGGGCAAACTAATGACATTCCCTGTGCCTATCTTACTTGACTTGAAGGAAAATATTAACTTTCCTATACCTACTTTTACTAGCTGTATCAGTTGAAAAAGCTGTTTATTATTATGCATGTAGTGAGGTGAGACCTTGCTCTCTGTTGGAGCAGCAAATCAGTAGGAAGAAAATATATACATATATAAAAGATAATAATCTAGTGGCTTGAAAAGAGGAAAACATGCTTTTTATTATTCTCTATGAAAGACAGTAGTTCTCTGTGCCTCAACTTCCAGTCTGCAAAATTGAGTTAATATTATCTATTTTGGACTGCAGGTTGTTATGGGCTAGCCAATGAACTCTTGAAATTATTAATGAGCTTTTGAATAGAAGTGCTCTTTGTACAATAACTGCAGAAATGTAACAGTCTAGCTGCAGTCTAACATCCCAGACTGTTTGAGGATTGAAAAAAAAAAAAAATTGCTTAGCCTTTCAAATACTGGCTGAAAGGAGAAAAGGAGAGGGCACTGAATGATCAGGGAGGTGCCCGATTTTTAGGAAAAAGCTGACGTTAAGGTTGTACAGCATCAAAGTTACTCTTGCTGTGCATGGGAACTGATCTTCTGATATTGGCTTGGAAAAGGTTGAGATGGTTTCTGTCAAGTATAGATGGGTGACAAAATTAAGGACATCCATATCAGTACTGTACTTGTTTTAATTCATACGCTCTGCAAACAAAACCTGTTAAGCCTTTTGCAGTCTGTCCATTTGTGTCATTTCCCAACAGAGTAGATACCTGAAGAGTTTGATTTCAAAACACCATTAATGGGAATTATCAGGTTGTAAGGTTGTAGTTTTTGTTTTTACTTTTCTCCTTGAAGGAAAGAGAATATAGATGACAAATGGGGAAAAACTCAATTTCGTTCAAAAAGGAGCTGCTCTGTCTGCTGCAAGTTCAATAGCTGACTCTGTGTTCGTTTTATTATATATATTTCTATTTAATCACTGAGCTCACTTTTAATCTTTCATTGGTTCTTTTCCAGACAGTGCTTTGGAGCTGCTTATTAGCTCTATCCTTGTAATCCTAGATTTTTGCTGTTAAACTGTTAAATGGAAATTTAGCTTTAAGACTTGTGGGAATTCATGCTGGCTACAACAGTGTTATCTGTACAGCTGGCTTTATACTATCCTTGATCCTGCTGGAGAATTGAGAGTCAAGTGAGGTGGATTAGGAGAGATGCCGGACAGAGACTGTTGTTCACAGCTGGTAAAGTGAGCATTTTATTTTAAATGCAGTTCTAATGGGCGCTGTGTGTCTCTGATGTCAGGGCAGCATGTGGAGGAGGTGACTTGCAGCAGACAGTGAAGCTGTGGCTGGTGGATGGAGTTGGGCTCATTTGGGGAATTTATTAACTTCTTGTTAATTTTTCTAGCACTGAATTGAGATCCTGCCGTAGTTTAGCTAGCATTTTATTTCAGTTTTTGAGCGAAAATAATCCCACCACCTTTAAAATTTAATGAAAAAGGAAGTAACTATTGGAAATTATAGTGGTATGTTAAGTAGATGAATTCCTCTGGGAGGAAGGAAAGAATTATTCCCCAAGGGTCCCTATCAAAGGAAGCCATTAAAAAGAAAAAGCATGTATATCAAGTATATCTTGATGACTTTGAAGGTGACTCTACCAAGTGCTGCTGGGTGGCTGTGGTGGGAACCTTTTCAAAGTGTGCACTCTGGAGAAGCAAAACAGTGCATCTTGTTGTGCTACTGACCAAATGCACACAGAAAGGTGATTGGTATAACTGGGGCAGCTCTTGTCTCGAAGGTAATGGGGTCCATCCCAACCAGGTCTTGTAACGTGACATAAATCTGAGTTTTATTTCCCTCAGCATTAGAAGTGAATATACTGGCACCAAACTGAACACCCCAGCACACAGAGGCAGGAAGTATTGGTGTTGTTGAGATCCCCACCAGTGAAGAAGAGCTATAGCTGGCACTTGTACTTCTACATGGAACTCAGATACTGTTACTATTGCTGGCTTTGTTAAAACGTTGACCTGATCTTTAAAGTATTCAGGCTTTTAATTACTGTGCAATTAGTTAAGTAGTGCTTGCTTCTCTACTGATGATATTTATTGTCTTTCCCAACAAAAAGGCAATTCTTGAAGCATGGACTGCTAAAATGTGCTGAGGAGATTTCCTGCACAGTGCTAGCCTGTGCTGGAGTGCTGTGTTGTGTGGGTACAGAAACTGCTAAGAAACCTGGATTCTTCCAGTATGATATTAAGTCGTACGGGATAAATTTATCCCTACTGAATTCTGTGTTGTCATGGATACACTGCTATTGGTACCTGGACTAGCTAGTTTAAAACCAGCTCAGTTATGCTGGTCTTCTTGCATTTTCTGCTAAATTTTTGGTGTAGCTGGGAAGTTAATAAAATATGGTTCTTGTGTGGTATAGAAGTGTTAGCTTCAAAGCAGCAAACAGTCTTACTTTTCACCGTACATTTCTCTGATATTACTGGTTTAATACTGAGAAATGAGTGCAAAGTAATTTTATTGTAAAGCACTGCAGGGCAATCCTAGGGTAGGATCTTTCATGGTGGACATTTATTTGCATTAGATATTGAAAGATATTCTTGATGGAAGAATACATTTCCAGTACCATATTCCTCGTGACCGTCTTATTCTACCAAATTTCAACGTAGACATTTTGAGAGAAATATACTGTAAATATTTGTATTTATTATTGTAAATGGAAATCACTTAACTAGATCCACAAACACTGCAATATGTATTTACCTGTATGTGCAGCTTATAAGTGTGTTCAAGGACAGAACAGTCAATCTCAACGTTCAGAAACAGTAAAAGATGCCATTCAGGAGTTGCAGATGTTTCTTTATTAACACCGAGTGGTAGAAATTGAAACTGGTATGAAAACTGATATTACGGTGTGTTCTGTGATGTAAGCATTCTCTGCCTTTACCTTTTCAAAGTAATTATAATACTATTAATTGCTTGGTTATTTATTAATACATATAACTTCTAGGAAGCTGTTTAGTATCACGTGTTAAGAAACATTCAGCTTACAGGAACAGACCCTACTTAAAGAATTAACAATATGAAGAAGCCCAATGAGCAAATACGCAGGGAAAGAAAGAGATGCAAAAGGAAATCATGTTTCCTGCCAAGGTCGTAGAGCTAACTGGCTGAATAGAAATGGACCTGTTGCTTCTCAGTCCATATCTAGCAATATTGATCCATACAGCCATGGTTTAAACTGAAAGTGCTGAGCAACCACTCAGGCAGACCTTACGAAATCTCTTAAAGTCAGAATCACAATGACTCTGTTAAGTCTTTCCCTTGACTCTGCCTCTGGATTCCCAAATGGTGCGGAAAGGCCCTTACCTCTCTCTTGCTCCAGATGTCTTTCTGAAACAAGATCAGATGACAGCTGGCCCCAGTGTGAGCCAGGAAGCATGTCAGCAGGGGGCTGGCTTCGAGCCATGGCAGAGCAGAGGCTGACCTTCCCATCCGCCAGAAGGGAAGACAACAGGCACCCCTCACCTAGCAGGTCAGCTTTGCAACCCAGAGGAGAGTCTCCTGTAAAGATCTAACCTACACTAGGAATTTCTTTCCCTTTGGTGGTATTTTGAAGGTGACAGTGAGAGAAATACCAAACTTTCCTCATTTTGAGACTATAATTCCCTCAGAGTTATAGTCAATGCAATAGTCTGTGCTAGCTTTTGAAGGGGTAAATCACTGCTGTTGCGTTTAAAAATAAATGGCATATCTTTGCATATACCTGTGCTAGCAAATGTGTCTGATGCAACTTTTACAGAAGCAGTAAAAAAAAGACAAGAAATGACAAGAATAAAGATTAAATATGGAATAACTTGCTGAGCTAGAACTCAGTAAAACCAAATTCCTGTCCGTGATATACTAAGCCAGGAAAATAATTTATAGTTTAGTTTTGCTTCCCTTTTCTTTTCAGGACCTAGGAAGGCTAATACTTTTATAATAACTGTTTGTTGAATGTCTGACTTCATGATCCTGACCATGAAGCACTGATCCATAAGTGCTGAACAGGAGACCACTATGGAGAATTTATGCTTCAAACCAGAATAGTCTCTCAAACTATTATTGAGTTGTAGCACTACAATATAGCTCACAATAAAGCTTGTAACAGCATTGAGTTCTTAGCAGCTCTTTCTCTTTAAAATCTCCTGATACTCTTTTAAATCAAGTTCTAAGGGGAAAGCCTGTTTTCCAGGACAGTAAATAAGATGTTTATGGAGAGCAGAATCCTCTTCCTCACTGTGCCTGAGCAATCCAGGAATTACAGTAGGTTAGTACTCCTTCTCTTCACCTTTGAAGGAGATGATGACTTAGGATATGCCCAGTGGTGGCCCTAGCCAGCGCACAAATCTTTCCCCAGGCTAGATGACTCAGGCTAAGAGGCCACAGAGGCCACAGAAATATTCATAACTCTCAGAAGTGCCCTTAAATTGCATCTTACCATGTGTAGTAGAGCCGTGCTTTGTGCCACTACGTGTAATTTTTCATTCAGCTAGAAAATAAAAGGAAGATGATGTAATCAATAAAGGCTTAATTTGATAGTTACAGTGAGTAGGCATTTTTTATACCAAACTAGTAGCTGACCTGTAGTTTAAAAATGTGGGGAAAAAGAGAAATTCAGATTCAGCATCAATTTCAGTATTCTCCCCCTAACTTCTAAATGAGTAGTAGTTTAATATCAGCTGTGTAGCTGAAGCAAAAAAAATAATAAAAAAAATCATACAGCACCTGTACATCTGCAGTAACATGATGCTAGTTTGTTAATAATGAAAATAGCTTGAAGCGTTTGGAGAGGGAAATTGTATTGCTGGGAAAGTGAAAAGTGTCAGTATATATTTTCATTACTTGGTCTTCTCTGAATCAGGAAAAGCCTCTGATCTGTTTTTAACAAGCTCAACTACGAATGTAATCTAAATAAGTTACACTTCTTGTTCATGTAAGGTTCTCTCTCTGTGAGAGATTTAAAAGCCTTATTTCTCCTATATTATTATTCAGCAGCTGCTTACCAGGATCTAACTTTGTTTGTGCTAAACAAAAACATAAATTATAGTTAGGCATGTTTATCATAGGAGAAAGGTTGCTTAGCACAGATTAAATGTTTAGGGTTTTAGTCGTCCCCTTTTAAGACAGGGTGTAGATAATAACTGAAAACCTTGAAGACCGCTGAGGTCTTGATAGTTTAAAAAAGAAAAAAAAAAAGGACACCCTACCTGTAATGCAGCCTCCTAAAAATCAAATTGCTAATGAACTTTGCAAGGTCATTTTCCAAATCATGAAGTTATTAAACCTTCTCATAATATATTTATTTTCTTTATACTTTAAAAACACTGCTTTCTCAGAGCTGGATGAATTATTTTTCTAAAACTTTTCAAAATGAGATTTGGAGGGAGAGTTTTGTCTCAAATATTTACGGTGTAGTATAATGAAAGCAACTGAAAGATAGTTAGACTGAAAAGTGCTTTCTAGTATTAACTGTATATGTTGCTGTGAGGTGTATCTGTGTTGACAATGTTGTAAGAAGGAGATATAATCTCTCTCTCTTTCTCTGTTTTTAAAAAATCTTGAAATGCTTTTTCAAATAGGATTTATTTCATTTGTTTCTACAGGAAAACATTTCTGGGCTATCTGGCTTATGACTTAATGAACAAATTACTGTTTAAAAAGATTAATTTTACCCTGGGATTTGAGTGAAAGCTCCTGCTCGTTGTGCTCTGCAATAGTAGTATATTTCAGAGCTATGGGCTTTGATGGAGGGCAGCCTGCCCTCTGCTCCAGAGAATGCCTCTCAGGGGAATGTTCACTGTAGTACTTTAGATGATAACCACTTTCAGAAAGCGTAATGGATGACAAAGCAAATGGTGAGATGGTTTGACCCGTGCCAGTTTGAAGGCTTTAAAATTGCTGACCTTACAATGAACTTACGGTTGTTTTTTTTAACTCCCCTGTGTAGAAAGTGCAATCCAGGTGCACTGTGATTTTTACCAGAAAGGTTTCCAACTACGTGTCCTGTAGTTTCTGTGATGTTTTCACAGTTAGTATAATTTCCTATGTGATGTGTCTTTCTGAAGATAGAAATGTAGATCACTGTCACAGAGTTGTCATGGGAGACATTGTGCGTTAGAGAAGTAGTTGTGGTTTTGGCCAGTTGTGAACTTCTGGCTTTCTTGACTATCTAGACACCCCAGAGTGACGGCAAGCCTGAAGTGATGCCCTGCACTTCTGTAGGTATTTCAAAGTTGGCTTTTAAGTTTCTTGTTTGGAGCAAGTTGTGTTGCCACAAGAACATGTAATGAAAGTCACCCTAGGATGTGATTTTCTTTTTTTGCTGCCATGGCTACATTGCTTGTGTCGTCTCAGCTGGCAGCTCTGATATATCTACTAAGCTGTAGACACAGAGGTGTCTGCAGTGTTGATATGTGTCTTGGGTTTTCCTTGGTGCACAATGTATGGGCAGAATTGTGTAAAGGTTCACGCATCTGCTTTGCAGTAGTACTGTGAAATTTTGCTAATCTGGACATAAAATATACTTACCTGTTGATGTCAACATTTCACTTAAGCGTAAAAATATAATCTATAAAAGTAAAGCAGTCAAACTGCAATGTAGAGAAATACCTGCCCATCTGGAGTTGTATGAAATGTATTGCTTTTGTGACTTCTCAGATGTCAGCTTCAAGGGGGCAAAAGATTATCAAGAAAACAACATCAATCAAATGTATCAAATTCTGCAAAACTTTCTTATAATACACTTTACTGGCACTGTGTAGACCTTCATAGCACGGTAGACATAACTCATTTTTGGGCTTTACCACTTAGTATTAATGAGGTTGTTCTAAGTTTGTGCCAATAAAATCTTTATACTTCACACTACAATACATGCTTTATATAGCATACAGAAAGAGATGTATAGACACATATTTATCCAGCTTATTTCTTTATCTTTAGACTTACAGAGTATAAAGCTTAAGATTTTCTATCTTTAATACTTCAGTAGTCCTAAAGTGTCCATAACTATAAAGGTAAATGGCCTGTGAAATGACAGGCTTAGCATCTTTAAAGGAATAATGTGTTTAGAGACCTGATGAAATAAGGGTAAATCTGTCAATGTAAGATCTACTTTAGAGAATATGATAATTTCCATTAAGTTATTTTTTTCTACAGAATAATAGAAAAGCTGTTATTCAGTTAGATAAAAAGCGCATTAGAGGTATTAAAATAAAGAGGCGGGGAACCAAATATGAATTTTAACTACTGGAATTCAACAAAGACAATGAGGAAAAAAATTCTGTTTGGCCAAGCCAGCCAATGTTTGTTGTAATACAAATGACTGAGAAAACTCACACTGCAATGAAAGTGAGTTAGAAATGCCAAGTGCTTCAATATGAAAACAATATAAAGGCTTATTGGAAAGCAAAAAAACATTCAGAGGGCTTTAAGTTTTCTTTTGTGTTTGATTTTATTGCTAAGCTCAAATATGTTTCAATGCATTAAAAACTGAAGGATCAGTGGGGGAGAATGAAATGTTTGTACTTGAACCAGCTGAGTATTTTGTGAGAAACTGCAAAAATAACAGCATGTAAGACATCAGCATACATAGGTGTATATATATATATATATATAGTCTAACAACAACAACAACAAAAAGCCCTGAAAACATACAGTAATTTGAATGGTAATATAGCAAACAGCAACAGCACACAAAATGCATATTCTGTAATAGAGATGGAGAGCTATCTAGTACTTGAAAGCACTTTTGCCTGAGGCAGTCCCTGAGATGCAAATTTTGAAACCAGGGAAACATTCGAGGAAAGTATCCTCTAGGTCTGCCTTGCCATTAAAATTTTCCTTTGGCGTCGTTTGTTGACCACTGTCCGAGGCAGGACACACTACACAGACAACTGGCCTAATCCAGAAGAGTCCTGTGTCAGCTACTTGCATTGCTGAGAGTATCAATCTCTAAGTTTTTATCCCCTGTAATAATTTCAGAAAAACAACTAAGCATGGGGTAAATCCACCACAGTAATTGTTACTTTTTATATAACATTAGGCATGTTCTTAATATCTCTGACAAAGCAAGGACACAAAGAACGAGATTACATTACATGCGTTAAGAGTAGCAGATTCCTGGCTATGTGTTTTCAGCACGCGCTTTGGTACTTTTCATCAGCCACCGAAACAAGATATCATCCATTTTGGGCCAGCTGGGGCAGATTTGTTTCTGTTAAGACAAATATGTCAGAATTATATATCAGATCGAGTTCAGTAGTGTATTCAATTCCAAATATGAATATACCCTCAGAGAGTGAGAATTGAAGGAAAGGTCAGATGATATCACTGGCGTTGCTAAGAACAGCTACAGCATCTGAGAAGAGGGCTGAAGAAAAGGAACGCTGTTTAGATAGGAGACAGAAACCTGAACTTTGGTGGAAAAGAAATTTCTTTGTCCTAAATACATTATTTCCATTTCCGTTTGATAAGGATCTTTGAGGATTGCATCAGCCACCTTTCAGGGGTTAAAAGTGTCAGCAGTCTTAATGATCTTGTTCGCCCAGGTTTCCAGTAGATAGAAATACTGGTTTGGTGCTTCAAAGCAATAAGACCTATAAAGACATGATCAGGTGGTTAATTGAGATGTATGTTTGCTCTCATCCTTCATTAGAGAATGGAAATGTTCTAATAGGATGCGTCTCTTAAATGATATAGCTATTAGTAAGCTATCTTTAATTATCTAGCGAGATTTGTTGTTTCAAGTACATTCAGGTACCTTTTTAAGGTACTTCTTTTGGTACAAGAAATGTATCAATGTAAAAATTTTCTAACAAAGTGAGTTCATTGAGATATGTTGAAGATGAAAAAACTAAATCTTGCAATTATTACTGTCATAAAGCATGCTATGTAAGAGAGCTTAGAAATATTTTAGGTAGTGATTTAGCACCTTCGGTAGTCAGTGGAAAGAAACAGATGAGTTTGGTCCTAATGGATTTTCCTTGAAAATCAAGGAAGACAAAGTGAGTTATGAAATCAATCTGAACAAAGCACATAACAGCCTTAAACACGTCCACAGTGCAGTGAAGTAAACTCTTGAATATGGTAGCTCTGTGTCAGCATGTCTCTATGTTTGAGCTAACCAGCTCACTGAAAGACACTGCAAGTCAGCTGTCACATTTTTCTAAAGAAAGCAGTTAACTGCAGGACATCAGCTAATATTTCTGCAGCACTTTGCGTGAGCTCTGTGGACTGACTAGCTCGGAAGTTGAGACACGCATCTTCAGCCTGCAGTTACAGATATTCCCTTAGTTTCCAAGTTTTATACAAATCTCCAAAACATAAAAGATTATATATTCTCCACAGTGCTTATTTCATTTCACATGGTAGCTTCCAATACCTTCACTGCCATTTATCTTGCCAGCTCTTATTAAAAATGTGTAGCTTGCTCAATTGCCATCTCTCATTATAATCCAAAATTTATAAATGAAAGAAAATGACTGTTTTAAAAAAATGAAAGCACTTGGCTGACAATTGGGATGTGTTATTACACATCTCTTTGTTTGCTATGAAGAGCTTGTCGTTTTCTTCCAAATGCTAGTCTAATTTTCATAATAACAGTTCTAGCTCACCTTTCCTTTTTTAAAACAGCATTAAATTAAAAAATGGATCTGTTCCAGCGGTCAAATCTGTTGGTAGCAAAACATACTTATTCTTAATGGGAGTGTAACCTTGTTAAAGGCTGAGTGAAAGCTAAATGATGTCCTTGCAGAGAGAGAAACAATGCGGTTTGTTTCTGGCATAAATTGAGGGGAAGAGAAACAAGAGCTGTAAACAAATCTGTGCAGTGGAGGCAAGCTTAGTGTCTAACAGGGTAACTGTCTTGAACAAAGGTATGACTGCAGGAGTAGCAGCTGATAGAAGTGAATGATTGGCAGATGAGAGGCTGCTGTGGTGACCCTTGAAAACATATGCTTTTCTTCTTTAGAATCTATGTTCTTCAGTATCCTTGTCTGAGGAAATAAATCACTGCACATTTCCTAAAATGTATAATAAGGGTTTTTCTAAATGGGAACTCAGCTTTTGACAATTCCATATGCACGGTAGGTAAAAGCTTTCTCTTGCTAGTGAATCACACGGAGTTGAAAAATTTGCAAATCTGATTCTTAGATGGGGGAAGATGGAGTTTCACTGGAACTGTGTTGAGCTACACAAGTTGACAGTCAGCGCTTTAACATCTGAAGCAGTACAAGACAATAACAGATGTGTCGAAAAACACTTGGATGTTCCCCTGCAATGCTGAAGAATCGTATTAATATTAATTTTCATAAGTTAAAGCAAATATTTAAAACGAGAACGAGATTAAACAAAAACGACAGATTTCCTACGAACTTCTAAATTAGCATTCTGGTTTATATTTTAAAAGGAAAAGGTAAATAATTTGATAGAATTAAGTAAATGAATATTTTTAATTGATGTTTGCGTCATTAAAGTATAGAGGGAGAGTGTGGGGTAGTGTTGAAAATAAGATATGTGGACACTCAAACAGGTAACCCTAGCATTACAATGACAAAGTCGAAACTGGCTGAATTGCAGAGGAATTCTAGCTCTGAGTCTTTCTCACAAATACAATTTATTTATGGAGGTTAGCAGTAAAAATTGTTATTGTCTCTATAGATCCCCTTACAGAAATAGGTAGATATCCACTCTGGTGAGGGATTATAAGCAGGTCACAGTTGCACAGTGGGATGGGGAGGGATGCCACCCACTGTGCCTGTGGTGCAGCATCTGACTGAGTGCTGACCAGGGCTTGAAGCTGTGCTGCTGGACCACCCAACAAGTGGAATCTAATCATGCTTCACCGCAGGAGTGTTTTGTGGTGAGTCTAGAGACTAGAAAATGTAATATATAAATAAACCTCCAAAAGAAACATTATTTTTTGTAAACTATGTTCAAACATACAGAAGCTCAGTGTTTGAAAGGACAGTTTCATCTGTAACTAAGGAAGTATTCAGTACGATGGGATGTAATCATTGCTATGGCAACATTTTTTTTTTCCTGATCAGTAGATAAAATGCAGGTTTTAAACTTGTGCCTATAGCTTGTAAACAGACTTGTTTATCCTTGTTTTATTTACCCCATATTCTCAATCACCGCAGTGAAGCTTGTAAAGAGCACTTGTAGAGCACAGTACAAAAATTGATAAAGCATATGGGTTCAATGACTCATATTTTGATACGATGAATTCAGTGAAAAACTAATTATTAATAATAGTAAAACAATAACGGTTTGTCCTCTATAGCTTCTTTGATCAGAGAAACTCAAAGAACTTTGTGAATATTAATTAAGCCTTAGAAGACCCTGATAAGCATCTCTCCCTTCCTCTTCTTTTTTTTTTTCCTCCATAACTAATACTAATTTCTGGATTACAGTGAATCAGAATAACAAATCAAGAAGAAATGGAAAGGGAAAAAGCATCCTTGTACTGTGTAAGGGTGCCACAGAGTCACAGCCTGCGTCAGTGATACCAAATGCCATATTTGATGCTATGCAGCATAATCTGTGCACCTGCCTGTACACCCTCATTTTCATTAAACATCTCTCAGGTCCGCAGTGTGTGTAACCATGTAATCGGAATTTTTTTTCAGTGTATAATCCTTTCCTAATCAGTAAGCTGTATTGATTGTTCTTGCTGCTTGTTCTTACTTGCATTCTAATACATAGATTTAGTCAAAGTAATGTGATTTTTTAATTATTATTCTTATTTAAAGAAAGTTATTTTAAGAAAAAAATTCCCCAAGCTTTATAAAGAGTTTATAAATTTTAGCGGACAGAAGGTTGGTCTAGGATCTTGAGATCTAATTCTGTTTGCAAATGGCTTGAATGTAGTTTCAGAAAAATATTTTAATCTCATTACTTCAATTTCCTGCTTTGGAGAAAGATAAAAATAATATATTTTCAGAAGTTCTATAAGCATTATTTAATTGTTGTTTTAAAGACAGTGTAGCTAAGGGTTATATGCACTGCCTCAGAACAGAAATGAGGCAATAATCTTTTTATTGAGGCATTTATTTATTAATCCCTAATGTTACAAACTTGGCCGCATGGATCAGAGCATTCTGCAGTGGATGAGATTTTGATGAGCTCTTTTTCTACAACCATGTCAGCAGCTTCAGCTTCCTAACCCCAGTTTAATCAACCAGAAGAATGCAATAATCTTAATTATTTTCCAGAGTAAAGTCAAATTTTGTCAGGATTATAGCCTGACACAGTGTCATTTCAGAAATGCTGTTTTCTTTTGTTCTTGGACTGCCAGTTCACATTTGACATTGCTGTTCCTTACTGCATCATCCCTTTGTACTTTTGGGACCACCGCAGTTCTTCCAATCTGACATCTTAACTGCTGCCTGTAATCTTTCATAGTAGTTTTCGAAATGCGAAGTTGAAATGTAAAGATCTCTGCATCTTGACCTCATGAGAGAAAGAATGTCCGAATTGAAGTAATTCACAGAAAGATTTTTCATCTGGTTTGTATTGTTATTTCAGACAATCAAATGATTTCCACTCACGTAAAGACAACTATTCGCGCCACCAGACCGGCTGTAGACACTTGTTCAGAGCTGCGTGAAAATCACTGATCTGGCAAACAATTCCTCTTTCTTCAGTCACATCATTCTCATCTTCTGAGTTTCACATAGAATTTCATCCTCAGTCTGAACCTGAAGATCTTAAAGTAAAACTCCCCCAAACAAGAAAGCAAATGTGAGTGAGAGGGAGAAGCCGTGTGAGGCTTAGGTAGCCTGTTTTCTGACAAATATCTCTTGGTGGAAACTTGCATGCAATTTAACACGGATTTTAAAACCTGGTTTCCTGCCAAGGTGCCTCCTGCAAGCTGGTTCTGTGGCACAGGCTCTGACCTAGTTATTTGCAGCAGCTCTTGATAAGGAGAGCAGTCATGTTCATCTTGGTTCTCCTGTGGACAATTATAGAGAAACACAGTATTGCTTAATTCTAATGAATTATATTCAAATATTTGATTAGCCACTGCAGAATAAAATTGCAGATGGTCTTTTCCCATCCAGAAGAACATTTGAAGCTGTTTATCTGCCTGTGCATGAGCCCGGACTGGGAAGAATATTCAGGACAGATGCCCTTTGAGTGCCTGTGCGTGGGCTGTAGCTTCCTAAAATTTCTTATTACTATGGGCAATTAGGAGTTTGAGAAAAGCAGTTGAAGAAGACCTAAGCTAGCTAGTGCACAAGTTAGCTAGGTGTTTAATGTGTAGGGGTACTAAGTATCTCAGTTAAAAGAATTTGGCTCTTTGTGCTCCAAACTGTGTCCTGGAGAAATCTATCTTTCCAGTACTATTTTGGGAAATTAGCCTCCCTGACCATGCTCTGAACTGCATGTAAACTCATTCTCTAAAGCAGATGGTCTGAATATGACTCTTGGGTCCAATACTCTGCTTTCTACTAACAAAGAGGAAACATGATATAGGGAAAATCTGAACTGCTGTTGATTCTGTTTGGCAGGGCTGAAAATTAAGAGCTCTTCTTTCAGTGCTACGAGTCTCAATCAAGACTCATCATAATGTTAGAAAGGATTATTTAAGTCTTAAAATTACTGTCAAGGACAAGAAAAAGACAAATAAAAGCAGTCAGAATCAATTTTCTTAAAGGTTAAAATTTAATAAGCTAGATATGTTGTGTTGCTTTAGGTCCCAGAATTAAGAATAATTAACTTTTCAGATGGAAAGTTTCATTTGCTAAGACTACTCATTTAAAAAAAAGAAAAGGACTTCTGCAGTTCTCCTTGCAGCCCAGTTCTGTGATATTAGCAATCTGTGGGCATTCATGCACATATTTTAAATTCTATTTCATACATATAGCGAATAGTTCCAAACTGTTTTTCACTGCTGCATGAGTCCAAAGAGCAAATTTACAATTATATTCAGTTAGAGCTTGTATACTTCCCTGTAAAATTATACATCAAAACTGGAAGCTCCTGTGACAGCTACATTCTCTTGACATGACTCTTCCAATTCAGAAGTTTTCAAAAAGTGTATTTGGAATTTCAGGGTAAATTAAGGAAAGTTTTCTTCATCAATTTCTGTTGCATCTTATGCGAAGATGTGCATTAAATCACAAACACTATGCCAAAAGCTGCTTGCTTAGCAGCCACTATGATTGCAATATCCAGCTAATGATTTATTCATCCATTTCCTGTGGTTTTGTTGATTTGATAGAATAACGTAACGCACATGTAAAATTTACTGTTTTGGCTGAAGTACCTTAGCAGAGCCATCCTTCAGCATTTCCTTCAGGATTCAGGTTCCATCCCTTTGCTATTAGCGTGGATTAATTAGCCTTTCCCAACAGAATGCTGGTGCTAGAATATGAATGAAGTCCTGTAGCATTCCCTTTCAAGTGTGGGATCACCAGGTTAATCTCTACATGAAATAGTTTGGTTACTGAATGGAAGAGCTGCCACATGGGTTAAGGCTGGCGAAGTCAATATATTTTAAGAGGTTTAGTAAGACATACTATTCAGAAGGAGCTTCTGCGATGATTTCATAACTCTGAATTACTTTTATAACTAATTGGAGTGCAGCTTTAATTTCCATCCTTTCCATTTGCTGGATGACAAAGACCTGAAGTAATCAAGCATAATCCTTCTGGGCTGTCATCTTGGGAGCTGGCAGAGAGGGGAATGGCACTACTTCAAGTATTCCTGCTACTACAGAAACATAAAATGAACCCTAAGTTATTCTGTGGCATCGTTATCTTTCTTCTGACAAAGCACAGCAGCCTGAGGCAGGCAGTTGTGAGGCATCGGTAGTGCCCAGGTTTGGTACAGGAGCTGAGATTATAACAGGATGAGAAATCTCCTGTCCCCTCCCAGCCACCACCTGGGGGTTCAGTCAAAGCCACATGGTTGGCTCCCCTGTCTGCTTACTGTCATTTGCTTACTTGTTCAGTTAAAATTGTGGGCATCCAAGAGTGTGCTCAGTTGCTTTGTGTCGAGTGCTCTAACACCTGATCACCTGAATGGCTTTTCTTCGGTGAATGTCACAGATTGGCAAAGGATGGGACACCGCAGGGCAGCAAGGGAGTGGTGACAAGGAAAAAAACATGAGTTGCATGAGGATTTTCCTCAGGGAGAGAACAGTCTTGTTTAAAGCTCGACACGTGACTTTTGGCTGGAGTAAAAGCTGGCTTGACTGAAAGCTGAGGGAATGTGATCCAGATGTCAGAAAGAAGAAGAATATTTCTCAGTGAGTCAGAATTCTCATCAGCAGCTTGCTATATATGATCTGCGAGAAATGAACAGAACAGTTATTTTTATGTTTACTTTTTTTGTTAAGTAGTTACTGACCTATCCAGCTATGCAGAACTATTATTATCAGAAGGAGAAAACTGCAGAGTGATTACTTAAAATTAAGTAAATATTCTTTACTCTCATACTTGTCCACTCTGAAACAATAATTCAACAGCAGCAACTAAAGTGGGTCAAACTTGTTTTCCCTGATTTCCAAGTAAATTTAGCAAAGTGGATTCAAACATCTAACTCAAATACTCCTCACTTCACCTTCTTAGAGAAGGTCATGAAAGAGGAAGCACAGTTAGAGAGAAAATGAAAAGCCTGTGAAACTGATAGTGAAAGGCATGTAGGAGGGTATGGAAGATCCAGTGTTTTTATACCTGTTTGCCTTGGGTCAGGGCCTGAGTGCAGACTGCATAGATGTCGCTGCTTGTCCCTACTGTCAGTTGCCTCACCTGGTCATTTGAAAATACAGGACTGATATGCAGTCTTGGATACACAGTACTGATAACTGAGTTTTCCCACTGGTACGCAGGTTGAGAGCAACACAAGTAATCTATTGACTAATTTTTAACCAGAATGCATCATTCTTCTTGTTGGTGTTTCATATTCAAGATATTGAACGACCAGTTTTTGGTTCAGTACAGGCTGGAAATAAATGTTACCGGCAAGGGAAAAGTTGTCAATAAGCAATAAATGTTAGTATGTTTCTAAATCTGAACTTTCATCCGCCTATATCCTGTGAGGCAGTTCCATGAAAGTACCTATTTTTGCTTGCGGAAGAGGACTGATATGTTCTAACAGGGCTTGAGATACTTCCCCTCTCCTACAGTGAACAAAAGTCAGCAGGAGAACAAGCCTTCAGCACCTGTGGCTTCAGGATGGTAAATAGAGATGACATCCTTGTGTTTCAGAGCTGCAGGGCAATCTTTTCAGGTGACATCTCTTCCCCACTCTCGTGTCTGCTCCATTCTGAAAAGCAGGTGAGCGTGAGATGGCAGCCTGCTCTTCAGGAAGCAGGTAGGGTAGCCTCCACTGAGGAACTGACTGGATAGGTGTAGTCAAGATACACAGTTTCTGTGTTTTTACCCCCTTTCACTCATTTGTTACAGAGTAACAAAGATTGAAGAACATCTGAGGACATTGCTTCTGAGTGTTGCCTCCTGTTAAAGTAGATTTCATGACACCTGAAAGATTGCAGTAGATTTTTAATCATATTTTTCATTTAATATTTTCAGTAGAACTGTTTGGACATGTAGAGCATCACTTTTTTCACTGTATTTTTCCCTAGCATGGAATGAAAACTTCTTACTATGTGGAGCAGGCGTATAGGCTCAGTTAGTCTCCCTGTTCAGTATACAATGTAATTGAGCACCTCAACTACACGAATTACACTTTCTGTAATTGTGTATGTCTGTATATGTCTGTAAATATACGCTTTGTAGCTTAACCTCCACCGATACATCATACTGTAGACCTACAGCGTTTGCATAATGTTTAGCCAAATTGGCACGAATCTAAAAATTTGGAAAATCAAATTTGTTTTTCAAAATCATGCTATGTATGCATAGAGTGGAACTTGAAGTCAGCTAGAGTGCTGTTCATCTTAGTTTCTAGGGATGCTTTGAAGTCCAGCTAAGTAGAGATTATAGTTCTGGTTGTAATGTTGTTGCTGATTGTGCTGTGGTTCTTCCATCCTCTAACTGATTTTTTTTAAATTGATAGGCCTCTAGTAGCCAGAGCTAGGTCTTGTAAGCTAGCAGCAGTGTTAGATGTAGCTTTCTAGATTTTCTTTAGTTCCTCGACTATTGTAGTGAAAGTAGTTTGTGGGTTTTAAATGTGAGGTGATGGATAAAATGGTATGGCTGAAGAGACACAAGACTTAAAACAAGTTTGAGTCTTGAAATAGGTCTGATATATTCAGCTTCCTGTGGTAAACTACTGAACATCAGCCAATAGTGAAATGGCATTACAGGTCTAGATCTACTGAGCTGGCAAACAACGTTCATTGCGATATTCAGATATGAGATGTTTATGATAGGGAACATTATTGTACTATCAATCTGCTGGTGTTACTGCAATAGCGTTACTGTGTCTGCTCTTCAGGGATTTAAATGAGATAATTTAATTGTTCCACTTTAACTTATGTCATGCTTCAGTCTGACTTACAGAATTTAGAAAGCATAGGAACAGATGGATATTTTCTTCTGTGTTGCCACGTTTCCAGGGGTGTAACTTTTTTCCTGCTCTGAAGGGCCTCAAATCTAAACTTGATTTTTATCATTTTCATCCAATGAAAATGCAACTGACAGGGAAAATACTGTCTAAATGAAAGGAAGAAGAAAATAATTTTGGTGGAAAGAAGATTATGAGCAAAAGGAAGAAACACCAAAACTCTGGTGGGGCTACTTATTAAAAATACCGGTGTCAGATGTTGAAAAGAAATTATTATACAATAATCTTCAAACACGTAATTCCCAAGTGCTGACTTTATTCAAGGGCCTTAAGGGAGAGGAGTTTTGAGACTTCTACTTCCCTTGGTAAACTAATCACATCAGATGTTTACCATTTTTTTTTTCTCTAGGACTGTATTTTTAATTTTCATTTAGAAGTACCATGGGCACCACAACAGGGCTGTGTAATTTATTGCTTTTCCTATAATTTTTGTCCCAAGACACCATTACAATAGGTTTGAGAGAAAGAATGAAGAAATGCTGTCCACACGACGTACTGTATTCTTCTAGTGGCAAGTGATTTATGAATAATAGTGTAGCATGAAATGGAAACAAGTGAATTCTGGCTGAAAATAGCAGGCATTGTCTGCTGTACAAAGGAGGAGAGAACAGTTCTGAGGTTTCCAAAATCTCTTTTCCGAAGCTCTGGCATTCTGCTCCGCTGAGGAGCCAAAAGAGGATCCAACCACAGGCACAGCAGAGATGATAGTCTTGCACTCATTTCCTTCGATGATCTTCTGAGAGAATCATTTGGCTAAATTTCTGTCAGCCCATAGAAGCAGTGTATCTGGCTGTAACTGACTTTTTTTTAGTTCTTCCAGAATGCATTCGGTCTCTTCCAAATTTCAAGTCTCTATTTGGAACCAGATAAATTTTCACGCACAGTGAAGAATAAAAAGACACTTCAAATGTATTACAGTGCTTAAAGCCCTTACTTAGGCCTTATGCTTTGCAGAAAGCAATGACCATTTTCTCCAGAGAGATTCAATTCACTAATGATTTCATTAGACATTGTGTCTGTCTCTCACTGGTGCTACAAATTCAGTTATAAGACCTAGATGAGCAGCTGTGCATACAGAAAATTAAATATACAAAACAATGCTCACTTGCAGTGTTTGATTGAAATTTTTCTCAAGAGCATATTTTCTATGTTTCTGTGACAGTGTTCTCCTCCTTTTCCACCCTGGCTTCTTCCCTCAACTCCCTTCTTCAGCCTAGCCTTGCTTTCAAGGCCCTGCAAAGGAAGACAGTGACCAGCAGTACTGATAACACTCTTGCTAAAGCAGATCAACGACCATAATTCTGTCTCGGGCTAGGAGCTGAAAGAACTGATAGCAGACCCCTGCCTCAGCAGCAGAGGACCGGTTGAACTTGTGCCTAAAAGGTGGCCTATGTCTGTGCATCCATCACTTACCCCCATAATTAGTAAGCAGCCCAGGGGCCCCCTTTGAACTCTCCTGGCAGCAGCTGGCTGCAAGACAGGGTATCTCCCCTTGAGCAGGGATGCCTCTCAAAGTTACATCTGTGCAGAGATCCCTTACACCTTGATGTCAGGATGCCTTGCTGATACAGATCCTCAGTAAGTGACTAATCATTTGTTTTAGGCTTTGTTAGCCTCACTAAGATTACATCTTAAATTGATTGTAAGTTTTGTTAGCTTCACTAAGATTATATCTTAGATTGACTGTGCACATGCAATCCCTTAGACATAAGCCATTGACCAAGTCTGGGACTAGGAGTGGATTCAGCCTTGCTAGGCTCCTTACCTCTGTGGGTTAAGGAGTTTAGAAAGCAAGGGGGTTGACTCTGAACCTCACGACTCCATGTGAGGGCCTCCTGTATGTGTGTTTAACTCTACCCTCTGTGTAGTAAGTAATCAAGTTTACCCAGCCAACTTGAATCTTGTTAAATCACTGCCTTATTTACAATTAAGCTTGTTAAATCACTATGTTATATCCGTATTATGTCAATAAATATATTCTAGCTTCTCTCCTATGAGTTGTTTTCCGTCCATGACCATTTCACAGATATTCCTTAGATGAACAATCAAGAAAATACAAAAAACAATAACCAAAAAAAGCTAAAATCAACAACACAACTAAGATTCTTTCAATTCACAGAGCTCTGTTAAAAATAAAAGTATTCCAGAGTAAATTTTCCTCATCGTGGGGAGAAGTCGCTATAGTCTTGTTATAGAAACAGTAGTTGGACACAATCCGTCAGCCTGACATAGCTGCTCATCTGTAACCACTGAATGATCCTGTGAAGTCAACTACTTCACAGTGAAATGTGTGTGATACAGACTGTGGGCTGAAGCCTCAAAATACGGTTCTGAATATCAGAGAGAAGTCATTGTGTGTCTGTGTGTGTAATGCAGATGATTCCTTGCTTCACGGAACTGAATAATCTGGAAAAATGCAGTGTGTCAGGAGAGAGAGAAAAAAGAAACAGAAAAGTGATTCTATTTGCTATAATGTGCGCCATGTATTATGTCATATAAATATCAAACTTTTTTTTTTTTAATGTCCAATAGTGATGTGCTCTGGATTTCTGGCTGAGCAGGCACTTTTTCTCTGACTGCTGGAATATTGTGGTGATATTTAAATTTTCTGGTCTGTAGCGAGAAAAACTATAGCACAATGACTTTATGGAAGCTATAAAATAGTTTTCATTTCTTTCTTTTGAAAAGACTGTTCATCATTAAATATCTTCCTAGGACTTTACAGCAGAAATCTCAGGATGTGAAACGTAAGGCTTTAAGGTGATATTGCTGTGCTGTTTAAAGTCTTTGTAAAAGTGCAGGTGTAAGAAAAGTTTGATCTGTGATTAGCCTAACCAGTCACATTTGTCTGCTAGCTTTAAAGCTTCTTTTAATCACAGGATATACAGCCTTTGATGTGCATGGCTACCTTTCATCCCTTTTCCAAAATTCTCTTCTCTGCCTTCCTTACATGCCAAGAACAAAATTCTCAGTGCTATTAAAATGCATGCATCGGATATTTTTGTTTGTGTACAATTTTAACTTTTCTATTC
Source organism: Numida meleagris (assembly GCF_002078875.1). Taxonomy (NCBI): domain Eukaryota; kingdom Metazoa; phylum Chordata; class Aves; order Galliformes; family Numididae; genus Numida; species Numida meleagris. The sequence goes on along the minus strand of NC_034415.1, from coordinate 572,800 downwards.
TTGTCTTAATATAAGTTGTGATTGAATCCTTGCTTTTATCCTTTGCCTTCAGAAATATTCTTATATATCCTTAGGGTCTGTTTTTATTGTTGATTGATTAATCTACTCACTATACTTCCAAAAAAAGGTAGAAAAAACTTTTAATGAATTGTTAATACATTTCAAAACTTTACAGAGGACACGTATGTGGACTAAATTCAGCCATTTGGACTGGTATGCTGTGGACAGGCCTGCTGTGGCACTGATTGCTTCTCTTCTTCTTGTCAAGTTTCCATCTATTGTAGCTGATACTCATGCATATTGCTCTGATTTCCCTGAAATTACTTTTAGAGTAAAATACGGTCTGGGATAGGGAAGGCCAATATGATCCCACTGCTTACTCTCTAAGAGTTTGTCCGGGTGGTAAATGGAACACATTCACAATGAATCAGCATAAGGGGACTTGAAGGCTGTGTCATACCTGCTGGGGCTGGCTTGATTTGGTTCTGGAGTATGTAGCATAAAATGTAATAGGTGAGATAGTCAGTATACGTGTAATGCAGCATACTTAATTCCATTGCAGTTCTTGTGACTTGCCTCTGCTTTGATTCCTACTTTTCTCCAGGTCTTACTTTCTGATCTCCTGGCCCTGAATTCTGGTTCTTGTTCTTTTCTCCGTGGATTTGGCTGTGCTAGCACTGCTCCAGGCACTCTCTGCACTCGCAGCAATACCAGGAACAGTGTAATACAAACAAGCACCTGGAGCACAGCTGTCTAGGACCCCTTGGCATTACTGTTTCTGCTGCTGCATGCAGAAAGCTGTGCTGCTATTCCTTTTACGCTTATTTGTAGACAAGTTTGTACTTCATTGTAAGGTACAAACCTGCTGAGGGACTGTTAGAGTTAAAAATTGAGTCTTTGGTCTGCCAGTCCATACAATCTAGTGTTTAATCCTTACTTTGTAATCATCCCGAACAACAGGGGCCTTAGATAGTAACTATCCATTAAGTTTTTATTGCAACAGGGTAGAAGTTATGCATTTCATTACAAGTATTAAAACCTGGGCCTAAATTTGGAAAATGTACCTGCACTGCAGATGTCTGATTCTTTGTCAGAAGTATTTGGTGTCTGGGATCAACTGCTGGAAATCAGAGAAACAATAAGAGGCTCTGAGCTTTCATTTCCCTTTTTCTACCCAGTTGACAGCAAAATCCTACAGTAATAGAGTGAGTTACAATGGCATCTAATGATTTTCTGGGAAGCAGGGAATATACTTTGGCAGGGAACCAGGAGCCTTGTCACACTGAGGCTTAATATGTTGAAGTTTAAAACCCCAGACTTCGGCAGTCAGAACTAAGGTGTTTTGAGGAAGAAATGGATAACCCTGCCATATTCACCACCTCACATTTTACAGAAATTTGTAACGTCCTAAATTCGAAGTGCTGAACAATAATATGGAAATACAGAGGAATTCACAGTAATTATACTCCAGCTGAGGATTGCAGCCTGACACTGTGTCAAACATCTTTGGCTTTTCAATATAAGCACATTTCCTGGGATGTTATTTTCAACAGTCTTAAATCAAAAAATACATATTGAGTCTTTTTAAAGCAATACTCTAAACAAAGTGTATCATTTCACTTAACTAATTGCCAAACGAAGTGTGGAGGAGCAGAGCGGGGAGTTGGCAGCCTTTCCATCAGGCTGCTGTTCCTGGAACACCAAGGCTGGGTCTGGCTGCGCTCTCAGCCTGACCGGCTGCATCTTCCCTCTCAGTAGCAGCTACAGGGTACTCCTGACAGCAGTGCAGGTTTCCACAAGACACCTGGTCAGAACAGGATTTGGCTGCTTAAATGTCAGGGCGAGCACTGTGTTGGATGTTTTTGGCATCCGTGGTACCTGCAGAGCTGTCAAACGCAGCATGGATAGGGCACAGGTGATGCTTTGCGCCTCTGGGAGGGACAGGGAGGCAGGAGATCTGAGCTCCTGCACCCAGAATGTGCTAGATGCCCATGCTTCAGCAGCCAGGGCCCAAGTGTCAGAAACAACCGGATAACGCCATCAAAAACAAAAAGAAAAATGCACTTTGGACGCTACTACTTACCATAGGTCACCTTTACAAGTCTATGCTTAATTCTTTTACCTTCTATCAGAGAGGTCAGGCCCAAAATATTTACAATCTCATATAATTTTTCTTCCTTACAAAAAAATCTTTCCTGTCTAGCTACTTGTTTGCATCTTCCTGTGTGTTCCTCTGCTTCATCTGAAGCTCCTCATCTGTGTATCTGTGCCGTTACACGGAGAGACATTGCTCAGAGCAGAAGAAAGACGTCTTTGAATATATATTGTAGCTGCAGAGTGTTTTTCTTTTGCCTTCTTTTTCTATCTTCTGGGTTTAAATAAAGCACATAGCTCTGGAAAGTTGCGGTCTGCATGCAGTACCAGCAACAAATGCTTTCTTTTTTTATTGAAGCTGAATGATACATTGAACAATTAAAGTGTATTTATGCATGTTCTGTTAAACACAGGTGTAAAAATAACTGAGTAAATGCTTTATATGTGTAGAATTTTGAATTTTTTAAATTTTTTTTTAAATTTTTTTGTATGTTTACTTGTTTGTTTTTGTGCTGTGGCAGTTGCGTTTGTAAATTTTAAGTGTTTTAAAAGACCTGGCTACAGCAAGAGTTTGAACATACTTTTACTTGAAACATACCTTTTGTACCTGCTGTTATAAATATTATTGCTCTACGTATTACTTATCTGATTTAGCAAGTTTGAGGTATGGAAATGGCAGTTACAATTTCATGCAAAAAAACCCCAAACCTAAATGGTGATTTTACATTTGTTTGGCTGTTCCATGAAATGTATCTATCAAGCTTTGAGCTAAAGGACTTGGGATTCTGCATCGAGCATTATATACCTAAGACTATTTTAATATTCTTATGGGTATTGAATCATTTTGATGTGCCAGCATTTGCGTGCGTAACTCCTTATATGTGATGATGGTAATATATCCCTACATTTTTTAGTGACAGATGGATTGCTCAGATTGATCCAATTTCGATGATGATGTGCTAATTTGAAAAAAAAGAAATGACAGGTGTACTTCATGCGTGATGCAGAAAGGGTATGTTATATTTGATGCGAGAGCGGAAGTAGTCATGTGGTATCTTAGATATATCTCCTATGCAAGAGTATGGTTTGTGAGGTGCAAATCTGCAGAAATGACTACATTTTGGTACAAAGAGTTGTGTCAAATCTTAAGTCGCTTATGTGCATCTTGGGTGGGTAACGCTTTTGTCTTGGTTTCTTCACTTGCAAAAGATGTATCTAATTATCCAGTTAGACTTAACAAGAAGGAGCAAATGCAAACTGCTTTTGAATACCTTGCAAATAAATGAAATGCAGTGCATGAGCTTTTGATACCAGTAAAATAGATAAATCATATAATTGAGTTTAGTATATTTCTAGCTAAGTTAATTTCATTTCTGTGTAGATTTTAGTAGCTTTTGTCACTAGTGAATCTCTCCCATTAGCTTGAAGAAATACAGCATTGCTTAACTCTTAAATGTCTAGCAGCAGCATAAAATCCACAGAGTGGAAAGAGCCATAGCAACCCCTAGGAAGTAGCTGAGGGACATACCTGGAATGTGAGACCTGTGCTCTGTGATTTTGTCATTCACCTGAGTCCTGGTAAGCACCCCCTTGCAGCTGTTCTACTTATCAAGTTTACCCCAGTCTCTCAGGCGTCATGCAGCTGTATTCGCCTCCACTGAATTTCATTTCATTCTAGAGGAGAGAAAATAAAAATCTCAATTTTCTGTACAAATGGGGAAAATACTGCAGATCGTCTCTGAAATAACTTGTCATAAAGTTCTCATTCCTTGGTTGGGGTTAGCACAGGCTCTGTTTCAGAATCGTTGCTCGTGGTCTTGGAACAAAACCTCTGTTGTACTTGATCTGCGTTACATGCTTATTGGTCCATAATTGCAAACATGTAGGTCAAGGAATAAAGTTTATCCTGAAATATCTGTGCACTCGTTAGAAGTGCCTATTAAAGCTACCTGGAACATTAATGAAGTGTGAATTTGAGGGATATGCATGTTTGTAAATTGAGAGATCACTGAAGGTGTTGTAATGATAGTTCTTGTCTTTTTCTTGCAGATAATAAGGGAGCAATAAAAAAAAGTATCTGAAAAATAGGAATGTGCATAAATAGTAAATACAAATGGGAAATCATTTTATAAAAAATACTGAAATAGAAATAAAGTTAAAAGTTGAGACACGTCTACTGTAATCTTCTTATAAGTGGTGATCTAGTAGAAGCGACCTTTTAAATCTTAAAGCATAACGTATGTTTAGGTGCCTCTTCTTTTTAATTTCTTTAAAAGTTTATGAAGAAATCTAAACTTTCATGTCAGTTAACCAGAAAGACTGACATTGGACTTCAATGTTACATCAGAAATACTGTATCGCTCTACATTTTTTTCTTTTTCAAATGGGAGTCCTCCTCTGTCAAATGATGTGTTTTTTTTCAAGTAACAGGAGATGTCAGTTGAAGACTGAAATGTTTTAAATTGTTAAATAAAAAGAATCCCAACAGAGGTGGATACACACAAACATACATACAAATGATGCTGTTTCAAGTTACTGAAGTGCACACAGGAGGGGAAAAATATTATGAGAAATCTAGTTTTCAAGTATTATGAATAGCTGATTAGCTTAAATAGTATATTGGTTTACTATGGCTAAGATGGGATTCACAACTCTCTTTGAGCTGAAAAATGGAAATTATGCTATGATATCAGCTTTTTATTTGCTTATTTCAAATATGTCAAATTTGTCATGCCTAGCAGTAGAGGGAAGTAACTCCAGCACCCTACAAGTGTCAGGTGAATTGTATTTTCAGAGCCATATGGAATGTCTCTGCTTACTGTGTAATGTTTGCTAACTTTGCTAATCACAGAGATGCTCATTTATGAGGGCAAAAAATGAAAAAAAAAAAAGGTAATCTTGAACAGAATTGGTACAGTGTAGCTAGCAAGATCAGGTATTTTTCTGTCACAGAGGATGATGCTCTTGGATAATTTGGAAAGATGTCTGTAAGTCAGAAATAAAAGGAAACGTAGCTGCTGGTTTGGTTTGTCTTACATTTGTATTACATGTTTGTTAGGTTTGCAGAAGCTGTTTAGCACAAAATCATTCAGTCTGAACAGAAATAGGCTGTATCACATATGGGCTTGATTTGTCCAAAAGACGAATGTAGAAGAAGAATTTATCTGAGTGTATTTCTGAGTAAAAGGATGCTTCTGATCCTACTTAAATAACTGACCTTTGACTTGAAACAGCACAGATCTTATTCTCTGATTGTGAGGTCTGCCTGGTGCACCTTTCTCCCTTTCATGAAGTCAGAGAGGGCAAGTTCCATTTATTAATACTGGTAGCAGGCAATGGTGCAATTGTAAATACGATTGCTTTGAGCATTGAATAGTTTATTTCAAAATTCTTGAGATCCTATAATTATCCTTCCAGCATTTGAAAATCTTGGGACTAAATGAGAGGTGTTCAGCACGCTAACATCTATTTTCTGGAAGCTAGAATTATCACTTACGCAGTGAACTGTTTTGGTTGGGATGGGTAACTGTGTAAACAGACACTAAAGGAACACAATAAATTTATTCATAATGGTGATACGATAAATAACGTGTTTTGAGTAACTGTTGTGGGAGGTGTCAATAAAACTAAGCATCTATGTAGGGCCCAGCTGATGTTCCTACAAACACCATATTTTTTCCTAGGATTTATCTTTTCCTTTCCCTTTTAATTAAGTAGTAGATGTATTATTTAACATTTTATGAAATAAAGATAAAAAATACATTCAATTTTCAGGTAATATATGAGTTCTAAAAGTGTTCAGTCGGCATGGCTGGGGAGAACGGAGAGTTAGCCCTTTATTTTAGTGAGTAGAAAATGAATTATATATTAGTAATGTGCCTGTCTCCATTCTCCGGATTCAGTATGAAGCTTCTCCGAATTGCTTGATCTAAAACACAAAAACAAGCCTAATATAACTCCTGAAGTAATTTCCCATTATTCTCAAATTATCCATAACCTTATAATCCCTGTTTTATGACTGCTGTGCCCAATTACTGTTGTAGCTGTGAAGTCTATCTTCTTTCTTCATTTCAATTCTACAGTAATAAAAAATATGATTAATCAAGATACACTGGTCAATCAATTTTGTTGCTATATCTTATTTTATGGGAAGCCTTAAAAATATATTTAGAGTTATCCAATAAGAATGTCTCTGCTGGTAGGGTTTCAGCATCATTGCGGTGTTAATACTTGCTTAAGCATTAAGGCTTTGTTATTTGCATTAATACTGCCACAGATTTATTTTCCTGTAACTGACTGTTTTACAGAGGAGGGCTAAAATGATTAACTGCATGGCTTAAGCAGAATTCAACACACCTACAAAGTGTTTTGGTTTTCTTTTTTGTCAAATCTTTCAGATTTGGAAACAAACAGGATTTCCTCTTGCTCTGGAAAGAAAGATTGGCTAGTAGATTCGTTGTGGTCAGATGCCTGTCAGAATAGTAATTATCACTCTAGTATTGTATTGCACAGAATAGTTTCCAACATGATAGCAGAAGAAATCTGTTCTTATTTTATTTTTGTGACTACAGTTAGAAAAGCTTATCTCTTGAGATTCTCTGTGTAAAACCATAAAGCGTTTGTAAATGTTAATGGATCTTAAGAGGGGTAATTTGATATACCCTTTGTGTGGTTTCCTTGAAAATTAACTCGTTGCATTCTGTTGATTACTTATATCATTCACTTTGGTAAGTTACTTGTAATGAGCATAATTCTACAAATACTACTTCATTTCTTCATACACTTATAAGCAGTTTCTCTGATTTGACTTAAATCAGCATCCTTTCCTGGTGACGTAAATTAATTTCTGCTCTGTATTTGTCTCCCTCACTATAGAATTGGAATCTGTTAAGGTTACACATTGCTTTTTAATTCCTTTGTTATTTGATAGATTGATCACCTTTCAGAGGAAGAATATGCAGATTCTAGTGTTGTATTTGTTTACTTTATGAGTTAGAACCTTAAGAACATCTGATCTTTCTTGCTTTCTCTGCTTGGGTGTAATTCTAAGCAGGCTTGTCAGATTCCCAGTTTATATTTTCAAGAGATAGAATAGACTTGTGTTTTCTATCAAGGAGGATACTATTCATATGTACGTGAATACGTATACATGAATACGTACGCATATCGAACTCATATAAGCTGTTTCTTCTGTTGCAAAGCACGTATTTTTGAGGAAAATAGGAAAAAAGCATGTTAAAGGCTTCTAATTTTTTTTTCTTCTGTTGTATCTCTGGCAGTATATTTGTTATCTACCTTGGATGCATACTTCTGAGTATTTACTATCGCATGAAGTGTTAGCATTTGAAAAACTCCTGCACATTTAATTGTGTTTTCATGTAGGATGTGGAAATCAATAGGAAAACGCATCTTTGTTTACCTAAAATGATTTAACTTCAAGTAAAAAAGGTGTATAGACCATTCCAAATGCAGAACAAATTCAGTAAGAAATGTAAAAGGGTAACAAAGATTTGAACACATTCTCATGTTGCACAATGTGATGTTAAATCATATTTCATAATGAGATAGTAATACAGTGATAACTGCAGGTGGTATCCATTGGTGTAGGTGATTAGGGAACAAATATTGGCAAGACAGTCTTGTCAATATATTATTGTCCTGTTACCAGGTCTGATAAGAAAATATAAGCCAGTTTTAATGTGTTCATGACTGCTATTTGATAAAAGAATCTTTTTTTTTTCCTGGAAACGTGCATGATACCAACCTTACAGACGTTGCGCTTCTGGATTTGATGAAACTGCTGCAGAAAATTATAGATTTATTATGTTGCTGTATTACTACTACATGCTTCATTTTTCCTATCCATTAGAATGACTGAAGTTGTTTCTACACATCCGAAGGATCTAGATTTGAAAAGTGAAGGCAAGCAGTACAGGGACAAATGAGAACTTAACTCCAACACGTTATTTCTCAAATTTAAAAAGTTAAAAAAATAATAATTTAAAAAACAAAGTAATTTATTTTTAATTACTTGAGGTGCTCTAGCTCTGTACGTTGTTTTTAACCTTTTCCCTCCCTCTGCCTGTTCCATCAGTTTCCTCAGTATCACATTTGAACTTTAATCATGCCTGAACCTACCTGTCTTCCTTCTTTAGTCTTTAAATGTTTTCTTGTAGTTATGTGTCTGTTCATATAAACACTTATGCAGAGAGGATCGTGGCTGAATGTGACTGAAACTCCTTCTTAAAGTAAAATTATACTGTTTTAAGAAAATGTGTGGAATTACCATAGTCCACTTGGATTCAAGCTGACATTGAAACTGTGCATTATTGCACAGTTTTATTTGTTGCACTTTTTATTTGTTTTGTTTGGTGTTGTCTTTTGTTCCATTTATTTATTTGGTTGTACTGAGCTATGCTACCGTAAGAGAAAATGAGTTTCAATATTGAACTGCTATGTTTGTACGGGTCAGTCCTATGGCAACAATTGTGAGAATCTCATGTATTATGTAATGTCTTTGACTTCCCGTGTTCACACATTACTGCTTTACTAACTTAAACTTTATGTTGGGCTTAGTTCAACTGTTCTGAATGAAACTTCTTCTAGGATAAAAAAAAAAAAAAATCCTTACTTAAAAAAGGAAAAGATTCAGGTGGAAGTTACAGGATGAACTTAGGCTGAAGAGGGGAAATTTGTGTTCTCATTTGAAATTTAAGTATGACGTTGCACATACTCTGTAAATGCCAAAGAAAATTATTAATGATAATGGAATTGCACACCTTTCGTGTGGCGCTTTTTCCAGCAGTAGAGCCTTTGCACTGCACGGAACGCTTGTCCCTGCTGTAGGACAGCCAGCTGCTTGGCTCCTGGGAGCAGAGAGAACAGCAGTCCTCTTGGCTGAGACGTGATATCCTGTGCTTTTCTTCATAGGGATGATATAAATGAGAGACAAAAATTCTAGGTAGAGATTGAGAAGGAACTTGAAAATACAGATGTACAAGCTGAGATGGGTTGGGCTGAGAAGTGTAATAGCAAAAAGTAGATAGGTTACAGAAAGCCCTAATGCGTAAGTATACAGAAGAGATACCAATCTAAAATTAGGCAGAATTATAAAATAATACTGAGCCTGCGTAAATCTTTAAACAGATTACTTTTCTCAATTTCTGACTCTCGCAAAACTGTAGTCTGTACAACGGATAGATTCCCAGCTTGACCTGCTATTATTTCCTTAGGAGCCTTTTATTTGAACACAGCATCCTTCAACTATTCAACAGAAGACCTTGAACTTTGCTTCTGCTTATAGCAGAGGGTTTGCTGAGAATACTTTTAACAAGACTTCTTTTCTTTTATGGATGCTTCTAGAATATATATGATACTAGTTTCCTTGGAGACTGACATGCAGTCAGCACAATGGCCTTATAGCACCTGTAAATCAAACTTTGAAAGAAGACACTGTTCTTGTTAGTGGAAATGATATTTATGCATGGTGGTGAAAGAGAAGTGCTTTGCTTCCTGCCTGTCTTCTGGAGAATGAGATGGCAGTAGTCCTGTATAGAGCCTGGAGGTGTATCGTGAGACTATGTCAGGTTGTAAAAGCTGAATGGACTGTCTGTGTAGCAGAGTTCAGGCCACTGGGATTTATCAAAATATAACACAGGGATACATTTAGCTTGCAAAATTAAGGCCTTATATTGCAAATGATTTTGTGGATGAAATAGTTACTGACTTAATTGTATAAGCATCACAAATTGTTTAAATATGAAGAGGCATTTTAGTAACTCTAATCAGCTTGAACATTCCTTTAGCAACCTTTTTCATGCTGTCACAGGCCTTGTTATCTTTAGTTATTCTTTTTGTTTCCCTTTCAAGTTTGAATAGATAGGACACATGCACCATGATAAGACGAGTTTGGATTTGTTTTCTGAAACCCAAATACTTTATTTTTCTGTTCTCTCACTTACAGCATGGTTATGGGACATGCCCTGATGCTTTCCTTTTCTTTTTCCCTTATGTCTACGTTTGAAGATGTTACTAGATGTGGCAGTTAGAAGTTTTGTCAACATTTAGCTTCCCAGATCTTACCTCGCATAGAAACAAAATGAAAATATATATTTGCTTTTAGATTAACTACAGATTCAACAAGGGCTGAAACTAAATAATTGGAGACTCAACTGTGAAGCAGGTGATGTGATATGAGCAAAAAAGGCTTCACATAGAAACAGACGTGAGAATTCAGTCTAGCAGCAATTGAGCAAATAACAATTACGCATACAATCCATATATTTTATGCTTTAATACCAGTGCTGTTCTTGCCAATGTCAACGCTCAAGTTGTCTGTGACTTAATTTTAGGGAAAAGTTCTCTGGAATAGGTAAACAGCTAAAAGTCTCCGACTGTAAATACAAACAATTTAACAAACATATCAAATACCCTTCACAATCCATGCAAATTGTAGGACTGTGATGCTCAAAGGTTTGGTTAAAGTGAACTAGCTGTGGGCTAATTGGCTGAGATAATGAGGGGATCCTTTTGACCCTTTCTTTGCAAGGGAATTGGGCAAGGGAAACCCTCAGCAAAAGTAAATGGTTGTTCCAGCTTATCACGGCACTTCCAAGTGAAAAGGAAGCCATCACCTACCGTATGATTTCATTATCAACAACTTCAGAATATGTAGTGTTGACATCTACAATTAGAAAAGCTAGAGTTGAATGAGATTTGATCAGATCTTGTGTTGCCATAGGGCAATCCTAATTCTTGTTTCTTTGTGCCATCCACTGTAATATGATGTTGTAAATACATGACCATTTTTAATTAAATGCTCTCCTGTACCTATCAGTTAATCTGCATAGGCTTCTAGGTGTTATGCAGAATTAATTACTTTCATCCAGTAAAAAGCTTTATCATGTCTACTGTGGACAGTTAATCCTCTCTCTGCATTTCCTCCCACTTTGCAGTTTTCAAAATCCCTCAATCTAGTTTATTGTCAGTGAGTGAGTTGTCTGTTAGATAGAAAGAAGACATAACTGATGGTTTTCACAACTCACGAGTGTTGTACAGTACATGAATTTGTAGCCATTTGAATATGAACTATTTGTGAATTTACATGTACACTCCTTTTTATTTTCTAGTCAGAATGACAATTTGATAGTCCTTTCCAAGTTTTTAAGTTGTTAGGTATCAAAATAATTAGCACATTAGAGCATACATCCAACTCTTTAAGGGAACTTTAATTAAGTGTTCAACATGAAATGACTTGGCCTTGCCTTGATGTTCAGACTAAACTTCCATTACAACTTACATGTCTTCGATGCAAAGAAAATTGGACCACAGTTTGGGACAGGATTGAAAGAATGTTTCATGATTACAAATAAGATTTACTTTAATAGATGTTGTAAATATTCAGTGGAAAACAACAGTTTAAACATACTTGCACTTACGCTAAGTAAACATAGTAAGTGAATTACTTAGATAATAATAGCTTCTTTCCATTTTTTTCAGTTTTCACATATTTATGTATTTTGTAATATCCAAAGATCTTATATAGATGGAGTCTTTTTCTTTTTTAATATTTGGTGCTACATAAATATGTAATGAAATTACTGCCCCAAAGATATTGTAGTCTTAATTTTATTTATAACTCAAGCAATTCCTAAAGATCTCTAGAACGCTGAGTTTCTGCATAAGTAAAGTATCTGTTATTGATTTCTTAGGAGTTTCAGTGAAACATTAAATGAACTACTTCTCCTTACTTGGACTGATTATAAGGGCTAATCACTAACATTTATCCCTGTTTGTTAATTAGTATTACTAATGTCTCTTTGGATAATCATGTATAGAGGAAATATCATCTATCACTTAGCTCAAGGATTATATTAGTTACTAAAATTTAAAGTTGACAGAATAAATCAAGTTATTCTAATTGTTAGTTAAATATATATTTTTATTCTTTCAATTTTTCAATTCTGTCGTACCAGAAAAACAAACAAAAAAAACCACCAAAGCATCTGATTTAATTAATATCTAGCTGCATGGAACTAATTTCCAGCTATTTGCCCAGTATTTGCCGAACACAAAGAGTTCACATAACACCGGTGATTTACAACTAGATTAGGTATTTTTGGCATATTGTTTATGCTATTAATCCTGACAACAGTTAATTGAAGTGAAAAATTTGTATTGATGTTATTGTAAGAAAAATTTTTCTACCAGATGCAAACCTCAGTGTTGTGAGCCTTGGCCGTTAATTTTTTGTTGCCTCATTTCATTGGATGACTTGCATGTTTATTTAACACCTTTCGTTTGCTTGTGTTTAAACAGATTTATAAAAAGTAAAGAGCAATTTTAATTTTTTTAATAAATTATACCCAAGTAAGTGGTAAGTGAAGATTTCTTTTTAGTGCCATACAGTTAATGAATCTACGTAGCTGTCGGTTTTCAGCATAGCTATTGAAATCAAAGCTTACTAACTGACTCCCTTATAAGAACTTCAAGTACTACTTGCTTTTAAAAGTCAACACTTCGAAAACAGACTGAGAGAATGTACAAAAAGCATTCCAAAAACATTTTGTTTAGCGGATAGATTAGTAACCAGAGTTACTACAGTGACTGTTTATTCTTTTACATAAAACAGTACATAAATAACAGTTCTGGGCAAAATGAGCTGAAATTAAAAATAAAAAAAAAAAAAAAAAAAAAAAAAAAAAAAAAAAAAAGAAAGGAACTGTTATGAGGCCGGTGAAAACTATTATCTAATCCTCTTGACTTTGTAGGATAGCTGCTGGAACAATCAGTGTGGTTTTTACCCTCTAAGCAGCAATTGCAGAGTTAATTAGTCTCCCGTGTTAACAAGTGGGTGGCATTTACTTTTATAATAATAGAGCTGTCTCTAAATTGGAGGCGGCACAGATCGTGACTGTGTACCTTACCTTTCGAGGCAAGAACAGTAAAGACTCTATGAATGAGTTGAAAAAGAAAATGAACTAAAAACATTTTGCTGTGTCCCAAGCATGTCATTTGTTCTAATTATGGAATGGCAAATATCAAGAAGAAATGATGCTATGCTGGGGTGGTGATGGTGACTCAATGTTCAGTGTAGAGCAGGCTGTCAAAAAGCATTTCTTCTTAATCATACTCTGGTGCCACTTTTCTGACTCACTGCATCTTGTAAATGAAGAAAGAAACATGAGCTACACTCGTAAGTGCCATGTTATTTAATTCCAGCAACGTCTGCAGTATTTGCTGTTACTGGGCCCTCTGAAGTGTTAGTGTCTTGCTTTGTAGTAGCAGTAGTAATGCACAACGAATTTGCTGGTGTTTTCGATGTAACTGAAGGAGTGAGAGTCTTGAGCAATAGTAGTAATAATAGTAACAGTAAAGATAGTAGTTATAATAACAAGTGAAATCTTACCTATAGCTCCTTTGTATATCTTTCAAACAAATGGAGAAGCACATACACAAAATTAAAAAGAGTTCCATAGAAAACTGACCATACAAATAATTTTACTCTTGTTTCAGTGTGAATACTTCGCTACTTGAACAGGGAAAACAGAACTTGTTGCAGAGTGAGCAAACATTAAATGTTACTTAGTTTGAGGAATACCAGTTGTTTCAGGAACAACGTTGGTTGTTTTCTAATGAGATTTGATTGTTGTCTCGTTTCCTTTTCATATTAAAAATGAGAACTGTTAATCTATGAGAGTCATTTGTTGGATGTGGACTGTCCGCATGTGACCTAGGCTTCAGGTATGAGCAGTTTTACTTGTGGCTGTAATTTGAGTGATTGCTTGTGCCTGGGGGATGCTGAGTGAGACACTCGTTGCCCACACAGAGCACAGGGAGGTTTGAACTCCTTCAGAGAGGGTCTGCTCTCTTGAGAGCAGCTTTCCAATTTATTCACAGAGTCCTACCTAAAGTAACAGGGAACCTTTTTTTGTTTATTTTAATTTCAGAAACTACCGATCACTTTACTACCACTTTTCCAGGATCGATGAGCCGAATTACACTTAACTGAGCTTTTGAAAACTGAGTAGTTTTTGTATATTCAGGTTTTAAACAAAACAGTTCAGCAAACTAATTGTACATTGCCTCAAGGAGACGGACTAATGGCTGAGTCATAACTGATAGGTATTTCCTTAGAACTTTGCCTTGAGAACCCTATCAGTTCTTTTTAATAGCCTTTTTTTCTTTTTTTTTTCCCTCACATAAACTAACCCTTTCGTTTGAAAATGTAAACAAATTTTTGTCCAAGTTTTAGACTATTGTCCGTTATAGCCAATATGCTGGAGGATCTCTTTGAATGAGCTTTTGGAGCAAATTTGTAAGCGATTTATTTCATTTTGTAAATTGAGCATATAGATGGAAACTGCAGAACAGATGGAAGAAATGTTGTTACAGATTTGTAAGCAGTACAGTCAAAGACATAGCTACTTAGTGCCTGGCAAGATTGTGGCTATTTTTTTGTCACTTGTGAGATCTCTTGCTAAGGATAGGTGAATTGTTTTTAAAAGTAAGAGAAGACTGGCATGTATGAGACTCTTAGTAATTGCTCTTAAATTATTTTCATGTTTTGTCACCTAGTTTCCATTGTCTTCTGCTGAAGCTCATTGTAGTGGTTTGGTAATAGACAGCAGCATGCCAAAATATAAACCAGCTCAGTGAATGGAGTAATTTAGCAGAGCTTTGTTTATTACAACTGAGGATTCCACTGTGAGGATCTTTGGTCTGTTTTCTGTTTACTTTATTATTCCCCTGGTTATGAACTTGGCTCCAGAATGTGCAATCTGAATCTTTTGCATCTCCTCATTTGCACTATGGACAGTTGAATTTTGTTTGTTTTTCAGTTTTGTTCCCCACTCACTGAATACAATCAATTTAGATATGGCTAATGCACATGCATACGGGCCTTTATCCGTAGCTATTTATATTAAAAACAAAGCAGTTGGGACCAGGTCATCCAGCTTCCGTAGGCAATATACTTAAATTATGGTTAAAGCAGGTTTTTAGCTTCTAGCTTCTTCAGAGTCACTTTAGGACAAAATATTTTATCTGTGTTACTTTGCTTTATAATCATCACTTCCCTGTTTAGCAGTGGATTTATACTGTCTTCTGGTCTCAGTTACCTCTTTATCACTCTGTTCTCTTTAATGAAAAAGAACAGATGTAGTTAACAGGGATTTAGGAAAAATCATAGAATCATAGAATTAGCTAGGTTGGAAAAGACCTACAAGGTCATCCAGTCCAACCGTCCACCTACCACCAATAATCCCACTAGACCATGGCTCTCAACGCTATATCTAAATGTTTCTTGAACACCTCCAGGGACGGTGACTCAACCACCTCCCTGGGCAGCCCGTTCCAGCACCTGACCTCTCTTTCAGAAAAGTAGAATTTCCTAAAGTCCAGCCTAAATCTCCCCTGGCGCAACTCGAGGCCATTCCCCCTCGTCCTGTCACTAGTTACAAGAGAGAAGAGGCTGATCCCCAGCTCACTACAACCTCCCTTCAGGTAGTTATAGAGAGCGATAAGGTCTCCCCTGAGTCTCCTCTTTTCCAGGCTGAACAATCCCAGCTCCCTCAGCCGCTCCTCATAAGGCCTGTGCTCCAGACCCCTCACCAGCTTCGTCGCCCTCCTCTGAACACGCTCCAGGGCCTCAATGTTTTTCTTGCAGTGAGGGGCCCAAAACTGAACACAGTACTCGAGGTGGGGCCCTCAATAACTATACAGATCACAGACAGATACACAAAGAAGCTAGCTCTCAGCGCTGTTGATTCTACAGACTTAAAAGCCAGAATTCTTAGCAGCAGTGAGTAGTATCAGACTGAACAAGCAACTGACAGATAAGGGGCTGATCTCAAATCCTAAGGAACCCAGAGAAGGGTTAGCAGCAACTTAGATGGTCATGGATCAGGGCAGAGAGCAAATCATTTTATATGAGCAGGTAGCTTTTTGTATTTCAGTTTCCAAACAGAGGCTTGATCATTAAATGCACCATTCTTTAGTGTTTTGAAATAACACTTTGTATACTATCGCCCTAACAAGCACAGCACTTCACAATGCTGTGTATTTTTTTTCCTAAGAGAAAGTTATGGTGTATTTATTGTGTGTATTTTAATGTTGCAGTGATGTGTGGTTAGCAGGAAGTTTTGATTGTGTAATGATATAAATGGACTTTGTGTGGGTTTTTTTCCAGCAGTACTTGCACTTCATTGTTTGTTTGCTTGTTATTGTGCTGAAAAGAACAATAAACTGGGCAATAAAGAACATTTAATGATGGTTCTACATTAGGATGATAAAGTGGAGGCTACTATTATAATATGCCTGAAGAACTAGTTTGGGCTGGGATAGCGAAGCAATTTGAGAAATACTGCTGGTCCAATGCATTTTTGCATGTGCAACCTACCTGTTCTGTTTGGTTGGTTGGTTGTTTTTTCAAAATGAATTATGATCATAGTATACATTAAGTGAATGTCTGTTGTTTAAAATTTTTCTTCGTATACAACTAGAAAAAAGGCTGAAGTTCAGTTAAAAATAACAACATCAACAGTGTATTTTTGTAGACAGATTCAGGATCATAGGATTGTGAAATATAGGATACGTATCCAGTATGTACAGAAGAAGCAGAGGGTTTTTTTCTCACCTCTGTTCAGAACACTTAACTATAGTCTGGAGCTTCATTACATGACCTACAAGCTTTTCCTGTTCAGGGTGGAATTTCTTCATGAAAAAATGAATGTTTATGAAAAAAAGTCATGGCAGATTGAGATGCAGTTCAGACTGAAAGAGGTGGTTGTCCTCTACAGTTTCCTTTGAGTTATTTTTACAATGTGAATATCTATAATTTGAAAATAGACTCTGCTTCCTAGGGAGATCTGATTTAGAATCTTCTGCTAGTTTTAGCTAAATGCTATTATCCATTATGTATGGTGGTTTTATAGGGGAGTCTTAAAGCAGTAGTAGAATCTTCTGGAAGAAGGGATTAAAGAAAAATCTCAGAAAACTTGAGTTTGGATTGGTAGAATCTCTTTGTTTTTGAGAAAAACATGGTGCTTTCAGTAAAATGTATAATTATCTTGTCTACTGGATTTTTTCAAAGGGAAAGTATATCACCTGCCTAACTTTACTTGTAGTGCAGAGCTGATTATGGCTTTTGGAATACAGCCATTGTATTTCAGAAATACATCACATGTTCCAAAGAAGAACAAGTAAAACAGTTTTCTACTGTTTTTCTTTTTTTAGCAGATATGCCTTCTTTCATTGTTCAGCTCATTCCAGTACGGCAATGTGTTGTAAATAAAGAGTGTTAGTCTGTGTAGTATGTGAAATCTGTTCACTTTAGCTAATTTTGGTAATTGACTTGTCATCTCTGATAGTAGTAGTTCCTCTATTCTCTTCCTGGGTAACAGAGACTTATTGTGGAAAACAAAACATCATCTTTACGCTTCTAGACTTCTAATCATATATTAAACTGTACTAGCTCTTATGTAGTTGTACAAATACAGCTCAGTAGTCAAATCCAGATAAACAATAAGTAACAGCAATCTGTGCTTTTATTTGTTAAAATATTGACAGATTATCCTTTTTTATGTCATATATTATAATCACTAATGCTAGACAGCTGATGTAACACACACATTCCCAAAGACTGAAGAAGGTTTGTAGTTTATATCTCTTCTTAAATTTCTCTTTTGGCTTTCAATATCCAGACTTAGCTAGTCTTTGCCTATGACTCCAAAAATATGAGCATCACTGGTAGGCACAGTACTGCTCGTGGCGAGTCGTTAATTATGATTGATGATAGGCCTCCTCAGTAAGCTGAAGTTACAGAGAAGTTCCTGAGTGATTTATGTGCCTTATGAAAGACAACTATATAGAACTAGGAAAAATGACAGGCAATAAAGTGCTAAGTATGGCATACGGAAACAGAAGACATGGATATCTAAATGATGCACATATCTATTTTGATCTCTTCTACTGCTGTATGTTTTTGTGAGGATAAAAAGTACATAAAAAAAAGTATTGACTTTCTAGGTACATGTTTCTCCATGAAGTTCTGTGGAGTCATAAACCAGATTTCATTTTGCTTCAGCTGTATGTACTACAAAAAAAAAAAAAAAAAGAACTGGCTGAAATTCATATTTAGATTCTCTTGATTCTCCTACTTTGAAAAATTCCCAGACTACTCAATCAAACAAACTCTGCAGTGCTGTGTATCTCCATGGGTATAAAAGGGAATATGTGTTCACATCATCTAAAACCTCACTGATGTACTTTGGTCCATCATTTGTTTTTTCAGATGTTGCAGCTTCAGCTGCAGTTAGCCTCAAAGAAATCATAATTAGAACAGAAAAAAAGAAAAAAAGCAGGAAAATCATATAAAGAAAAAAAAAGGAGGTAAGGGTAGGATAGGAAAGAAATTGAAGGAAACAGTAAAAATAGAGGCTCATTTTCTGCTCCTTAGAAAGTAAGAATTTGAATTTTGAGTTGCTGCTTGCACTGTTCATAACTTGCCATTTGTATTTTCAACCACCCAAGTATCTTCAAGCGTTGAAATATCCCTGAGTGTTAGTGGGGCATGGCAGACCTTGCGGTCATGTTTTCACAGGGTATTAGAGGTTTTGTGGTAGCAAGTGTATGTTGTCTTTCTGTGGCATCCATCAATAATTTACTGAGGAGCAGGAAAATAATTTACTGCACTGTGCTGCAGTGTGTTCAGCTCAGCAGGGATTACAGGAGGTGCTTGGAGCATTTAAAGATCAGGGACATTAGATGGGGCAAGGTGTTCCCCTCGCTTGGAGGTATCTGTACCCAGCCCTGCCTGCAAAGTTGCAACACAGCCACACTCTGTCTTCAGTTCTTCTATCCACAAAAAAAAGAAATTTTTTAGTATTTTGACTTGAACAGGAGGTGGGAAAGTGGACTTAAGGGATCCAGCACAATTCACTCTTCTTATTTTGCCCTATGTGTTTGACTTAGTTCTTCCCTCACACTTAGATTTGCACCTGCTGTTTTTTGAAAAAAGCAGCATCTCTGTGTGCTGTGTGCATCAAGAAGGTATATAAAAAAATATAATAGAGAGTATCTATAGTAATATACATTATAAAATATATAAATATATATTTTTTTATGTTGTAGTGCATCAACTGTTTCTTGTTATGGGAATATCCTCTTCTATTCTTCTGCCTGTTCCCCTCATAATAAAAACATGCTAGTGAGAACCTGTTCTCTTAGAGAAGGAGAGAATATCAGCAGCTCTGTGAATCTTCCGGTAGCACTGCTTATTTATTTACTTATTTATTTTTGTGAAAAGTATTCCAGTTTTGTGGTAACAGGATAAAACCCTGCAAGATATATTTATGTTGATACAATTTTAATATTGCACAACATGTAGTTTCCAACATGTCCTTCATATCCATTTCGTTTTGTTGCATGTAGTTTCTTTGTAGAAGAAATATTTTTCAACTCTAGGCTCAGGTATTGACTCATGTCGCTTAGCAAACAGCTCTGGCATTTAAACATGCTTCAAAGAGAAACTGGCAGTGCTGAGGAGGAAATGACGGAGCAGAATATGTGAAGATGTTTGTGGGTGAAGCTGAATGACCAGGGCCAGGCTCCCATGAAAGCAAAGTTAAAGGCAATATGAAATGGAAATTGAATGGTGGATCTTTACAAAGGTGTGCATAGAAATTCATGCACCAGATTTGCCCTGCAGCTGACTTAACGTGGATGGCAACACACTACAGGCACTGGCTTTACTGCAGCTTATATGCCAATACCTTCCCTGGTACCCTGGTGCAGATTTTAATAGGTGTACTCGCAGACACGTGGAGTCAGAGCTGGGGCTTGTATAACCAGCCCCTCCTTGCCCATGATGGCATTACTCTGTTTTGCAGCTTGTAAGTGTCAGGCTTAGGAGGTGCTGCCTTATTTCCTAGAAAGCATCCACACATTGTTTTCCTAACATTTACTAGGAATGATTTTATTACAGAGAGTCTAAAAGTTAAAGTTTCTGTCTAGTATCCAAACAGTTGCTTTCTTTCCCCTGTTTTACTTGGAGGGAAAACATTTAAGTGTGATTTTTGCAAATGTCAATGGTATAAATTACATGTATATATTGACTGATTCTATCATACAATTTTCAAGACAAATCTCTTAAACAGAATCCCAGAGGATGAATTTCTGCTTTTATCTCAGAGCAATCAAAGAAAAACACGTATTTTGCAAGCTTACACAGACAGTTGTGCAGATTAAACTATAATTTGCATGTACCTTAGTGTGTTTCTTCTGAATCTAGTGACTTAATGGTTTCATACTACCATTTCATTGTGTTTGGAGACTTACTGAGATGATGTTGATGGTATATAGTTTTCTGGTACTCTGACAACACAGCCTTTCCACTTCATGCTAATAAGAGTTGACCTGGGTATTTCTGAGAGAAAAAGAAAAAAAAAAATGCAGGCTTTTCTATTCTCTTTTCTAAAGTTCTTTTAAGAGTTTTAGCCTGGGCCATTTTCTTGTGTGATCGTTAGAGTCCCACTGATTTCAGCTTTGCTGACCTGGCTTGCACTTCCTACAGAAATGTCTTGTTTATTACAAATCTTCACTAGAAGGTAGTCCAGTCCTTTACGAGTCTCACTAATCTTCCTTTTGAATCAATATTTATGCTGAAGTATATTGCATAAATGGGGGGAGACGTGAATGTAAATGGACCTCATCTCCTTAGAATTGTATATTCTGCCAATAAAATCTCTTCATTGTATTGCATTTAATAGTCATGATCACATTAATTTTTTTCCTTTTTATGTTCATGCTTGACAATCTGATAGACTAATGCGGAGATTTGATTTAACCACTGTTTAAATTCTGTATTCTGAAAAAGGTACAAATTATTTGCAGTCTATAACACGTTAGCTGGAATTTTCATATATCTTTCATTAAATCAAGCATTCAGTCTCACCTTGAAAAGCAGCTAACAAGTTGTATTATTCAGTTAAACTAAGGTGGGGGAAAGGATATGTGAAATAATAGACTGTTAACTACCCTTCTTTTCTACGTGAAAATGAAGTATATGCAGGCATATACGCATTTTTTCCTGAATAAAAACATGCCATGGGTACCTCTGGTGTTGCTTTAAGCATATAGATTACGATTCCCTGTGTGGTAATGGTGACAGCCTGCAGCAGGTCTGCTGGTGGAACACCAGACTGCTGTTTCAGCAGCAGACTTCAGTTCCACAGCTGCTAGCAGCTGGAGTGGCAAAGCATGATTTTAGCCAAAGGTAATGAAAGGCAGAAAGCTAACATGTGAGCTCCTCACCACAAGTACTGAAGGTGTGTATTACCATGCTAAGTGCTCACGTGTTCTCCTCAAGTAAAACAATTGTAGTTTTTAATTTACTTCAGCAGATTTTTTGTATTCATTTTTTTTGTTGTTGTTGTTGCCCCTTGGCTTTGAAAACTTTGCCCACTTTTTCTGTACTTGTAGAAATTTGGGGAGGAAATGTTTATATCTGCAAAGAAATGATATTAATTTTAAATAAATCTTACGGCACAGTTCTCTGTAACAGCACTTTAAGGTTTTGATGCTAATATCTTGAATATAATGAACTTCAGTCTGATTTTTTTTTGCTCTCAGATTGATGCCTAGTTCTAGGTATCCAGTAGGGTAGAAAAATAACTTATCAGCATTCATTTGATAAGTGAAACTCTCTGGAATGTTCCTGTTGCCTATGAAAGTTGCTTTCTGAACTAGGAAAGGATACATGAAACGAGAGAAGGCAAAACAGAATTGTAATTGGATAAGGAGCCTTTCACATAGGGGTTATTAGTTATCAAAAGCTATTCTTACAGGATGGCTGACTGCTGTTCTAAATCTAATACTGTATGTGGGTGATCTCATCACTGCTTCTTACTTTATAATGTAACATCTGCCGCCTCCCTTAGTTTTGAAACAGCTACCACTGCTGAGACCTGGGTTTCTTTGCTGGTTTGTGTTTGTGGAGGACGGGTAGGTGGGCAGGTTGTTGCTTGTTTTAGTTGTGGTTTCTTGTTTCTGAGGTGTTTTTTGTTTGTTTTTGTTTTGTGGTTTGGTTGTTTCCCTTTTCTCCAAATATTTCATCAAGAAAGAAAAAATTGTTTTCAGGACTATATGTCTGGATTTAGATTCCTTTTCCTCATAAAGTTTATGAGGACTAGACCACAGGGCATTAACAGCCCGAAGAAAGAGGGTGAGCAAAGAGCCTCCCCTGTGTTTTTATTATCCTAATACTCATTGACAGTGTCACATCAATTTCTGGTTTGCTTCAGGAATGTTGTGAAGGTGAGCTGCCCCTCCTCCCCTTAGTTCACTATTGTACTTCCTGCAGCTTATGATGTCAGTTAGTTGATCTGGGTCAGAATGTATTTTTTCACATTGCGGTCCCAGTGGTGAGAGCTTTACCTTTTCTTCCTCACTCTCCTCTAACAGCACTGAGGCAACACTAAATTGAACAACTGCAGCCGCATAAAACCAATAGTCATTCAGAACCAAGAACAACCTCAAAAAAATGAAATTTGGATGCCAGACCTCACCGTGAATTACCATTTCATTTTCAGACTTGGGTCCGTGACGCACCCTTTCTTAAAAGTCCAAGAATTTTGTGCAAAAGCGTTACTTTGGGGTCTGGGTGGTAAAGAAAGGGAATGTTGTTTCTTAACAGTATGAAACATATGCTGTAATGTTTCTTGTAACTTGGAGGCATCCAGAGAATAACATCTACATGATCTGTAACTAGTCTGAACTAAACAACTGAAATACACAATTTGACCCCCGTGTCTATCTTTGAAGAACACAGATTTGAAGAAGAAAGCATGTCGTTATTTTGCAGGATACTATTTCAGTAATAATTAAATTAGATTTTCTGTATTGATCTGGACATGAAAACAAACACTAAGATGGCTTTGTTAATATAATGTATGAATTTAGTGTATGAATTCAATTAACAATGTGATAACGAGGCAGGGAAATTTTATCTCCCTCATTTATAAGTTACAGATGTCAGGATTGAAGGCAAAAGACCTAAGGGGAGTCTAAGTTTTGCCCTTGCCGTACTCAGGGCGGTGAAGAGGACTTCTAAATATACTGTGAACTGTAGGCAGTTTACTGTATCTGAATTTCTGAAATAGCAATTTTTGTAGGGGATTTCAGAGTTATGTCTATTTTGAGAGCTCTAAACCTCAGAAATGAAGTAAAAAGTCTCATTTTTCCTCCCTACTGATGAAGTGATTTTCTAAACTGGTATTTTTGGAACTGGAAACTTCATAAATTGAGAAAATACATAATCATTAAACTGATGAATCTGGCATGTTACTTTGGTGTTGATTCCTAAAGTGAATGAGGAAAGGTTTAGATTGGATGTCAGGGGGAAGTTATTCACAGAGAGAGTAGTGAGGTGCTGGAGCAGGCTACCCAGAGAGGCTGTGGGTGCTCTGTCCCTGGAGTGTTCAAGATCAGGTTGGATGGGGCTCTATGCAACCTGGTCTAGTGCCAGATCTGGAGGTTGGTGGCCCTGCCCGTGGCGGGGATGGTGGGACTTGATGACCTTTGGGGTCCATTCCAACCCAAGCCATTCTGTGATTCTGTGGTTCTGTGAACACCATTATTTCAACTTATTATCTTTGTTAGATTTTATTTATGTACCAGAGACCAGAAACTACCTACTTTTTCATGTTTTTCATGTAGGAAATTCTCTGAGGTTATAGTTACGCTTCATAAACATTTAGAATTATTTTGACTGAAATGGTCATTACAGAATGTGATGCACTGTTTCAAACACTTAGTAAGGCACAAGAGCTTTCTTGTGACATTATGACATTCTACATACTCAAAGGAAAGTGTCTCGGTGAATATTACGTTTAAGGAACAACTTCAGCTTAAAGGAACTCAGTTCTAATACTGTTCTATAGCTTTTTTGTGGACTTATTCCTGTGACTTGTTTTTCTCATGAAGTAAATATTTTCAAGGATATGTTTGACTTGGAAACAACAACAACAAAAAATGCGTGTTTCATCTATAAAAGCTGTCTTTGACATTTTTAGAATTTCTTTTATGTAAATTCTAACACAACTGAGCAGAACAAAATGGAACGTCAGAATATTTTCACTTCAAGAGTAAACAAATTTTGTATTTCTATAAGAATGTTCTATACAAATAAGAGAAATGGATGATCATACAATTTTCGAAAGAAGAAAGATTTTCCATCTCTCTTTTAGTGCATACAAACCTCTGTAGAGCACATGTGTTAGTTTCCATGACTCCGGTCCCTTGTATTGAGAGGGATTACTTAAAGAGAAAATTTCTGTTTGAAGTGTTTTCTGATGTCAGGGATCATTGTTTAGTTAACTTACTGTTGAAGAAAACTTGAAGCATACTCATGAATTCAATTAGAAATGAAGGGAACTAGAATTATTTTAGTCCAGTGATTCACAAAATAATACATTTTGATTTCATTATTTTGTATTGAGACTTTATTAGTGATTTTAGCAGAACAAAATATGGGCTAATGCAAGACATCCGAAGAATATTGAGATGCTAGCCACAATGACATACTTGTGGATATAGCTAATATACAGAAAGAGAAGATGACTGTGAATATGAATGAAAATGTAATTGAGTTAAGATTCCTTATGTTTTTGAAGCACAAATGATGAAACTGAAGAGTTTGTATCAGTAAATATGTGTCAAACAAGGTACGGAAATATGGGAGAAAATTTTCTGAAAGAGGGATGAACAACAAAATAGAAGACCCCAGACCTAATCAGTATCTGTGTGTTAATGAATTAAATCTATCTCAAATCATAGTATTCCTGTTTAGGAACATGTAAACATCTGTATCAAGATACATGACTTATCTCCATTATCCATTCACATGCCTTCCCAGTTAACAGTAGCATCATCATCTGTGATGATGTTGTAGGACACTAAAATATTTCTTGCCTTGGAAGAGGTACAGATTTGCTAGCTGAAGTCTTACTGAAGTTCTTTAGGGTTTGTTTTCTTTGTGTTTTTTTGTTTTGTTCTGTTCTTTACCTTCAGGGGTTTGTTCTTATATTTTATTGCTCTCTCCGGTGTGGTTGTATAGTAATTTCACCAATGGTAATAAATAATTGGCCAAGAAGTGTCCCTTATTTGAGATACATGATCCAAATGATATTGTCCCTGTTACCTGTTTATCTACCACCTGAGTTATGGTAAGGAAAGCTCCACTCCGTTACTGGAGATGTTTCTTGACATATCAAAATCATATACTTGAGATATAGGTAACCACCAAAATAAATAAATCAAAGGAAAAGAAAGTATACAATTAGGCAGCTATCCTTGAAGCTTGTTGTTGTACCCTTGAAGCTATGGTTTTGACTGACTAAAGATAATCAGATGATATAAATATTTCAGTGTCTTTGTTTCCACTGCTGATAACTTTTTATTTTATTGGCTCTTATGTTCTTGCCTGCAATCATAATACAGTCTCAGTCTAGAAGAAGATGCACATTTTTTGCCTGGTCCCCCAATATTTTTGTTTTTCTTCCATCTTGAACAGAGCTTTTAATAAGCTGCCCATAATAACCTTTAACTCCCCAGTGTAAGTGATTACAGCATAGTTAGTTTGGGACAAAACATCATATAAAAGTAGATAAAAAATTATTGCTTCGCAGATGAATCACCTTGCATCTGCATGCTTCAATGAGCCCTCTTCTTCTGTTTTCTGACTCGCCTGTATTTACTTCATGACAAAATACGCACACTCCTCTGAAATTAAGTCACAAGAGAATGATTTGTTGCCAGTATAGTTTCAGCTCTGGAAACTGTATCGAAGTGTGGAGTTAAGGGAAGAGTGAAACTGTATCATTTTCCTTAGACTATATTCTCAGGTACTTAATTTCTTAATGCTTAATTCGTCTTGCAAAAAAAAGATAAAAAATAAACATGATTTTAAAAGAGGACAGCTAAAACTCAACGAATAGGAATGCATGTTGTTCTTTTCACTTGAAAAGACAACCTATTTTACCATCTAGTGTCAGGGCTTGTGTATCATACCTTGTTGTATCTTACTTCCTCTTCATGATACTGACCAATTGCTGGTTTCTCTGAAATGCCATATTCTTCACTGTGTTAAGCTTAATAATGTTATAGTTAAAGAAAGGCTGTAATGACTCCATGGTGCTTATACAGAGGAGGTGAATCCCACATTACAGTGCAAAAGAAAGTCAAATTAGTTTTGTTGAGCTATAGTCTGTGCTGGTCTGCACTACTGCACTCAGAATAAGCAGAGCAGCAATAAGAACAGTAAAACACCTCTTTAAAATATGTGATGGAGTCTGTGAATGTCTGCTGTAGTCAGTGGATTGAGAAAATATCCGAGCACAGAGATCCTGCTCTAATCTGTGCTCTGCAGTTCTTTTCTGCAGATGTGTAATCGCTGTTAGCTCATGGGTTCTAAACCTAGCTGCCTGTTGTACCCCTGTGATTAAAACCCATCATTTTCTGTAGCAAATGCGCCTAAGAGAGGTGCAATCAGTAAACACCTTTACTCCATTTGACTGAATAGCTGTTTGTTGTGATGCTGATGGTGTTTGACTTTAAAGTCAGGTTTATTTCAGGATCCGTAGCAAGATGCATTTAAAGTATCTTCCCTTCCTCCTTTTCTCTCCTATTCTTTGCTGCTTTCTTGTACTTGATGTACTTGAAGAAGTGAATCTGGATATCTCTTGCTGCTAAGTGGTTATTGTTAAAAAAAAGAAAAAAGCCTCTTATGCCTTTATTGTGATTCTTAAATTTCCTCTGTTTCTAATGCTTTTCACGTTGACACCTACAACTGTTTCCCTAAGAGCATACTTACTGTTTAACACTTTAGAGAAGCATCTTCTTTGCCCAGGATTTCAAAGTTCAGGTCCAAAATGGAAGCAAAGGATTGGTGACCGTGATCATGTGCTAGCAATAGCCCTGGCAGACAAGGGGAATTTCCAAACTGTCTCACAGTTTCTCTTTTTGTTTGCACCCCAGTATTTTGGGATTGTTGGTGCTTTTCATGTGAGCTGTTTTATCTAAGGAATTTCATTTCCCCAAATCTTTATTAGTGTCTGTGCTGAAATCTCGGATCTTCATTTCACATCCAATTACTTCATCAAATGTTGTGATACTTTAAAAGGTTGTTTTATGAGGTTAGAACTGCAGTTCATTTAAGAATCACTGAACTGCAGTGAGCGAAGTTATGCCGTTTCTGTTTATCCCCTGAAATTCTGAATCACTAATTTCAGAGTCTTTTTAAGGTAAGAATTTCCAAAATTACCAACTTAAGGCATACAAGTTATTCTGAAAACCATTGAGTAATACATCTGGGTATTTCATGTTATGTAAACAGTTATGACAATACACTGAACATGTCAAATTATGAGCACACACTGTACACGTACTGGATTTGTTTTTGCTGTAGACAGTCCTTGCTAACCTGTTAACGCTGTATCTGTTGCCAGCTACAGGCCAAAGCAAGATTTGATCTAAACCCTGCTTATTTAACTGCACTGCATTTCTGTTCTGCCTGTGCAGCTGAATACGCAGTCACACATCAGAGATTTGGTATGTGGTGCCTTCATCGCATCCCGCTAGGCTGAAGGATCTGTACTTAATCCAAAATGGAGAATTGAATAATGCGTTCCTTCTAAACAAAAAATCTTTGTAAAATTAAAACAACAACAATTACAAAAGATAGTAAGAAAGCTGAGAGGTTGGTGTAACTATAGTCAGGAAACTGGGAACAAAAAGCATATTTAAACAGGCTTCTGCATGGTACATGAGGCTGTAGATTTAGAAGGTTAGCTCTTACGTTATTCATAAAATCTTCCAGTTCGTCACAGAACTTCATATCTGTCCTTCTCAAGCTTGAGAGGTTCAAATAAATGATAGGGTTAAATGCAGGGACCATAAAGGTGCTGCTGCTGCTGCCCATCTTGCTCCATGTCTGTAGCCTGAAAAGTTCACAGTAAACGTGTGAAAGTATCACCTGTTTCCTGGACCTTTTCCACACTGAATGTAACACTTAAGTGAGTTAAAGTGTCTGTGTTCTTAATGTGAATTATTACTTAGTGTGAACCTTGCCTCCCAGCTGTGACACTGTATACATCAGGTTTTTTCTTCATAGCAGTTCCTGCAGCTACTTAAAACTGAGCAAGGAAAGCAAACCTCAAGCCAGAAAATATCAGAAATTTTCATCTAATTTTTTCTGTTTGTCACTAAACAACTCTTTTCTCCAACAAGCTATTGTGTAGGGGTGAAATTTAATATCTGATATGAGATCAAGCGTTGATAATCTTATGACAACACAAGAGATTAGGAACAATGAAGAGATAAATTTGATGCGTTTCATTTATCTCTTTTCTCTAAGACCTTTTTCTGGGAAATTCTAAAGTTGTTTTTGTAATCTATGATTAAATTCCAGTGTATCTCCCACTGAGGTTCCTACCTCATATTCTCCATTTACTTAAATAACATACGTTTTATGTAATAGCTGTATTTCCATTTTCCATTTTTCTTTCAACAAAAATGTTTCTGTATTACCACTGCAGAGGTAAAATTTCCTTCAATAATTTTGCCTGCTAATTTGATCACTACAAATTGTAAATGAGTTCCATCAGTGGTACTGAACTAGTAGTCGTAGTTGGATGAACAGAGCTCTAAGACTGTGTTCGCTCTGTACACTTAGCATATCAAGACCTCAGAACTTCAAGATGATCCAGTTTATCAGCCAAGGAGAATTCCTCTGTAAAGTGTCCCTATAGTCTTATTTCTAAGTGCAGTAAAGAGGCCGCACTGGGCTACATGTGAGCTGCACTTAATATTTGGGCATGCCATGGTGGAGGTATCTCCAGATGAGGTGAGTGCTCTGGAATCCCTTCACTTTTGGATCATCTTATAAAACCTTGCTTTTTGTACAGCACTGTGCAGAGATCTCTAGCAATTCATACATCCTAGGGGAAAAAAAAAACATAAATAATAAAAAAGGATAAGAAAAAGAGTAATCAAATAGAAGAGGAGAAGATAGAGTGATTTTTTTTTCTTACAAGTTATATGTCAGGAATGTATCCAAGTAACCAATGAAAAAAAGAGATTTTAAAAAAAAATTCCATTGCCCCTTTAGTATTTAATGTTGAAAGCTGCAGTATGCCTTTGGACAACTGATTAGATACCTATCTCTGTAGCATATCTTGAAAAACCATATTCAATAACAGTTAAAATGTTCTAAAATATACTTGTGGTAGTATGTTAAATTCGAGTTCTGCTTTTTTTTTTTTTTTTTTTTGGTGTGAAATAATGGAAATCAAATGAAGTGTTTTGTTTTATTTTCTTACTAGGAGTAGGAAAGAGCTATAACCAAAACCAATAAATGGATGTTGCAAGTCCAGTGAAATGGGGAACAGGATGTGACATTAATAAAATTCATGAATCTTGAATGAGTTGATTCAAACATGAGTTTGCAGAATGACGTAGCAAAAGAGGCTGAAAACGCTCCCCTGAAGGGATGGATAAACCTTCACTGGAGACCGCCA
The DNA here is from genome assembly GCF_002078875.1 of Numida meleagris. Classification (NCBI taxonomy): domain Eukaryota; kingdom Metazoa; phylum Chordata; class Aves; order Galliformes; family Numididae; genus Numida; species Numida meleagris. The sequence goes on along the minus strand of NC_034415.1, from coordinate 543,134 downwards.
CTGTGTCTACTAGAGAAAATGAGTAAGGGGGAGGAGGGGGAGAAGTAAGAGCGGTGTAATAGATGTTAAATGAAGTGTGACTTTCATGTGGCTGTGGCCTCTGGTCCTCTAGTGCTTGAGTGCAATACGTTTTTCCAGATGACAAATGTTAGAAAGTTGTTTATTGCCCAGGGTGTTCTAGGTGCCAAAAGGCTTGCAAATGAAAGATGGCAAAGAAAACATCAGAGTGAACATGAAGGTATTAAAGGAGTATCAGCACACATGTGCAAGTTCAGAAATAAAAACCAAATTATGTTAGTATCTTCCCCAATACTTTCCATGGAAATAGACCTTAACTGTCCCCTTTTCTATATGCTTTAATTCTGTGCTTTTAAATAAAATAACAACCCTAAGCATGCGTTATGACTAATGGTATTACTTGAATGCCATTTCTTCAGTAGCAATAGTAAAGGAATTACTGAAGCATTTTCAGTGAGGCCGTGGTTCTCATTCACAAGTTCTTGGGAAAAAGGGCTGCACTGATTTATCACATGGTTGAAATGATAACTACAGCATTTTTTAGGTAATAACAGTGGGAAGTTGGGTGGGGAGTGGGGATGTGAGTTACCTTTTTTAAAATGAGAAAAAAGATGGGAGGGAAGCTTTTTGGAAATCTTTTGTGTAACATTTTCCAACATTTAATATTCAAAATGAAATGGATACCCAAGTTTTCGTGCATATCGAAGTTAACATTGACATTTTAAAATTATCTACTATGTCTCTGCTTTTTTCTTTCATACGATTGTGCTATATTCCCTAGAGTTCTATGCACTAGTAGAAATATTCAAGGTATTGATATGCCTGAAATAAAATTATTTGGTTATTATTAGTAAAATTATTTCTTGATACATGGAGACTATCAGACACCATTTTAAATTCCTTTTAACCATTGAGAAGTAGCAAGGCCTCTCATTGTGTAGGCATCTTATGCTAGTCATAACCTGGGGACAAAAGATGCACACAGCACTACTCAGTGTGGTGGGTTCTGCTCCCAAGGCCCTGTCCAGCAGCACTCGCAGGGTACAGAGCAGCACGGCTGCCCTTCCTTGTTCCAGCACTCAGCACGGTACTGCTGCAGCACTGGGTGCTGGAGGCAGAAAGCAGCATCCCATGGGGTGGGGCACTCGCTGGGCGCTGGAAGGTCAAAAGGCTGCACATTGACAGACTTCCTTAACCTACCTGAGTGTCCTACAGACAAACTGAATAATGACGCATTAGAAAAAAAAGTCTTACTTCCCCCCCCCCCCCAATTCATGTAGATTCATTGGCGATAATTCTAGTTTGTATAGTTTAAATTCCTTAATTTCTGTGGGTGGGAGTATTTAACTGTGATGTCAGCATGATGAATGATGTGTAGAAGCACAGGGAAGTGCCAGAATGACTTAAGTTCATATCTCTGTTGCATATCTCTGTTCCAGTATGTCTTCTCTGGCTTAAATTTCTATGCAACAAGGCTATCTAACTCTAAAAAAAAAAAAACAGACATTTTCTGCTCTGTGCACTGAAGAAAAGAAGACTCAATTTTATTTTACGGTACTTAGCCTCATAATTCTGAAAATAAAAATTGTTTTATTATTTAAATTTTATATAAGACATAACTATTATGATATATGCTCAGTTTTGTAAAATCTCCCCCTTCATGTACTCATATTCTCCATTATGCTCAAGGCTAACGGATTTTGTACAGAAGAGACAAATGATACTTGATATTTGGATTACACAGAACTAAAAAAGAAAAATAAGAAGAAGCTATCTGAACCACTGGTGGATGACTTAGTGTAACTCTTGTAACTTTTCTGGCAGTTTCTTAACAATAGCCATATTTGCACTAGGGTATGTGACTTGTGACTTGATATTGTAGAATCTCATTTGCTCTGACGTGGAGTCAAAATGCAGCTCTTTTGTTCTACATTTAACAGTTTAACCATTACCTTTCATTGCTCTCACTTATCCTTTGTAAGAGTAGAACGGTGAGTGTATGCAGTGATCCTTTAAGAAATCACTATTAGCATGCATTAGGATGATTAGTATAGCACAACAAATTTAACTAATAAGGTTGAAAACAACTAATAAATCTACATGTTTTTATTGTCAATTAAAATCTGTATACATACGATGACATTCATTAAAAATTAAGCAGATGGATACAATCAGAGATAATCATGCATGCCACTTATTACCAAGAATATGATGCATAGTTAATTCATAGGAACTGAAAGCCTAATTACTTCTATCACGGTAATTGATGGGCTTTGTACATACTGCTTCATCATACAAATTAATGTGTAACAAAATTTCCTCTAATTTATTGGCACTTCTGAAATAAAATATTACTAGTTAAATATGCAGAAATATGAAAATGTATATTGTGGGAAATTTTGATATTCTTTCAGTCTTTTGTAAGCTTGTATTCAACTTAGATATTTAAGTAATTGGTAATTAATCCATTATTGAATTAGCTGATATGTTATTGGTAATGTAACCAAATTAACTTTTCATTGTTAAATATGTTCTCTTACCACAGGTTCTTTATTTGAGGTATGGAGAGTTTCATGGTATTAAATCAAACTTTAGTAATCTAAATACTTTATAAAATGCACAGTGAAGGGTAAAATAGTATTTAAATATGAATTTCCCTGCTTTTATGATGTTTTTGTCTAAGAAATTTCTTTCTTTACTTCCTGCCAAGTACACTGAAGGTAAGAACATTACCTTCTGTGCCTGTTGTACCCATTTTCTCACAGTAGTGCAAATTCAGTGTTGTACAAATTATTCTGATGCTAGCGTGATTGGTGCAGTTCTGCTCTGTTGATACTGTGAACGTGGAATACAATTTGGGTGAACTTGCTGGAGAGAGATTGCTTGGAAATAATTTTTTATTTTACTCTCAGGTCACTGGTGTAGATTTTCTTATACATGTTTTTATACTCTCCTTGAGCCAAATACGTGCTCTCTTGGAAGAAATGAACGATGTACTGTCTTTCCTGGTAACTACATCATGTGAAGAATATTAGCACCGCTCTGTATGTTGTGGACTGTGTGGCCATTGCTATTTCTGTTGTATGAAAAATAAATAACTAGGTGGTAGGACTCTGATTAAGTTTCTCTGCTGAATAACTTGAAAACTGTCTCTTGTTCTTTTTCCTATTTTCTCTGACCTCCAAACTGATCATTCAGAAAATAAGCATTTATTTATTCAGATTTTACAGTACTCTTGGAGGAGCTATTGTTACAGGCTGCAAAGATGATGGCTGGGAATAAGACACCTCAGTGAGGTGAAAAATGAAAAGTTGATTTTGTACAACCAGAGTTCTAATGTATTTTCCCTGTTCAAGCTAGGCCGTAAGTCATGAAGCATGTTCTAAGCCTGACCAAAAAACATTATGCTTCCTCTTTAGCTCAAACTTAGAACAGTGCAGTGCTGGAAACAGTTTTGAAAACTTTTCAAATATTCTTTATTTCAACAATGAGCAAATTTCTGAAAAAGAACAAACAAACAACAACCCCCTATGCATTTTTGTGAAAATTATTTTAAATGAGATTTTCTAATCTTACAGCCTCAATCAGAGATTTAGCAGATAGAGATGCTAACTTGCTGGTAAATTCTGTAGCTATTGCTAGGTCCCAAGATGATGAGAGCACTGTGTCGATAAACATAGACCACGAAGAGCTGTTTCACCTGTTTCACCAGTATCTGTGTCTTCCCGTGATAATGATATCTCTGGCTATTTTTTTTAAGCCCAATTTATTATTAATATATAGTAAAATGCTGCCTCTTCTCTTTTGCTGTGAAATCTTTTCTCAAACCCTCTGGCTGCCTCCTGGGGTAAGATTTATTTAAATGTTGTATCCCCTCATTTAATACACTACAGTGCCAGATATTTCTTGTTTTCATGGCTCTCTTTTAACGGTTTCCTCTCTCAGAGCTCTGCCTGGGACTTAGTTGATGAGATCCATAAATCTGTATGTGGTTGTGTGACAAAGGATTTGGTCTACAGGCCTCTGAGTCTTCAAAGTATCACATGGATAAAAGTAATTTATTTGTATTTACTTAGATTGTCAGTCTTCCTTGACAAGAATACTAAACAGACAGAATTGCTGTTATTTTTATGTACAAAACCAATGACTGTATGCTAATTTCTGTCCATTAATTGCAAGTCAGTACCTTTAAAGTTGAGACTGAAGATTAAAAAGATTCCAAAGAGTCCTTCACGTCTTTCTGCACAACGATATATTTTTCTCTTCTTTATTGTCATTCTGGAATATTCATCTACATAACTAGCGATTTTCCTAATTTTTTTTTCCTGAAAATATTGCCTAAAAATAATAGTATGCTTCAAGCTGTAACTTAGAAGATTTTTATTATCTCTTAATTGTCATTGATAATTGAATAAGTATGAACCAGTATCAGGTCTAACCACAGCAGTAGATGCTTAAAAGAATTATGAAAATAGTAATGTAGAATACAGGTAATTTAACTGAGGATATAACTTCTGAAATATTTATGGAGTGGCTCTAATTAATGTGTTACCATATTTTCATATACATTGTTTTAACAGTCATTCACTGGTAAATGTTTTGACACTTCGCCACACAGTTTTTGTGAAAAAGAGATCTTGATCAAGATGAGTCCTTAAGACCAATGAATGAGGAGCAGAATCAAAAATAGTTTTTTCACCTTGAAGGAATACTAGAATGAGCTGGAGAAGGTTTTGTGAAGCAGTATATGCATTTCCTTGATCACCAGAAATGGCATGGCTTTATCACATGCAAATGTGGGAGATTTAGCTTGATAAAGGTTTGTCGCGTGACCTGATTAGTATGCAGGGGAACCCAGGAGTAGCACAGGAGTCATCAGCATGAATTGCAGTTGGAATGGAAAATCAGTCCAGCATTGGAGAGGGCATAACACAAGGTTGTTTATTTCTACAAAGTGGCTCTGTTGTAGGATGGCCACAGAGCATAGCAAGATTGTGGTGTATGCTGTGCATACAGCAAGTCATAGGGAGATGAGGATCACACTGATGGAAAATTTTGCAGATTACTTACTGGTTCTCAACAGTATATTTTTCATCTATTTGTTGAGGAATGATGTAAATGGACTTCAGTATATGGACCAACTATACAGAGGAGAAAGGTAAAATTATAGTTTGGGATTAAAAGGTTTTTCAGGGAAAATAGTCAGGAATTGAGATCCTTACTGACATGAAGTGTTTGTATAGATCTGCATAGTGGATCTTATCCTAAATTTCACTTCCATTCTTCATAATACCTACGTAACAGAAAGTCAACTCTAAGATTATTCCAATTGGGAAATCCATGACACTAGTTCAAACACGTTAAGCATTACCAAGAAAGGGTGATATTAGCTTGCTCAAAAACAAAATTGTCTTCAAAAGCACTACGTTAGTCTAACCTAAAACATCAGTGTTGAGGTACTTTGGTTAAAGAAAATAGGAAAAATCTAGCAAAGGGTTTCCAGAAGTTGCAGCTGAAGTAGTGACATGCGAATTGCAAATAAGACCCTCAAATAAGTTAGATTGTTTTTTATTTAACATTTCTGAAATCATATTGTGCTCAGCAGAAAAGAGAATAGAATTTGCCCCTCTGGGTAATATTTGGGATTTAGAAGGCTATGAAGAATATTAGACCATTGATTCCAATCAGATCTTGGAAACAGAATTTTTAATATGGAGTCATGTCTTTATTTTTTTGTGTTTTTACTTCATAGTCTGTAATGTGTAATTTAAAATGCAAACAAATTTTATGGAGGTGCAAATCTCCTGAATGCCTGCCAGTGTCCATACGAAGCAGGCATACCCTTTTTCATGTGGCCGTTAATTTTTGCAAAGATGAAACTGACCAATCAGAGAAATACCTCAAAATGGGGTTAGTATTTAATTCTGTCCTGTTGCCTGGTGGGTTCACATGGACACCGAGGGCCTTGTACCTGCCTGAGTGTGGGTGATCAAATGGCAGTATGAAGTGTGCTAGCTTCTACAAAGAATTACAAAAAGTGTAGACAATAAGAAGTACAAGACAAAAATAACTTCAGGGAAATAACACTGATATGGCTGCTGAGAAGGGCCATGCTTCTATAAACTTCACTCGCCTATAACCTTTGCAAACCTTAGATTAAGATACAAAGGATCATCTGCCTGTTTTGGCCAACCCACATTCTATTACTGGGTATTGAATGCACAGTTTACATCCACAGAGAGCTACAAACAGGCATGTCTGATGACAGAATGCGCTGGAAATATCTTCTCTGAATGTGTTAAGTGGATCTGATAATTTCAATATTCTTATATTGCTGAACGTTATAGTGGCAACAGTGTCCTCCTTTCCTTCTTTGGAACTGTATAACATTAGTTTTAGCTTAATGTAAATTTAACTAGTTTTAGGTTTCATTGCCTGAGACTTACATGTTTGTAATTACTTATCCTGTTGATGCAAAAAGGAGGAAATAAAACACAAGGGCTTTTTTTTTTCACTGAGCTGGTTTCTGCCTTACCAAGCAGCCTGCCTTTTGTATGACACTGACTAGAGTTTCTTTAGCAGAACTCTTAAGAATGTTCTTTCCCTTAGGAATAGGAGAGAAGTCAAATACATCTTAAACTAATTCCCATTTTGCAGATTGGAAATTTATCCATCGAAAATGAAAGGAAGTGCCTAGAAGCGGGGAGAGAAGAGGGGCCTTGCAGGCTAAACAACTGTCTTTGTAGGGTCTGCTAGCTTCTGGTAATCTATCTGAGCCTTCCTGTCCTTTCTCAAGTGTCACAGCACTTTTGGAAGGAGGACGGCAACTGGGCTGCCAAGTGTCTCCCAGGGGAGCAGAGGTCACTCCCTGTGTCCTGATGGGCAGAGCAAAGGTGCTGCTGCTGGCCAATCATGCTGCCCTCTCTGGCTTCACAGGGACTTACCTGAGGCTACCTTGTTAAGAGAAGACAAAATGTCTGCTTCTTCCCACTTGGCCGAAATGGAAACAGTGGTGAAATTGTAATTACTGGCCTGCGTAGAGGGAGGAATATCAGTGGAGCAGTTTGAGGCATGGGATAGGGGAAGGGACTATGCAGCTGGCTTCTCACACTTCCTTCCCATTACAAATTTTAATGGGCAAAACATAGTTTGCTTTTAGGTATGATGTGTGTCCTTAATATAGGATTTGAGCTTTGTGAATCTTTTCTGGCAAATTTTGCACCATATCAGCTTCACACATACACATGCTTTGTTGCTCTGTTAGCAAAATAGATATGGATCTTGCATAGGATAATCTATCTGTTTAACTCTCTAACTTCATTAGCTATGGATAATTAAACCGTAGATTGTTGGTGTACACATTTTTAATGCTTGTCTGCTACTGTTTAGAAATTAGCCCCCAACATGTGTGCTTCACACACGTGTGCTAATGTGACTTATGGGCAAAGTATAGCTTGAACTGTGCTTTTGTACTTCTTACCTAAAATTTGTTGTCACTTTTGCTTTGAGGCACGGAAAGAATGTAATATAATGGTCAGTTTGGGCTTTGGAGAATGAATTAATCTCTGAAATCATTCATTAAACATGAGTCACTACACTGTTCCTTCTCAAAACACAAATACACAGTCTCCTCTGTACTAATTGCACGTTAACTATACCTAAATATTAGACCTAACTATACCTAAATATTAGAGTTTGGCATATAACTAATTTAAAGATGGTTCCACCTTTTATTATCTGTCATTTATTCAGAAAGGAAAGTCCATCTCTCAGTAGAATAAAATCCCTGAATATGAAAATAAATGAGAAATATTTAACCATCCAGTAATTCAGCAGGGAATTACATTGCCTTTGAACTGGGCCTGACAAGGAAAAGTGTGACATGCTGCAATATTAGAAATTGTAGCTATTGTTACTGTGATAGATAAAAATCTGTCTCCAAGTCTCATAGATAGTCAAACATATTTGAATAGTTTTTTAGATAATTGTACTCTTAACATCATAATTCTTTTCCTCTTAGTATTTTAATACAAATTTGGTCTACGACAGTATGTAGGGAATTTTGAATATCCGAATATTGACTAGGATAAAAAAAAAAAATACATTTTTAGAGACTCAGAGAATTCAGTTTTAATTGATTTAGACTTTTAATTTTGACTTGTTCAATTGTTATTTATTTGCCTTTAGTCAGTTAATTAAGTGGGTTCTATATATTTTGAATTACAGTTACATGATTATAATAATAATTAGAAGCATGTATTTGGCATGGGCAATAAAAATGTTTAGAAAAAAGCAAACAAAACTAGCTTTACGTGATGCAAACGAGAGTTGTTCTCTGAATTGCCTGAGTTGGATTTGTTTTCTCTTTCTTCTAACAGTGTAAGAAAAATAATAAGGCATAGTAGAGAACAATTGAAGTGTAATTATCAGTTGGATCATGTTTCAGGAAGTGTACAAATGTATTTCCTGATTTTCAGTTGGATCTCATTTTTATACTATTTAAGCCAAAATGAATTTTCCCATTTACTTCAGCGGAAACAAAATCAAGCCAGGAATTTTAGGCTTATTAAATACTTTTAGAAAAAAGAATGGAGGATGAGGCATCAGGTGCCATCTGTGCTATTCAGCGTAGAGAAATAATATTATTTAAAGATTCAGAGATCACAACCATTTAAATCTATGTACTGAGTATAAACATTGAAGGCATGAAATCAAGTACTCCAGGTTTTGGAACTGCCAAAACCAAGGACACAACCTTAAAATATCCCATTTTTTCTACCTGTTCCATGTGTCTGTGTAATGATAGCATGCCTATTTGCACGATAACTTAAAATTCTCCCTCAAAAGACACATTTTCAGTATTTTATTTTAAAACTAAAGTATAAAAAGACACATGGATTTCTATATCCCAAGTCTCCAAAACTCATGTTAGAAGTTAATATCAATTCTTGAGCTCAGCCAAGGTAACTTGTAACACTGGTAATCTGGACAAGGGGATTGAGCACCCCCTCAGTAAGTTTGCGGATGATGCCATGTTGGGGGAAAGTGATGATCTGCCTGAGGGTAGGAAGGGCCTACAGAGGGATGTGTAGGGATTGGATCTACGGGCTGAGACCAGTGGGATGAAATTCAACAAGATCAAGAGCTGGTCCTGCTCTTTGGTCACGACAACCCCATGCCGTGCTGCAGCCCTAGGACAGAATGGCTGGAAAAGGCCAGAGAGGAAAAGAATCTGAGGGTATTAGTTCAGATGGCTGAACATCAGCCAACATTGTGCCCAGGTGGCCAAGGGCATCCTGGCTTGTATCAGAAATAGCGTAGTCAGTAGAACCAGGGAGGTAGTTGTCCCTGTGTACTCAGCATTGGTGAAGCTGCATCTTGAGTTCTGTGTTCAGTTTTGGGCCCTGCACTGCAAGAAAGACATCGAGGCCCTGGGATGTGTTCAGAGAAGGGCAATGAAGCTGGTGAAGAGTCTGGAGCAAAAGTCTTATGAAAAGCAGGTGAGGGAACTAGGATTGTTTAGTCTGGAGAGGAGGAAGCTCAGGGGAAACCTTATCACACTCTACAACTACCTGAAAAGAGATTGTAGCAAGGTGGATTTTGGCCTCTTCTCCCAGGTTACAGTGATAGGACAAGTGGGAATTGCCTTAGGTTGCGCTGGAGGAGGTTCAGATTGGCTATTAAGAAAATTTTATTTTCAAAAAGTGTAAGACGTTGGAACAGACTGCCCAGGGAGTTGGTGGGGTTACTGTCCCTGGAGGTGTTCAAGAGAATAGTAAATGTGACACTGAGGGACATAGTATAGTGGGCATGACGGTGATGGGTAGATGGTTGGACTAGTTGGTCTTAGTGGTCTTTTCCAACCTTTATGATTCTATGATTTTTTGACCCTAACTCTATAAAAAATTCTTCATTCCCTTCCCTCTCTCAGGCTTTAAACGCTTTCTAGTTCCACTGAGCTTATGCCTGAAAAGTTTTCTCAAAAAGGTACATTACTGTGAACCACTGTTCTGGCATCTTTGGGAAGTACATATGTGTGAGGAAGGTGGTATCCAAAATTCTTTTGCAGATTCTTTTTAACTGATACAAAGCAATGAATTCTAGATTGTTACTGTAAGATAGGCTGTAAGTGGACATAAGAGGGTTAAAGAAACTTGGAAATATGTTTTTACATTGCACTTAAAAATAGCCTACTACTGTTAAAATTAAGATTTCATAGCGTACTACAGAAACAGAGCCAGTTCTGGTGAACTATGAGGAATGCAGTATCTTTGAATCAGCACAGCAAGCAGTCCAAACTGGAAGGTCAGGTAAAAAAAATTCTGCACAAAGATTACAAAGAAACAGAGGTGGAAACCCATTTTCCATTGATTGACCTTTAGCCTGTCTGTTCCTCAGAATCAGCCAGTGGAGTAACTTCCTACTTTTTTGATCAACTGCTATGATTCATGTTGTAATTAGGATAGTCTCTCCATTCTCTTTCTGAGAAGACATCTTGACAAAAATGTATTGGAGTATCTCATTAGAGAGACCTGCTACTGAGAAGGCATTAAGGAGCCTGAATCTGTTTCTGATCACCTATCTTCAAGAAGAAGGATATCAAAATTGGGATAGCTACTGAGAAGCATGGTAAATTGAAGGATGATTTGGTCTCAAGAGATGAGAACGTATTTCTGTTTGGCTTGTCAAACTGAACTCTGAGAATAATTCTTCAAATTAGAAAACAGTGCTTTTAGGCTGTGTTTTAGAAATTTTTGTTGGAAATTCTAAAATGACTCTTAAAAGCTGAGGACTCTAGAGTCTGGAAGCTCTGGAACAGAAATCCAGTCAGTGTGCAAGGAAGGAGAAGCCCAGGCACTGAACAAGAGAGCTATGGTAACTTCACTGAGTCTCATGAGTACTTTGGTTAATAACTCAGCATAGGGCAACATGCTTGTTCCAGGTCCTGTAAATCAGATAAACAATGGCTATTGCATGTTGTGTTAGACTGAAGATTTCTGCAGTAACCAGGAGAATAACAAGAATACCAAGATGCTGCAGAATCCATGTGTCTGAAGCTCTGGCAAGATCCAGGCCAAGTTTATCCACATTGTAGGTACTAATCAGCATCTGTGATATGAAAAACCACATTACAGAATGTAAGAACTGTGTTGATTTAGATGACACTTCATGATTGCAAGTACTCATAGATCCCAGATACAAAGCAATACTATAATACTAGGATTATTTCTTCATATGAATGATTCTTGTGGTCTTTTTTTTTTTTTTTTTTTTAACCTTGTTTCATCAGTGAACTATTTACTTTCCAACACACAGGGTATTTTCCAGCTTTTGTTGTATGCTAACTAAGGAGAAGGTGAAAGCAATTTTGCTTATGGTTAGGATAGAACAAACTTCCAGCAGTTATATAAGCATTCAGGGTGTGGCTGTAGAATTTGAAACTTAATCTGCACAGAATTGTTAAATAACTGTATTCTAGGGAGATGGTCTATCAATACTGGAAAAAAACAACAACTATATTTAGTATTTCTTGAGCCAAAATGATTCATTTTGGATGTATCTTTAGGAAATTTTTATTAATTTTAATATATGCACAGATTCATCCAGCATGAATTTTGGATTAACAAAATAAAAAGATTTTAAATCCCCCAGGAGTTTCTTTTCATACAAGCTTGCTTTCTTTCATTCTGTTTGACCAAGTACAATAATAATAATTGTACGTTCCATTTTCCAAACTAATGGAAACCAAAGACCCATCATATCCCTGCCCAGGTCTAAAGTAACATTTTGGCTACAATTTGTAAACTAATTTCAATGTTTATCTAATGTTTTTTGAAACTTGTATATCTAATATATAAAACATAATGGTATAAAACTATTACTTTTTCTTCCATTTTTAAAACCATTGTGAAAGTAAATGGAAAAATTCCTACATTTTTCTTTCCATGAACTGCACCATTTTTATTTTGTTTGCAAGGAGTGCAGTACCTGGCTTAGATTGAGTGTAATGCTGTAATAATTTAAAACTACATTCTACAGCTTATTCACAGTGCATTGTTTTGATACGCTGCGTTAAGATTTAATTTATGTGCATGGCATGTGGGTGTATATATAGGTAGACAGGTTTGTTTTCCACAGTTCATAGCTGGAAAAAAAGATAATAAAAAGATGTTTGAAAGTAGGAAAAAAGCAATAGTCATGCATGCTGGATTTTTGTTCTTATCTACCTTTGCACTCAAAATTCAGTAATATAGCGATATAGAATTCTGTATGCAAGCCTATAGAAATGTCCACTTTTCTTTCTTTGTTGTTTATACTTATGTGCATATGTATACAGGAAAAACAATGTAATCACAAAAAAACATGAACAAGTTTCCAAAACTTTCGGCTTCCTTTCAACAACCTTGGGAAGTATTCATTCATTATAGTGGTCTCTTTTCCTGTTTATTTGTTGTCGTTGCTGTGTTTAAGCATCTTTTTCCATACTTCATTTTTTCTTTAGCTGCATACTTCAGCCTTTTAGGTTCTGTTTTTGCAGTCTCTTCTCCCAGTTAGTACATGCCATGCCCCCTTCTATAAAAGCAGTAATGAGCAAAAGAGATAAGAAATCTTTCTATTATAGCTTAGTGGGAATATAAGAGTTTTATTCTCATGGTTGGTTTTTTCTTGCAGCTATGTATGAAGCTACTCTGATTTACTACAGTGTGTAGGCTCTTATACCTATTCATTGCAAAATTTGGAAATCAATTAAAAGATAGAGGCCTTTGTGCTTTGCATCTGGCTGAGTGTGGGCAGCAGAAAGATAAACAGTACCTGTTTGTGTAGTGCTCCTCGTATTTGTATAGTAGCAATACAAATAATGACAGTAACAGCAAAATATGTATCTTTATGAAATAAAATATTCTAAAAATACCGTGTGACGAGACATAAGGTAATGTGTGGGTTTTTTCAGTTAAGCTGCTATGTCTAAGTAGTATGTACCTGTGTTGTGTTGTATTGATATCCCTGGCTTGAAAAAAGCTTTATTGTATATTATGACTTACAGAGATATCATGACGATCAATTGATCTCATCCTGCTTGATCAATACCAGAGTTTTGCGCTCTGGAATAAATAATTGATGCAAATAGTACCATCAGAAGGAGCTAATGGTATACTCTTTTAACTGCAGGCATGATTTCTTTTACAAGTTGCTCAGAAGTGTGTATTTGTGTGCAAATGTTTACATATCAAAAGGCATGGTGAGACAATGTTTCGTGACAGGGAGAGCTGCTACCAGAATGAATGAAATTCCGTCCTGACGTTTCTGACAGCTGGTGCAGAATTCAATTCTTTCATGACGTTTTTATCCCATAATGACCTGCCATCATTGCTCCTCAATGACTGACAACAAAAACGATCCCCTCTGAGGAAAGCTTGAATATGTGAAGCCCCTATTTACACATCTCATGCATCTCTGAGGCATTTAAAATGCTTGATTTCTTGTCGTAGCCATTTTAAAGGTAACAAACCCTCCACTGCCATATGTTGTCTCTGCCAACAACAGCATCATTGCAAGGACATATTCAGCTTTTTATATAATTTTGTAGGGTTTAATTATGTGGTTGGCATGTAGAAGCTGTGGTGATGGGTGGAATAGAAAGGGAGATAGATATTTAGTGTAATTTTTCTGTTGATGCTGATGCTATGAAATAGTACTGCTACAGAATTTCAGTAAAATTCTTTAACAAAGAAAGCTAATGCATATCCTGGAATTCAGGTAGCTAAAATTAATTTCCTACTTCATATGATCTGGGTTATTTATTACCTTTTAAGTGACAATAGCTTTCTAAGAAATAACCACCTTTGTTCTTCTGTTTTTACTTGCTTATTTAATGTAAGCTATGATTAAATTACTAAACTCTCAGCTAAGAGTTAGATGAAAAAATTTCAGAATTGTCTTCCATCCAAATACCAACTCTTTCCAACATAACGTTGTACTTGATAAGATTTGGTATCTATCTGGAAGGCTTTTCTTTTCTTACTTCAGCAAAGTTTATGAATCCTTCAATTTGGGAGGATGTAGAAGGCCAGTTCACAATACTAGAAAGGAGTGAATACATTCCTAGTGGCTACTCTGTGGCTCTCCCACAGAAAGCCACTTTTATTGTGACTCTTTTCGTTGATATTTTTCCTTAAATTAAAATTCTATATGTACTTCTTTGACTCCTGCTTCTTTATCATACGGATGGTTGGCATGTCTCCCCTTTTACCTTCAGCAGTTTCTGAGACTGCTTCAAGCCAATTTAGATGCAGTTGACACATCCTTCCTCCTAAATATTTTATATGCTATTTTGTAACAGGACAATTTGAATTGAGTTTACTGTTAATCACATAAATCCTGTTAAAGGTAGCTCTTTTTAAGCTCATAAGCAGGAAAGTAAAATCTTTGGAGTCATAAAGGGATGATTCAGTAATACTGAATGCACTGTTTGCCACATCCTCCTTCCACGCATCTTTGGGCCCTGATGCATTTCACCTGTGTCAAATATGGTGTAGACCGCTTGCTTTTAATAAAAATGTAATCGTAAATTTACAGCTCTTTGTTTACTTGTGATGATACTTTGAGTTTGGAGGAACTGCTATCTGAAGCTGTCTGCTCAATTGTGATTTGTGACAATTGAACCAATAATTATTTGAATTTGATCTTCAGTTTGTTCTGAAATGTTTATCTGAGGCCATTGCCCCTGAAAAGTTAGTAAATTAGATATTAGGTTTGATATTGGTTTGCTGTAAAATTTTATTTATACCATGGGAACCAGTCACCTAAACACTTCTGAGAATCTGATTCCTAGATATGCAGACACCAGAGGTTTGTAAATTGGACCAGACAATTTAATACATTTCAGTCTTGAAGTACGCTGTTTGTAAAAGCATCTCTTTCTAAGTGCATGTCCACAACGACCCTTCCATTAATCCATTTCTATGTATTATTGTCATGTTAATATACTTACAATAGCACTCTTATGACAGGAAAAATATATTGTTTTAGTGCATCAACATCTGCATTGCCAAACAGAAAATAAAAATAGAATAACATAAAAAACCCAGATGCCAGAAAGTCTCATTGAAAGATAAAGTTATTTGAAAAACAATATGCTTCTCATGTTGTGTCTTCTACAACCAAATCAGGAAATATCACTGAGAGTTGAATGCAAAAAAAGGTTTCTTTTACATACAAAGTCTACTAATATATTGAAGGCTTCATTATGCAATATTAGTGTTATGGAATATATATATATATATATTTTTATTTTTAATTGGAAGATACTACACTATTCCTAAAATAAAAATAAAAGATTGTGAGAGCTAGTCTGGGAATGAGCATTAAACTGAGGCTAGTCCGTGACAGATGATAGCACCCAAAAGACTTCCTTGGCTGGGCTATTCTCTGTGTGAAAACTGCTTTAGTGCAATTTACCATGTATGTGTTTTTCAGATGTGTTTAGTTATTCTTCCTTCTCCTATAATACCGAAGTACTAAAAACATTGCCTTAAGCAGGCCTTAGCTATACGTATGTATAGTGGTATATTTCAGTTAAGTATGCTTTATGTTATGCAACCTTCCCTAGGAAAGGGCAAAATAATTTATTTTAGTTAAGGTTATTGATACCATGTCTCTGATGGTGGTCCTGACGTGAGTATAAAAGTGTAACAACATCATTTATAGTCCTCCTAGGATAATTTAAATTTATTCCTGTCAAGAAATTAAACATTTTTTATTATAACATTCCAGGGAATTACTTACCCATTGGACACAGGGAACCCTGTATTTTTGGTGGTCAGCGCTCTGTGAGGAACTCACCAGTAAGACGAACAATTTTAACCACCTGAAAAGAGTAATAACCTTCAGAAATATGTTGTCAGTAATGTCTTACGGTGACTAGTAAATGGAAATTTGTTATTTATTGATCCATGCATGACAGATGCGTATGGATGGACTAGCACGTTGTCTATACGAAGTGTACCACAACTGTAAGGCTAACAAGAAATATTTAGTTAAGCATAGAAGTCACCTCATGGCTTAAGCAATTGCACCATGATGTGATTTTCTTAAGTGAAAATGACTCATAATTTCTTCTTTTGCATCTCTGTTATACCCTTCTGCTTCAGTGAAGATTTTATACTTCGCTGTTTTACTTGTTGACACTTCTAATTGCCGCTTCTTCCTGTTTTTCACCTTTTTAAAGAATCAGTTGCTCCCGTCAATGCTAAAAGAGGAATGTATTCCCTCTTTTTTCACTCTGTGTGTTTTCAGTCTATTTTGTTGCTATCTGGCTGGTGTAAGTACAGAAATTTGTAAATAAATGTTTGTCCTTAAACGTATAAACAGCAATGTTTTTGATATTTGAGTGTGATTAGCTCTTGAAAAATTCATCAAATGTCCTGAGATCTGCACTGCTTTTTAAAAATTCATAAAAAGTTTTGAAGAGTGAAAACGGTTTGACGAGTAGGCAGGCCACAAAGAAACTGACACATCAAGGGAAGAAGATCAAACAGGAATATAGCAGGCATATTCATACTGTAGGCTGTAGAGCCTGGCTGCACTCCAAGCAGGTTGAAAGAGCAAGTAGACATGAAATATAGAGGAAGAATAGAGACAGGAATCTCAAGGTGGGGAAATGAAAGACCATTTGACATTCAGAAATGATTTTTTAAATGTTTTTGACATGCAGTCAATAAATTCACCTCTGCTTTGTTTATTTAACTAGATGCAAAAGTTTTCTTACAATGGTAACGTATACTATATGAAATTTTCAGTAAAATGTCTCCTGTTTCAGAAGGAAGTGCTCAAGAGATTTGGAAAGATTCTCAGAATAATCACTGTGGGCTTGGTACTGGACTGCGATTCGAACAGGTTCTATGATTAATTTATCCCTGATAGCTGATCTGACCTTAAGCTTCTAATGGTTCAGGTTTGCAATGCTAAACATGAGTCATGTCATTTAAATACTGGTTATTAAATGATGCTGTTATTTTTTTCTCACAGTACTTAATAAAATGTGCTGCCGTATTTATACAGAGAAAATAAATTAGTTATACATGTCTGAGTATCTGTAAACTTGAAATGAATAGGAAATTAGAAAATATTTCATAATTAACAATTAATTTACTTTTTTTAAATTTAGCAAGCATTTAGCAATGTGTCAAATAAGGAATACTTACGTAAGTGTAATATATTTAACACTGTCTAACAGTGCTCAAATCAGTGGCTATAGCTGTATTGTTTCAAGGATATTGATTCATTTGTAACAGTTACCCCTATGTGTCACGTGAGTAGGGTGCAAAAAGTTCTTTTGCCTTCCACTCTCACCTGCTACATATCTGTTATACCACTGATGCCATCCATCAAGGAATTTCAAAGGACAATTGGTAAAAGAAAACATAAGACATCCATCTCAAGAGGCCTGATTCTGTTTTATTAGGTTCTCCCTGGGTTATCCCAAGCTTTGAAGCAGAGGTAGCAGCAAGGGATCAAGCAGTAAAAGCCTTTTAAAACTTCAGTCTCTTCTCCAGCTGGGTTTCAAATAATTTTTTTTCCCCACCTGGGCCAGCAGTAGAACTGGGTAAGATGAGTGTAAGATTCACTGCGGTAACAAAAACCAGCTAAAAATTAGCTCCTCTTTTCTCATCCCAGGGACTTTTCACTGGGGCAGCCCAGCAGAGAAAGCATTGGTGAAACAAATGCAGCCTCACTTGTTTTGGTTTGATGAATTATATTTGGGGATCTGGAAGAATATTCAAAACTTTTTCTTCCTGGAGATGAATTCCCTCCTCATTTTTGGAGACTCTGATGCTGTAGTAAGTGTAGTTCTGTGTGCTGAGCAACTCTCTCTGCATACGCTAGGATCAGAATTAATAATTTACTCCATTTGATAGCTCCGAGAGTCCTATTAGAAAATGATTTTGAAGTTCATTTTGAAGATCTAAAATCTAAATCTAGATTTAAGATCTAAAGATTCTCACAAATTTGGAATGAAGCGTTTTAAGTTTGCCTTCTTTTTCTTTTCAAGCTCTGTGGTACTGCTGTAGAAAACAAGCCAGCCTGTGCTCCCAGAAGTTATTTCTTGAAGAAATGTAGTCTGTGGTTCTGGCAATAGCAAAACAATAGAGCATTTTGTGTTGAATACTGCAATCTGTTTTCGTAAGTTGTTTCTGAGTAAAAATGATTAAAAGACAGAATTTGTATTTTTCCCCCCTTTTTGGGAAACGGCTAAGATTCCTTCTGGATGTATAGGCATGAGCTTTGTCTTGACTAATAAATAGCTGATACTCAGCTTGGAGCTGTAGCTCAGCTGATTTTAGTTTGTCTCAAATGTGTGGAAGGCACACTGATTCTGTAAATTAATTCTTGGCTGAAGCAGCGAGGGAGCAGGGCTAGCTCTCCTTTGTGCTCTCCTGCCTCCCCAGGTGCAATTAATCCCACTGCTTAATTGCCTGCAGCTGGGGGCAGTGCCGGATCCTTCTGTACAAGGGTTATTGCCTGAGTAGGGGAGTGGTTTGATCGATGTCTGATGCTGCTTGGTTTTAGTTTTCTATCTCTTTGCTTCAGTAGTTTTATACATATATACATATATCTATGTAGTCTTTAAGAGAGTTGGTTAGTTTACGTACTAGAGGACGATAGACTTCTATCCAGCTATTGGAGAGAGGAGAGCACAGATTTCCTTACTTGCGTTGCTAGCTTCCAGCTGGCCTTAGATCTTTTCATGAGTCTGTCCACAAGAGCAACAAGCCTTTTTCAGCTGCCTGTGTGATATGATAGTACAATGTCATGGTAAGTTCATGGATTATTTTCTATAGAGAATGAGTTTCAGTTTTTCAATAATTCTTCAAACTTCACTGAAGTGTTTTTTTTCCTAATGTTTTTCATAAAAATGGAAGTAATTTTCCTCCAGAAGCTCCCTAGAGAGGCCACAATCTCTTGGGTCCTATAAGATACTGTTAAATACCAGGCTGTAGCTTTGGAGCTCGTAGTCTTGGCCCATGTTTAGCCTGATGTCCTACAGTCCAGCTGCATGCTGTGTGTCTGGCTTGAGCAGGAAGGGGGAGTGTCATGGTTTTACGATTTTTGATTATCGGTATTCCACATCATAACATCATGCAGTGCACTGGGAGTTAAAGAGTTAATGCTCCAGTTCTGTGGATCGTGGATAGTTCTAGGTACCTGGTTCTCAGAAGAGAAGAACTACGTCTCCCAGAGGACTTTGCATTGTTCTGTTCCCATTTTCTGTTCAGAGGGAAAAATAAAAACAGTTCACATATCACGAGATGTCCCTTTTTTTTTTTTTTTTTTGTGCTCCTCACTTCCATCCTGCTCATCTTGGCAGCATCTCACCGCCACCATTAGAGTAAGGCCTTTTGGATTTTTGGACACTCTCTCTCATTTTATTTGATTTATTAGCTTCATTTTTATTGTATTGTATTATAGTGTGTTATTTTGCATTCTGATGTCTTATTTAGTAAATTAGTTTGTTTCTCCTCAGATCATTGCTGCTGTTTTGTTTTTATGCCCATCTCCCTACCCTTTTTCCCTTTCCCAGGGCGTGGGTCCGTGGGTTCCCCTGCCCCATTAGTCACGGAACTGGGATGAAACTGCCCATAAACCGTTGACAGGGGAGTTTGAGGCTGTTCTGCTTGTTGTTCTTCCTAGTGTTTTTCATACCCTTTTTCTTGGAGGAGAATGGCCTGGTTATCTTCTGAGTGTTACAATGCACAGTTGATCTGGGCTTTTAATCCTCCTTCTTCCTACAAATCTTATCATCTCCTAATGGGTCCCTGGTAGCCACTTGCAAGACCTGACTCCCACAGGGTTGGCTTAGTGCAGGAGCTCTTTCTTAGTAATTTACTCAGCTGTATGCTGTTTTTTTTTTCATTAGAATCTGATAATTAGTGAAGTATTGTAGGATGCTGCAATATTTTTATAACTTATAATTTATTTTCCTCTGAAGTGGTGGTCATGTTTTTAAGTTATTTCTAGCTGGAATGATATAACACAGTGCTATGGTGAAGTGATTTATTGCAGTTACATGCATGTGTATAATATAATTCCAGCTTTTGTCATGTGCGCTATGTGTCATGAAATACTACTGGAGAGTGTTTAATGCACCGGTGCATAGCAGGTGATGTTATTGTATTAATTTCCCTTCTAAATTATATAAATCACTGCTTTGAGGCTGCAGTTGTACAAGTGCACATGCTACTTTATTCCCATTTTTAAGGTTTCTAGGTGAGCTACTGCCTGCACTTGCTCAAGTTTGTTACTTCCTCAGAGATGAAATACTCTTTTTTGATAAACAAAGAAGAGTTGAATTTTCATACTGTTTGAAAACAAATTCAGGAAAAAGAAATAGTATTAGAGGTTTTTAAGGATAGAGCTGACTGTGTAGTGTTTTAGATCTAAATTATACATATGTCCTCTCGGGTTTATTCTTAGTTATGGTCAGCTTATCCTGGCTCTCGAATGTAAGGATGCACTGATGCTTGTAGTACCTGATGTAAATTTTTACCTTTGGCCTTGGCTTGTTAAACCCTACGTGTCAAAGCGATGATATGCAAGACAGTTACTGATCAGGATACACCTCACTGCTTTGATTCTCACGCTCTCCTTAATATTAAGTAAAATATGATCAATCTGTTAGGAAAAAAAGAAAAAAAATAGAAAACAACTGTTGATGAGAGTGCAAAATTATTGTTTTGTGAGTGATGGCTATATCAAAATTCACATGATTCCTTGTTGGTATAAATTATCTATGTTTCTCGTGCTAACTTTTTGAAAAAGTTATATTCTCTGACCAAATGAACAGGATACATTGCGGCCTATTTTGATGGCATCTTCTTTTTGTCTCAAATTCTTTTCTGACAACAAGATGTTATCTGTTGCACTTGTTTAAGTTTGAGTTTCTTACTATCTTGTGTTGGGTTTTTCCAGATGAAACTCCTTTCTTATTTATTGTGACCTTTTCTGTTTCAGTTTGCTTGTTTTCCAATTTCCATTCTTCTCATGTGGAAGTGTCTGTTCTCCGCTGTTGTTGCCTTATTCCGGTGTCACTGATTACAGAATTTCTTCCGCTTGTCAATATGTACCTATTATATCCTTCTGACCGAGTGCAACTGTCACTTACTCAATTTCTTTTTCTAATGGTGATGACTTTGTGATTGTAATCATATTGCTTGATTTACTGTTGTTACCTGTTACTCTGAGATTAAGCTCTACTTGAAACCTTTTTCCCTTTGAACTCAGGAACTGAATATATTTTAGGGAATTTGTATCTTCTTATGGTGTATGCTACAAAAATGATTATCCTTAACCTGCTATCAGTGAAAGCTTTTCAGGTTTCTTTTTTTTTTTTAAGAGTTTTCTAGAGTTCCTTTCTATTGAGTTTATGTTACTTCATGCTGGTTTAGAAAGAATCAGTGCAGGATTGCATTGTGTCTAACATGTGAAACAGAAATCTAAACTCATAATGCTTTTCTAATTTTACGTTGTTGCAGCAGATAATCACTAAACAAGATCATTGTAATCTTAGGGAATTATCATTCTTTTTCTTTATAATATTTTCACTATTATCAACATAGAGAGTATGAGATTTGTACTAGATATTCTGCTGCATGTGGAAGGATTTCTCATTTCCTTATGTATTTTAAATATTCTATATCTTTATGTATTTATGTATTTTAAAATATGTGGTATAACTGATGTACAGAAAATAATGTATTGAGCCTTAAAAAGTTAGAAGGGAATGTCACTGACTTATTCTGTGAGGTCAGGTTCTCTACTTCTTTACAGGGGATACTATTACAAAGATTATCATAAAATACCACCTTAAAAATAACTGGAGTTACTTAACTCTTGAAACTAGGTCTTTATTAACAGAAAGTAGAAAAGCAAGGAAAATGTTTTCGATGTGGAAAGAGTAGTGCTTTTTTCTCATGACTAACCTTCATCAATGCCCCGTACATCCCACATGTGACAACTTTTTGGGTCAGCATTTAATAAATTATGTTGCAGTGGACAATCAGTGGCACAAATCGCCATCTGTAAGAAAAAAGGAGGTGAGGGCATGTCATGGTCAGAAGTTGTATGTTTAGTCAGAATTTATACTTAGAATCATTGCCATCAGGAGTATAAGTTTTCTAAGTATATTCAAATATTTTTGTATTATTAATTTCTTATCCCTCAGTATTGGACTTATTACAAGTACAGACAGACTCTACTCATCTACTTCCTGAAAACATATGCTCTGCTCTTTAAGTGTGATGTGCAGGAAGATGATTGGCAAAATACTTATCTTGCAAAATGTACTTACTGAGGCATAGATTAGAAATAGAGTTGTTTTTAAATGCTCTAGAGGTTATTATTCTCATCTCAGTAGCTACTGAATGAGAATTAGTGATAAATAACACAAAGTAAAATGTTTACGTGGAACCAGGCCAAATATATATATATTCATCTTCAGCCTTCTGCTTTGTGATGTTAACTGTCTTCTGAGCAGAGTAAGTATTTGTTAATAGGGAATCTTGTCCTGTGCTATCCCAGGGAAAGTCTAACGGATAGAGCTCTTCTCCCGCACCCCAGAGCAAATCCTGCAGCTTTTCAAATCTGTAGCCACAAAAGAGAAATACTGCATCATATACTGTGAAATCTTACTGTATTTATAAAAGTATGATGTTTTAACTTTAAAGTTATCGTTCACTGTCCTTGTAATAATCTCTTATCATATTTTCTCACAACTTGTGCTGGAAAATTAAATTCTGCAGTAAAAATTCAAAGGCTGTTGCTGAGAGAGATGTTGTTGCTGTTCTTTGTGGGTTAGGTGACAACTTGTGCAATGAATACAGTGACATTGCTAACCTAATGCTACTCTGTAGAGATAATCCTTACAGGCTGTATTATTAGAGACCAGCTGTGTCGGTAGTAATGCTTTTACAAAGAACACTTTAGTCACATGCAGTGAGTAAATGACATGCCCGCTAACTTTAATGATGTGTTTATCTTAACAGTTGAGAGAGTAATAAATAATCTGACCAACACCCATACAGCATTCTGAATCTTGGTAAGAATTGTTGTTGTCCTGTGTATATGGTGCTGTTTCAGTTTCTTACATTGTGGGAGTACATAAAGAAGACCCTTTGTGTCTAGGTTTATGAGTGCTCTTGCATCGTTTGCTCATTCTGGTTATTAGTGTTTTCTCTCCTAGTTCACGCCCATCAAAATTGAGACAAAGTACAGGACAATTATACAGTGACATTAAGCACTGCGCCCCAAATGTGCTATATTATCACTTTTTTCATTGTTAAAGAATCTTTATTTTGGTCAAAGATTGTGTTACTCCATCTCAGTTAATGGTTAGCTAGTCAATTTTTGACAGCAAAAACGATTAGCTACACCAGACATTAATAGTACAAAAGTATTATAGATCACATTGCCCTGTCTTAATCAACTAAACCATATTGGATGATTAAAGGTTGTAATAACACTTTACCCAGGCGTGCTTAGGACATAAAGAAAGTGGAATTTGGGAACTGAACTACGTAACTGTGATGGGACGGGTTATTCCTCATTTTATTCAACAGTATCAAGTATGTATAAGTAGGTTGCCACTACATCACACTGTCGAAGAATTAAACAAAAGTATTCATCAAAGCCTGATAATCCTGTCAATATGTCAGTGTATCACCACTGACTGCAATGAAATTCCTATTAATTTGCGCTGACATGAATAGAAGAGAATTTGACCCAGAGTTTTTGGTTAGTTAACTAGACAGTTATTTAAATTCAGTTTGCTGCCCTGCTGAATTCATTGCTGCTGCACAGCAATAAGCATTGGTATTCTTTTGTTCTTGCAAGTCTGTAATTACTAGTTGCTTAATGCTGCTGTTTGTTGTTAATCTGCAGCAGGCTCCAGTTAACTTCATAGCTGGCAAGGTAAAAATACTGCTTGCAAAAATAACTTCACAAAGTTAATTTTAGTGGAACTACAGCAATTTACTTCAGTTGACAATTTGGCCTATTTTTTTTTTTGTGTGTGATGGTATACAATCAGAATCAATGCTGCCATACTGTCACAACTGCTAGAAACGTGCATGTTGTAATATTCCTTGAAATACTTAAGACTATCATTTGTTATGTTCTGTTCTTCAAGAGCCGTGCTTCAAAGAGTGCTCTAAACTTTTTAATCACAGTGTATGGACAAATTGCATAGTGCTGATGTTACCTGATATTTGTGTATTAAAGTTACTGAGAGCATACAAAAATAAGCGGAGAGGTTTCTTGTTTAAGAACAATATCATTTCTCAGAATCCTTTGTTTCATCACTTCTAATACAGTTTCTGTTACAGTGTTTATCTTTTATAGCTGACTCCTACTGATAGCTTGCTGCAGGCATATGTAGATTATCTAAACATGTTTTTTTTTTTCCAGCTAGTACTTTCTCATAGCTTTTTATATTCACTGCAAAGTCTGACTTGGATCCAAATTCTAGTAATTACTAGAGTCAAGAAAGTCTTAAGCTGACTGTCAGCTTTACATGTGCTTTTGCTGAGGCTCACTCTTGAAAAAAGAAATAAATCTTTTTGAGATATCCTACCTGATAATCATTTGCAAAGAAGTAAAAATAGATGCCCCGTTCAGAAATGAAATAGCTTCTGAGTCTGGCCAGGCTTTACAGAACATGAAGATTCTTAAGGCAAGTGGAGTAACTTAAGTAAATGTGACTTCTTTGAATGGGTAAATGGAAGTTATTTGATGTAAAAAGTTTCATATGGGGGCATGTGTCTTAAAATATTATTTTGAATTATAAGATAGATATATTAAAGGAGAATAATTACTCAAAAATTAGCAGCACTCTTACCTTCAAGTCTGCCATAATTGTGTGCAGAGCCCGATTTTCTTGATTTGAGTCTACTTCAGTATGGACTGGAGGTGGAGTAATGAATGTGAATTCATCTATATTTTGGGATGGAACTGGGGGGAATCATGTTCTCCTGAGGCCAAGTAACTTAAATTGCAAGGAGATATTATTTCTTTAGTTACAATTTGCTCTCATTCCTCCTATGGATTCAATATGTGAAGACCCTGAATTTACCTGAAAAATCACACTACAGATTAGACCTATACTTACTGCAATCTTCTGTATAGATTTCTGGGTAACATTCAGTTATAGTTCCTCAGTGTTGCAGTGTAAGTTGATTTTCTTTTTCCATTCTGTAGAAGATTCAAAAACACTTTTTGACCGCCAGTGAAACTGGGGTAACCCAATCAGCAGTAAGTATTTGTGGTTAATTGGATTATTTATTTCTTCCACTTGTTGAACAGATGTAACCATAAAAGCTTCTGAGCCTAACATGTCTGCAATAAAAGGGTCTACTGTTAGTAATATTTTCAAAATGGAGTCTATGTAGTTATTAAGGAGCCAAGGAGTAAGAACTGCAGATGATTGTTTTATGTTCTAATGGAATCTTTTCCATTTATTTTTATTTTATTTTTTAGAAGGATGAGGTGTAGTGCAGGCAAATGCAGAGTATGCTAACATGTACATTAGGAACCCATTTACTGAGTCACTGTCATTTTAACAGCAGGGATCTTTATTCCCTGAGGAGTCTCTAAAGCATTTCAGGCTCACTGAGTCAGGACTAAATAATACCCAGCTGGTAAGAACAAACACCTGTCAGATAATCCAGCTAATAGCTGGTTTAGTTATCAGTGCTCTTCTCTACCTGCACCCTCTTTCCCCTACCTTTCTGAATGTAGCATGCATTTCCCACAACACTGTGTTTAAAAGCTTCTATAATCCTGTAATAGCATCTGATGGAGATTTCTTATGTGTTGATTTTCTTTTGCCTTGGTTTCAGGAAGACAGTGAAAGTTTGCATGATGAATTGTTGCTTAGACTGGCTTTTTTTCATATATGGATTTATTTCAGATGCTATTTCTACTGTTTGGAGTAGCATAATTCTAACAGTCAGATGCAACATAGTTGCTTCAGGAATAAATGTCGTCTTTTTCCTTAGTGAAAATGCAACTGCACAAACTGATTTTTTTTCTGGTGAGCATGTCTATTTCTCAAATATGGCTTCTCTATTTGAATGTCCTGTTCGCCATATCTTTAAGCTTAGTGATATGAGGGCTGACAAATGTGAAACTGGCTGAGTATGTGTCATCAAGGGATACTTTAGAATATTTATATCGAAATTTGTAACTTATTTTTTTTTCTGGCTCAACAACAATAAAACCTTGTCAAAGGCCTGCTTCCATGTTTCCACTTGTTTAAATGGAAGGTAGGCTATATCTCAAGACTATTAGATAGCTAATGATGTTCTTTATTAGTTAACATTTATATAGAGTTTTAAAACAATTAGCTACGTGGCTATAAAATTTCTTTTATTACGTGATGATATGCTCTAAATCAGATTTCTTCTTCCTGAAAGGTAATTGTGTATTAAAAAAGAACAAACGTTAAGGAGTGGAATATAAATGAGAATGCACATGCTTCTATATGTAATGTACTTTATTTACAAGAATGCCATACAATTTTAATGAGGTTTTTAAATTTCTTTTACTTATCCCATTTTGTTGCTTGGTTTTCTTTGAAATTTTAAATTATTAACAGTCTATGTTGCCATGGAAGGTGACACTGATACTAAATTCCATATAACTTTCTGTAATACCTAAATTTTCAAATAACTGATGTTATAATGTAACATATGGTTTTGTATTGTAAAAGGTGATGAGACGCAGTGCTTTCCGAACAATATTTATTTTGAAAATCTTTAGCAGACTTCTCTGCTTTTCTTCCTTTTCCTTCACGGGAGACAAATCTGTCTGAATATGCCATGACATAGCATAGAGAAGACAATCTTTAGGTAGCAACACTGGATTACAGACTAGTTTTAGATGTGTTTAAGGTAATATTGTCTTCCTTCTGGTATTTTTTTTTTTTTAAATCCTGCACTATATGGTGGTCTTCAATTTACCAGCTGGTACTTAAGTCTGATATCCCAGTCTCCGTAACAGTTTTCCTTCTTATGCAGTTATAATAATTGTAGTTGTTAACATCCCCTATCTGCCCAATCCTGAAGGTAAATTAAGACTGCTGTGACTAAATTAATGTTTAAGCCTGCTTTTTCAGTCTGGGGTGAATTTGTGTACTTGTCCATGGCCAGGTCACTGGCCAAACATCTTTTGATCAACTTTTGTTGTTGTTTTTCATGGCATTTCATTTATTTATTTCTTTTAAGCTGGTTCTTATGTATGTTTTCTAGGTATGTGGGCAGCTCTAATTCTGATATTTACCATGTTTTGAATTAGTTTGCAAGCATCCTGCTGTCCTAGAGTTCTGTGTAAAAGACACACTTTTCTTCTCGATATACTTTCCATGCTGCTGTACCTGTGTGTAACAGGGTGCTGTCAGCTTTGTCAGTTTGATCTTCAGTGTTGCTCTAAAGCACCTAATACTCAGCTGATTTCTCAATTACGTGAATATTTTTAACCTGGTAAATTCTAATAGAGGGATTGCAGCTGCAAGCCATCCAATGCAGCATTGCTCATGAAAAATGGCTTAAATATTTTCATCTGTCTTGTCAAAATTTCATTATCTAAGCTGAAAATCTGTCAAGGTTCAGTCTGAATCAAATCAACATAGTTAATGCTGAGGCTAGGCTATGTCTCTGCTCTATTGTGCTAAAGTATTGCATGTATTGAATTTTGCATGTTCTTGAATTTGTGTCTGATTTGCAGTGCAAAGTGGCTTTGCGTACGCTATAGGCAAATGCATACAGCGTTGGAAGGGAAGGAGTACCTCACTGTCATTCTGTAGAAATACTCTCTGGGAAATGAGAAAGTGACATCAGTAGGTTTCAAGAGATATGATCAAACCATATTGTTCTGCTGGCAGAAAGGAGGTGGCAGTAAGGAAAGATCAAACAGTGGGTGTAAGTTAAAAGGTATCACATGACATTTGACAGAGTGGAAGACATATGTTATAGACTCACAGAAGCAAAGAAGAGGGGAAAAAAACAGTCAGGAATCCATTGTGTGTATATATAGTATGCTAGCAACCTATGATGGTACCACTGAAATGCTTCATGAACCTTCTGTACAAGTTTTCTGTTGCAGCTTTTACTGATTCCCTATCAGAAGCATGGCTCTTTCCTCCCTGGCAGCTTTCAGCCCTTCTGACCCAACAAGGGTTTTGCTGCCTGGCCTCTTCATAGATGGATTCTGGGCTAATCCTGGTCTTGGCTAATGCTTGTTGATTATTCCTCATTTCCTCAGAGGTATGTAGGTATCTAACCTGCAGCTGGATTCTGTTCCGTATCTTTTCCTTCAAATACCCATCAGTAAGAGGTTTTATACAGTTGTGTCTTTTTCCATTACCTCCTTTTATATTTAAATCCTCCACAGAGACTTTTTTTGTAACAGTAAGACAGGAAAAAAATAAGCACAACTCGATGGCAAACTGAAATTCGGTAGGTAATCTCCTGGAAAAATGGCTTATTAGTGCTTTTGGAATGAAATGCTGCCTTTACTGTGACAGAGCTGTAAACCTAGCTTCATAAGCTGAAACCAACTGAGTTGATAGAATCTGAAAATCTTATTTCATTACTCATGGTGACAGAGGAAATCATGGTGAGCTACATGCCATTGTTAATAAATGGACCTAAAAACCGCAGCCTGCAGGAAATGAGGCTGATAGGGCAACTGACTTTCATTTCCAGGATCATGGGGAGTCTAACTGGGCAGTCTGGGAAAAATCAGCCAAATATACCTATGATGGTCTGCAGACGCTGCAGTGCTCTGGAGTTAGAATATTTTAATCTGTTGGTAGTAAAGTAAGAAGATCACTTTTGTAGAGAAGCATGGGATGGCTTATTAGTTGTTGTAGGACATGTACTTTGCTCTGGCTCTAGTCCAAATCATATTCTAATGATATAATTATATATATGATACAAGTATACTGGATCTTTGAGTTTTAGTGTCACTGAGTTTGAGGGATGTGCCTTTGACAACCCTGCTGACAGTATGAACTTTTCATAAACGGCTAACCTGGAGCAAGTTACCTTCTGCTCTAGCCAACTAGGTACGCATGGGAACACTCACCACCCATTCACTCACATCTTGTGACTTCTTACTCATGGAAACATACTTGTGTGACAGTTGTTATGCCAATATGTGTGCTCACGTTTCAGAGATTAATTTATATTAGGCATGTGTGTACCTGAAACTCTCCTGAATGATGCAAAATGAAGATACCTCCTCTTACGGAGAGCTACTAATAGGTTAAAGACATTATACAAAAGCCCTGAAACATGAGGGTATTCTGAATCTCAGGTATGTGAACTCAGATATTCACCACACTTAGTGAAATGCTTTTTTTTTTTTTTTCCCTTTTTTAACTGTTTCTTTGGTATATCGTCAGCAATGCAAAATCATTGATTTGTCATGTGTTATCTTCAGGATATAAAGATAAGTAGTGAATCTTAAGCTACAGGATAAGAGAATTGGAAAATGCAACCTCTGTTAAAGTTGATATTTGACTGGTTGGCAATGCTCTACCTGAATTTCAATACCAAATAAGACCAGTGCTTTGGTTATAGACCACAGCTTGTCTTGAGTTGTGACTGTGCTTTTGAAATAGTCATCTTTAAAGTGCAGCATTCCCTATTGTGCTCAAGAAACAGACCAAGAAAAGGATTGTGAAGAGTTGCACAGCTCTGAGCTATGTAATACATCCGCAGAAAAACAGAGGGGAGACTCTGAAGGTTGTTGTGCATCACGGAACAGCTTGCTTCCTGAATGCTGTGCTGGAGGGCGTCTTGTACAAAATGGTAATTATGTTAAACTTTACCTAGATTATGGTCATAAGAAGTAGAAGTATATTCCTGCTGATAATTGCTTTGCATCTAAGTTCTGGCATTTATAATAGTGGTGGTGCCCAATCAGTTACAGGATGATATGTCATCGTGCCTTCTTTGAATTTTGCCACATAGTTTCTCATAGTTCTCTTGCTTCATTTTCTAGGTAAGTTGGATTTTCTTGTTTCAGCTCAGAGGGTTGTGGTGGTTTATAATTAGTAGAAGAATTAAGATGCAAAAATTAAATCAGAGAGTCCTTTCTCATTAGGAACAGCAGTTTATTGGTTTAGTTAAGAATTATTTTTCAAGGACATAAATCTCCAGTGCTCATTTTGCAGTGGGGGTAGAAACCCATGCAGATGGCTCTCATTTCATCCTGCTTTACTACTGACTGCAGGGTAACTTTGAAAGCTTCAACTTCTCCTTGCACTTTCTGTAATCTTACATCAAAGTCTATTTCCAGCTGTGCTAAGTAATGCTTTGTTTTATCCAGATATGAATCAGACTTATTCATTGCCCCTATTCTCTATTCTTTCTTGACCTGTTTCAATTTTAGTCAGCAGCAGAATTATTGCCTACATGCTGATAGCTCTGTTGTCATTTTTGTCGGTGACATTTTATATTTTTAACTAAGAAGACCCCAATCATTTGTACTAAATTTCATTTGAAAGCCTTGGAGTCTTTCCACGGGCACTTTGGAGATCACTGTAAAGTGTTTACCTTATAGGTTACAAAACCAAAACTAAGGTCTGGTGTTCTGGCGTCTGCTTCTACATTGGTGTGCATGCAGATGCACACAAATTCACCACAGCACTGTTGTAACCATAAAGTGGTGCAGAGGGAGAGCAGGATACTTCAGTTTTCAATACTGTATGTGTCTTTTAGATTCAGAAATAGTATTTAAATCCCCACCTACCACCGGTGACTCGAACGTGTGCGATATGTCTCTGGAAAAGCTAGTTTAGCTGTTAGCAGGTTCCCTGGATGCACAGAGTCTGGCTTAAAGGAACAAAATAGTGTAACTTGTTCCACTGTTACAGAACATAAGTCTTGGTACCGGCTCCCTTTTCCATGCAGAATACTTTAAAGAGCTGGAAGTAATCAGGTCTACTTTCAAGATTAGATTTCCTGCAGGCCTTTCTAATTTAGGGACATTTTCCTTTCAAAATATTGAGAAATTAGACTTTTGATACCAGAGCACTTTCTTCATATGCAGTGGGGAGTGCGTATAAATGGCTGTTTTTCACCTTTGCTGTCAAAAGCTGCTTGGCATTGCTGTCAGTGGTTTCTAAAAGAAGCCAAGTGTTAAAGGTTGAGAGAAACAGACACCCAGCTCTGTAGATGAGACTGAAGGCATACTTGGTCTGCTAAATATTTAGGATTTGGGGGATGATTATTTTCCCTGTTACAAGTAGAGGTCCATATGTAGCGATCGTGCAGTACAAGACTCTGGGAACTGTATGAGTTGGGTCTATTTTCCCTGTGTGCAGCAGCCTTGTGCCCATGGCCTCCTCGGCTGTGGTTTCAGCTGTGCAAATACCAGGCTGGGAAAGGGCCGACAGCACCAAATTGCTTCTGTATTGTGGCCCTGGGAGCTGGTGCATGACAGCTCCCCAGCCCAGTGTCAGCTGAGGCTCATGTGCACCCACCATGCTGTGGCTGGGATCCAGAGGGAAGGAAGAGTGGGATAGAAAAATGTGGAAAGAGCCCTCTCGTCTCCATGCAGCCCAGACTGAGCAGAAAGAGATGATTCCCCCACTTCTGCCTTAGGAATTGGGAATGGTCAGCTGTAGAGGCTGGGGCATGCCGGGAGGAAGGTACTAGGATATCTTTGCTACGAAGCTTTTCTTAGTAATTAAATGGTATGGACTAGCAATAAATATTTAGCTCTATTTCAAGTTCTCCTTTTGTCCTTAATAAGTTTATTTACTTCAGAAACTCATTTTTCATTGAAGAATGCGGAAAAAAATTAAAAAAAAAACCAACACCACACAGCTGAATTCTGTCAAAACTTAATAGAACTATCTTGATCAACTAAGGCTACTGACTGCCTTAGTTAACTTCTTGCGCATCTCTAGTCTTCTGACATCACAACCAGTGATTTAACTGAATTATTTCTTCTCATTAATCACGCAATTATTTTCTAGTTCATAATATAGATGGTTTTTAATTGTTTCTCTTTTCTTCTGTGAGGCAAGTTTGATACAGCTTAACTGTACTGGTTTTTATTTAAGAGAAGAGCAGTAGTTATGTGCTGTCTCCTTAGGCTAGTGAAATATGCTTGCAGAATACTGAACTTTTCATCATTCGTTAAAATTTTATAGTTACGTTTGTTTAAAAATATTTTTATTTCATGTATAAACATGGAAACATAGATTAGATGGAAGCGTGTTAGCATTTCTGTTGAACTAAAACTTTTTTAACCCCAAACCCAAAATGAGTTCTAGAGGATTTAAAGATTTGGATTATCTGAATACAAAAGGATGAAAGACAGGGCAACAAATACGAAGGATAATCATAAAGAACTGCCATTTTAGCTTTTTAATCCAAGTCTGCTTTTAAGTACCTTATACATACTGCTGTGAAACAGATACTGCTAGTGTATAATAATAGGCATATTTAAAGAAAGACTTGCATTCTTTTCTTTCGCTCTCTATTGAAACATTTAAAGGTATCTGCGTATTTTAAAATATCGTCATAAGAGTTTTGAGTGAGCTGCTGAAAAAGAAAAATTATAAACTGTGTTGAAGTCTTGGAAAGTGGTCTCACACTGTATAGGCAAATCCTTTAAACCAAGGCTAGATTGCTTTGTGAAAGAGGGCCTTTCCTCTAACTTTGAGTAGGCAGTCTAAATGGACATGAAGCCATCATGGCATCCCAGTTGTCTTTTGCTCATGTGTGCATATGCAGAATAGCTCTACAGAGCACATTACAGTGAAATGGGTGTTTTTGGCAAATATTTGTTACTGAGTGTTCTGGCCTTGTGATTTGCTCGTGTGGAGTATATCCTTCACATTCAAGAAATGTTGGCCTACCACTTTTGTGCAAAGTACACTCTCAGAGAGTTCTAGACTTCCAAGAAGTATTGAACTGCAAAGGTGTTTGGGAAGCTGATTTGTCTGTGTATGCTCAAATCTGATAAATGAGAGTTGTTCTAAGTTCAGAGGTAAGTACAACCCATATGGATATTTCTCTATATCACACAGTGGATAGAAGCAAAGTGAGAGCATTATTCAAGTAATACTCTGTTGAATCTTTTCCTTGTGAAAGCTTCAAATCCCATTAAGAAAAGTAATTTGTTGTTGCATGTACCATTTCTGGTTTAAATACAGCAGAACAATTAATCCATTCAAAAAGCTGCTGAGAACTTGCTTTGATGGTAGCCAGTGCTTACTGTGTTGCCAGGAAAGTGCAAGTTGGGGAGTGAAGGTTATTAGTAAGAATTGTCTACAGACTGGAAGAATGTCCAAAGTCCATTTCTGTGGATAGTAATTGTGTAACAATGCTTTGTGGTTGCTTCTTCACTTCTGGCCTCTCAAATCCTTGTATTGAATAGGTCCTTATTAGTGTTTTACGTTATGTATCTTTCTTTGCACTTGTAAGTACAGGTATCATTTGAGGTATCTGGTATTGTGCAGAGACATGTGGCAAAACTACCAAGTGTCATATCAGTCTTGTGGGTTTTTTTAACTAAAAAAAAAATCACTCCTTCAGATGTGAAATATGGCTTTATTTATGAACAATCTCCTGTGTTGTTTTTATTTTGATTGTATCAAAGATTATTAATTTTTAAACTATTTTTGTGGATAACAGCAACACAATTCCATGTCATGT
This sequence comes from Numida meleagris, assembly GCF_002078875.1. Lineage (NCBI taxonomy): Eukaryota > Metazoa > Chordata > Aves > Galliformes > Numididae > Numida > Numida meleagris. Next base: position 509,388 of record NC_034415.1, on the reverse strand, counting down.
ACTCCTACTCCCTTTATTATCTTAGTATATTCAATCTATAGCTAAACGTTTAAGAACAAACAAACTGGAAAACTGTAGGAGAGCTGATGCCTATGCCATTAAAGCATTGTGAAGTAATCTCATAATGTTGAAACTTCGCAGTGAGGTGTGTGAATGAGGAGGGCAGAACTTTTGATGGCAAAATGTGGAAAACTAAGGACAAAAACACAATCCAAAGTGAGGATTTCTGCAGTACGAACTGTTGTTCAATTAATGTATGAATAAGTTGTACAAATCAGTTTGTGAAGCCAAGAATATCTATGTTGGGCTTGTTATCTGAAGCAGAAAACAAGTGTGTTTTGGTTAACTGCAGACACATGAGTATATGTTCCATTGATTAGAAAAGCTTCTGGAAGGCTGTGCTCCTACTGCGATGCTACTCTGAAGTGAGTGACAGATCTCCTGGCATTTTTGTTACTCTTTGTATTTTCTTTCTATTTTCAGTTTGGACAGTACACACCAGTCTTCCTTTATTAGTTCCTAGCTTTCTCTAACTGATGATTGAGGATAAAAATGGTGCTTGTTACTGACGTCTAAGAAAAAGACATGAATTTTGTTTAGTACAACTGACATAGGCATGTATATAGGGTGGAGAAATGGGCTAATAGAAGTCTTATGAAATTCAACAGCTAAGCCCTGCATGCGGGAGGAATAGACCCTGGCACCAGTATGTGCTGGGTACTGCTCAGGTGGAAAGCAGCTCTGCAGGAAAGGAGCTGTGTGGTCCTGGGGAACATAAAATTGAACATACATCAGCAAAGTGCTCTTGCTGCATTAGGCTGAGTATTGTCAGTGGGTAAAGGGAAGTGACCCTTCCCCTGCTCTCAGCATTGGTGAAGCCACACCTGGAGTGCTGTGTCCAGTCTTGGCCTCTACTGGGTAAGAGAGAGCTGGAACTACTGGAGAGAGTATAGCAAAAGGCCACAGAAATCATAGAATCACCAAGGTTGGAAAAGACCTACAAGATCATCCAGTCCAACCGTCCACCTATCACCAATAGTTCTCACTAAACCATGTCCCCAAGCACAATGTCTAAATATTCCTTGAACACCTCCAGGGTTAGTGACTCCACCACCTCCTTGGGCAGCCCATTCCAGCGCCTGACCACTCTCCCTACTAGTCTCCTGAACTGCCCTCTGGAGGTCCAGGTAACTCCTGAAAGTCTGCCCTCTGGAGGTCCAGGGTAGCAGTTTTGCTGTCCCCCCTCCTGGTTCCACCAAGAATCGAGAATTCTACCATTTCATGGTCTGTCAGTCCAAGACAGCTCCCAGCCTCCACATCTCCCACCAGACCTTCTCTGTTTGTGAGTAGCAGGTCTAGTGGGGCACCTCCCCTGGTAGGTTCTCTCACCAGCTGCAGAAGAAAGTTATCTTCCATACATTCTAGAAACGTCCTAGACCGCTTCTTCTGTGCTGTGTTCCCCAGCATATATTGGGGAAGCTGAAGTGCTTGGTGCTGAGTAAACTGACCCATGATCAAAGAACCCAAAATTCTTGCGTTTGCCATCAGCCTCTCAGCCATGTGTTTATAAGATGGGTTTTCCTGCTCCTCTCGATGTCCTTCCCTGCCTCTGAAGAAATGGAGGAAAATACTACCTGTACACCTGCACCATCAATTAACTGCCCCAATCCTCTGAAATCATTTTTGATAATCCTCAGGCTTCTGTCAGTGGCCTTATCACTGCTGGCCTGAACTATTAATAAAGGGTAATAATCAGAGGGGTGGATCAGACTGGGGAGTTTTCTAGAAATATCTCTGACCTGAGCCCCCGGGAGGCAGTGCACCTCCCTGAGGGAAGGGTCAGCCCGACATATAGGGCCCTCCATTCCTCTCAGATTGGAGTTGCCTATGACAATCACCCGTCTTTCCTTCCCGGTGGAGGCAGTCTTGAGGTGTGGAGTCGACCACCTCACCCTAGACAACTTTACAGGTAGACCTCCCACCTTATCCGCACTCACCTCTCCCTCAGGTTCCAACTAATGGTTAAGGGACTATGGTATTTATCCTATAGGGAAATTGAGAGAGCTGTGACTCTTGAACTGCTAAACAGTGAGAGCTTGGCAAAGGTTTCCTTTCATATTTAACTTCTGGAAATTCGTAACTACTTTTCTAAATGCTCTAATCAAATATTACTTGACATTAACATTCAATGTTGATGGTAAATTTCTGTAAGGATTATGAATTCTCAATGTATGCAACTTATTCAGGTTCTGACTGCATGCATATATTTTTAGTTTCCAAAAATTGCTATCTGTACCGCAAATACACAACTTTTTTTCAGATATTTTTGATAGTGTCTATATCTCTGGTTGATAGCTGTGATCTCAAGTTCCCCAGGGAAAGCTATGTAAGTCTTACAAGATGTGAGAAGTAATAAATGTTCTTAATACATGCAACTTAGCTGAAAAAGCTGAAAAAAGTCACATAGGGTATTCCTGCCTGCCTTCATCTGAGAAGAATGGTTGCAGCTCCTTTATATATACCTGGGTGAGTTTTAATTGTATTAAATGAACATATAATACGTTTGTTGCAGCACTGGGAGCTCTCTGCACAATCCAAGACCCCGACAAAGTATTTGGATACTTAATCTGCGGTTCCAACTGTTCTGACTAAGCTGGTATTGTAAGTTTAAGTGGCAGAAATAGTTTGCATCAATTCAATTACAGTGTGCATGTTGTAGCAGCACCTTCCTCTGTAGGCCCTGCATATTAGGTTTTCAGTCACCTTGAACTCCTGGGTGAACTCTCTGATGGATCAACTTGCAGCTCAAAATAATCTAGAGGGACCTTGTACAGTAAATAAATTGAAAAAGAGGTTTAGGATCCAAGGTCTAAATTGATCTTGAAATCAGGAGGAAATCCCTACGTTACTTTTTCATCCCAGTTATCCTCTGTTTGCCAAGAGCTACAGCAAAGCATTTTTTAATTTAAGTACATTTCTTACAGAAAAGGATCAACAGGGAAAAATAAAGTAGTAGTTTCTAGGCTCATCAGCTTTCCATCTGGTCTGATGAATCACAGGAATTGTTGACTTAAAAATTTGTATAGGGCAGAGCATAGTATCTCACCTTGAACAGGTTTCAGGATAGCTGCAAAGTAGGTTTAGAATTAGCTGCAAGTAAATTTAATTCTACTAAGAGTAAAAAACAAGAGGGACTTTCAGACTTAAACTATGATTTTCGTTCACTGTGTTCACCTCTAAGATGCAAGCAGTGAAGGAAAAAATTTATAACCTTAAACAAAATTATATCACTTCGATACATATTTTCACAGAAGAATTTTTCTATTACCTTTGATTTGAAAAGTCTGGAGGGAAACAGTGATTTACTAGAGAGCTTCATGTTAAGCCCAGTTAAATATTTACATTAAAGTTTTAGTTTATATACCTCTATATGAACAACAAATGTGAACAACCTTACTCAGTTTAGACAGTGAACATTTAACTACGAAGTGAGCATGCTTGGGGGAGAAGGATGTTTGTATGTTCAGTCACTAAATGGGACTTGTGCCATTTCCGTAGGTTTGTATTGTCGTGGCTGGCAGGGCCACAGAAACCATCTGGACTTGAGTTGGTCTCCGATGGCTGGGTTTGCTCTCCTGTGCCTGCGGCATCCCCAGCTGTAGAGCTAGGAAAGGCTGGCAGCCTCAGTGTGCAGCCTGTGTGCAGGAGCCCACACCCTGGGGTCAGTGGGATCCAGTGGGAAAGAAGCAGTGCAATTAGAAAAATGTGTACAGAGAAACTGTCCTGAGGCCAGTATGTAGCAGGAAGGGGTTTTCCCCAGCAGCTCTGCTTAAGGGAGACCACAGCTTCAGAGCACAAGAGAATGATGTAGTTGTTAGGGATTTTTTCACATAAAATTTCATTGTATTAGTAATGAGACTATAATATGAGCAATGAGGTTTAATTATTGTAATGAGACTGTCATTTGGGCTAATTTTCTGTTGAAACATTGGACTGTATGAACTGTATTGACTGTTGTGTGCCTCTGAGCGTAACTGTACACAAGAGGTATGCAACAACATACTTGGAAAAGTTGTTCCTGGCTTGTACTCAGTAAAGCTTAATATTTGTGACCAATTCTTTGCAGCGTTTCCAAGGATGCATGGAATAGCTAGTCCAGACTTGAAAGGTCGCTCCCCCTGTTATTGTGTATTTTTAAATGGAAGAAGTAATTTTTTGTCTATAGTTCCTTTCTATTTAGACAGGAAAATGAAAGCTGATATCCCATTTGTTTTTCTGCATAATAAACAATGTGGGAAATACTTTTCTTTTATAGTTAGAAGTCATTTATAGCACTTGATTTGTTTAGTGTCAATAAGTATTTTTAATGTTGTTGAAAGTTTTTAGTTCACTTTTCTTTCTATTTTGAAATAATTACAGCTTTGTTTCTTACTCAGTAGGACTTTGTAACTGCAAGAAATTAATGTGGTGTTTAGCCATATTTCAAACTTTTTTTAAGCTTTCAGAGGATAATTAATCCCACTGAAATAATTCTTTCTCTCACTACTGTGATCTAAGAAAATATGTCTGTAAGAAATAATAATAAAAAAAAATGTTTTGGTCTTCTTTCAGTTTAATACCAAAATATGTGTCAGTTTTTAAGACAATAAAATGATGTATTAAACTTGCCAGAATAGATGTTTACCAAAACTTTTAGTACTTTATTTAAAAAAAAAAAAATCAAGTTAAGTATTCAAGCACTACATGAGCATTGACTGGACTACTCATAAACTATCACATTTAATAGGTTGTAAATCTCATGTTATGAAAAATAATTGAAGTTCTGCCACTTCTTATTACCACTACTACTTCTCATCTGTGTAGCACCTTACCGTAATGGCTTCCAGTATTGTTTGCAAATGACAGTAGAAGAACAGAAGCAATCTCGTACACTACTTTAACCTTTACAGCATATTTATTTGGAGTAGGCAACCATTCCATTTCTCTATTGCTCTCAGAATATTAAGGTTACAGCGGAAATCAAAGAAATGGCCAACAACTAAAATTTGAAAACTTTGAAAAGGTCAAAGTATGGTGGTTTAGGACTGTTTGCATGTCTTAGTTTCAGCAGATGACATGTGACCAAATAATAATAAATGATAAGCCTTCTCTTTCTTTCCATATATATAAAAAATATCAGTAGCGTTTGAACAATCACTTAAAACGACACTGTTGTTCTGTTGTGTTTACATTTGTCAGTGCCCAGAAATAGTCAAATCTAATAAACGCATTTAGATTTCTTTACTGCTGGAGGGATTATTGATATTTCTTCTCTTGGACATATATGCACTTATATAACAAATACGGTGTTGTAGGAGAGACTTCTTAACAATATGTGTGGAGTTCTTTTAGTAGAAAACAGTAGAACTGCACTCTCTGCTTACAGAACTTTGATGCTCGTAATGGCAAGTGATCAAGTTCCTTGCCTGTTCAAATACTGTACTCCAGTTAGACACACTGACCCAGTTGAAATAAGCACTTGCTGTACACGTTCAACTGAGCAGTGTTGTCAGTCTGAGGGGATAGGAGTGATAGAAGGGACCTTTAAAGCCAAAGAATGGCAAGTGAAACCTAACAGAAGATATAATTCTACAGCAAGATAAGGTCAGTTATATCTAACAGATACCTAAAACCTCAAAGGCTGAGGGTGCTATAATCTCACAAGATGATGTTTGGTTACTTAGCTGTTACTAAGAGTGTTTTTTGTCTTGATGTGTAATCTCAATTTCTTTTTGTAATTTTGGAATCCTTCATGTTCCATGTGGATGGTCTGCAAGAACAATGTTTTTCTTTCATATTGGCAGTTACCTTTTGTCTTGTTTCACATGATATTCTCCCCTTCGGTTGAAGTCTGTCCTAAAGTTGTATATGCTTGTTTGCTAATGATTAAGAGTGATCTCACTGAAGTTTAGAATCGGAAACTTCGAAGTCTAATCTAAGTACGTGTTCCAGCTTTCTTGTCTTTTTAATGAAAAGAAATAACTTCTTCAGGAGGCAGTTAGTTTCTCTGGGCCTTCTGTCTCTGTATCGCCTGCAGAGGTGAGCTAAAATGAAAGCCACTTGGTTCTTAGACATTTTTAGGATGGTAATGCTCATGTGAGAGGAATTTCTGTGGCATAGCTGGATGTATTTGGAGATGATGTAGAGGGAAGGAAAGAAAGGTGCTGTTGCAGACCCCTTGAAGCTAATGAGTGTAAAATGGATTTGTAGGCCTTTATTTTTATTCCTCTAGATTATTTAAAACCTAGTAGCCTGCAACAATAATTAATTAGTGAATGTTACTCCTTTAGATGTCCCTTTGCTGAAAGACCTCGGAAGCATAATATGCTGTAATTAGTTCTATGCCACTTAATCAGTTTACTGCGCAGCATATCTTGGGAAGAGGTTTATTGCTCTACGCGTTTACCAAAGGAGTCCTCTGATAATGTGAATGTCTCTGATGCATGAAGAATTAATGCATTTTTCCCAGTGAACTGTATCCAACCCTGCTCAACTGCTGACTTCATTTCAGAAGTGTGAGCTTTTACCTTCTTCGGTGTTTGTTTGCTTCACCGTTGAGATGAAATGAGAACAAAGCCCAAATAAGAGGTCATTACATGCAGATGATTTTCTATTTTAATGCAAACATCTGAGACGATAACCCAGCTCTTACTGAGGAAAATGGAATTGTCAGAGAAGGTTACCCTGGCAACAGGGTCACCTGGCAGGGCCTGCGGCATGAGGAGCCAGGCTGGGGCAGTGGGTGGCGTGAGCGCTGTGATGATGAGGAAGGAGCAGGAGGTCAGTGAGTCCCTCAAGCTTCTCTGTGGCTTCCGTCAGCTCAAGGTGAGTTCCTTTAGGAGTTTCAGAAACCTGGCTTTCTGAATACAAATGGCCTGTATGAATTGCTAAGGGTACAGCAGACCGGAGGAAAAGATGTTACGTTTAGGAAAGTGTTTTTATCAAATGCTTTGTTATGTTTCTATTTCGAGAAGATTAGACATTATTTGTGTTGCCCATCTGTGGCTACTTGCTTGTACACATTTTTCCTGAAGAACTGAACTGTTTGCTGTTGGAGAAGGACAATGCACTTCAGATGCAGAGATGGGAGACTCGGGATGCATCACAAGGGTGCTGGGACTTCACAGAGAGTCTGAGTCTTAGCCATTGCTGTTAGACAGATGGCCTTTAGGAGCACCTCTAGCAGCTCTAAGATGAGTTAGAGTAGAGGTGCTTGATAGTGAGCTCATGACTAACCAAAAGTGTGCTTGGTCAATTTATCAAATTCCCACAGAAGCTTCTGAAGCTAGAGGAAACCTGAATGTCTGTGAGGTTGGTCTGTTAGTCATTGTGCTACATGGGCCCCAAGCAATGAAATGAAAGTGCTGTGAAGGAATTGCTGAGCACAATTGGCAGACCTGATTCTGATTCCTTTTAGAGATTTTGGTATAAAAGAGATATGGTGCATAGTGAAGTGCTTAAGGACGTAAGGGAAAATGAAAAGGAAAGGGAGGGAATTCACTTAAGGAAAAAAAAGGAGAGAAGCACAAAAAGAGGTGAGGTGGAAGTTGAAACATGGTTTGGGAACAGCAGTTCATGTTTTTCCATCTCTTCCCCCCCCCATTGCAAGAAAAAATAAATATGGAAATTAAAAAGCAAGCTATTTAAAGAAGATAAAGTAAATAAAGCACTGTAATTAGCAGGTAGATGTTAATCACTGCCCATGTTTATCTCTTGCCTGTTTTCACTTTCTTCACCAAGCTATTAGATTTGACTATTGCTATTTATTGGGGCTTGTAAGAAATTCACTGCACTCTGCCATCCTTGAGGCATTTTTCTCTTGATTCAGGATTGTCAGGGAGTTGTTGCGTTCCATCTCCTCATAATTAGTGTGCCTGCTAACCATGTCTGCTGTCTAAACTAAATTGCTCAGTTGGAAGCAAATGAGAAAATGTAGTGATGCTATTCTGTATTCAGTGCTCACATCTAGGTTTGGTTTTTTCAAAGAATTGCCAGCTTTTTCCATTTCCAAAGCAACATTCTGTAAATGCCTACATGACACTACCTCCTCTCTCACATTGTGCAAGACTGTGTATCAAGCTGCAATGGAGAGAGAATTGAACTTGTGACTTCGTTAGTGAGAAACTGGTGATACTTTTCTCAGTGCTCCTCACCCCTTTCCTCAAGCAAAACTGAACTCCTCAATCCTTTTGTGAAATGGGGATACAGCGGAAGTACATTAGTGTAATGCAGTAGTGTTAGTGCTTGATAACAGGAAAACACAGTTTAGGAACTGCTAAATTATTCTAAACTGCTCTTAATTAAGTTCTGCTTCCCTTTTGTGCTGGAAGTAGTGATATAGCTAAAAGTCTCTTTCGAAAATCTACCTTTTCTTAACTAGTGCCAGGAATGTTTTTCAAGAGTACTGCAAAAATGACCTGAGATATATTTGAAGCTACCTATATTCACTTCTAGACTCGTACTTCTGCTACATTTTAAAGAAATACTGTCAAAGGAGTTGTTAGTTCACTAAATTGACTTTTGTTACCTTGATTCACTGAATGTGGTTAGTCCATACGTGCATGTATTATCTTATGTTTCCTTCAGATTTGTTTCCTGGAGAAAATGTAGCTTAAGATTCAATGATACTTGCTATATATGCAAATCAGATGGTCAAATTACTGTACGTGCACCGCTGGGATCATTGGCAAACTAAAAATCAGTGAGAGGGCCTATGAAATTCATAAAGGAAGAGGGAATACTGGAAGCTTTAGAAGGGAAATTATTACTAGCAGGAAGTAGGAATTTCTGCTTAAGTACCCAAGGTTTTCCCTTTGAGCTTTTTCCTCACCTTTTCACCTTGTTTATTTGTTCACACAGGTCTGTTAAGAGGGCTTGAGTTATTAGTATATTTAATAGAATGATGACAAACAATTATTAAAACTTAAGCTATTCAGTTTACTAACAATCAGCTAACAAAGCTCTCTGTTAAAAAGAATTAGGGATGATAAGAGTGGGCATAATCCTAGCTCTCAGACATGCTTTATGTGCTACCATTTCTAGCCTGAACATTCAAGAAATCCAAGTAGCAGCAAATACTGTCTAGATTCTCGTAACATGGTTTCATGTAAGTGAAGGTAGTGTTCCACTGCATCTGTTTGTGTAAAGAGGAGAAGTTCATTTTTCAGACAATTCCTTGATTCATGTAAGTTGGAGTTTAACAGATAATGAACTACAATTAAAGAAATGACTGGCTCTCAAATGCGCATGTAGAAGTAGGCTGCTCTTTCTCCAAATGAGTTACCACCATTATCCTGGTTATAAAGATGGCAGTTTTTTAAATGGCATTTAACAAAAGTGCTGTAGCATGATAATAGGATAACAATCTATTGCTAAAAATACTAATTCATATTTTGAAAAGCTATAACTTCCTTGCATAAGTACTCTTGTCAAATGCTAATTAAATACGTAGACATTCTCTTGCAAATTTAATAACTTGCAACTTCTTTGCTTCTCGAGTTTTTGTAATTGCTTGGCTGTGTTCTTCAATATTCTATTCATCCAAAGTATATAACTTTTTAATAATCAATTGCTACATTACTATGCAGTGAGGCTAAGCAAAGCATTGCATCTGAGGTTTCGCATATGTGCCCAGAACATAATATTTAGTAAGACTCCTTAACTGCTGTCTAAAATAGTATGCTCAGTTGTGTACCACTGACTGTAGGCTGCCTGGTAATCATTCCAAAATTGCAACAAGAAATTTTTCATTTGGGCAAGAAATAGTAATACTATTTCAAAGTAAAAGTATTTACCAAAGTCCTGCATCTCTCATTTAGAACTTGATTTTCTTGGAAGCTTCTTCCACATGGACTCTCCAGGAGTGCTAATAAGAATGACGCACTATCTTCCCATTCACACTACTGCCCTGAATTTGGCAGCGACTCAGACTGGAGGCATCCACACCACACTTACGAAGTTGGTGTGTTTTACAGACAGGTAGCTCAAAGCTCGTGCTTCATCTGTCCAGACCATTTGAGCTGGTGGACCTGAGTCTGTGCTGAAGTGCTAGAGTGCTTCCCTTCATAGTAGCTCTGGTGCAACTGGCATCTTAACACTTGCTTTGGGGCTTGAGTATTATTTGGCACGTTTCAAATCAGAATCAGCTTTAATTGACTGATGTAACTGGCAGATGTGATGCTTTTGAAGTGGTTGGGATTAAGATAGTACAAACAAGACAAACGTTTTTAGTTGTAATGCACTGGAGAAGTAAAAATCAACATTACTGTTTAAGAAAAAAAAAAAAAGTTTAATTTTTCCAGTATGCCCTTTTGTATGCTCAAAGTGAACTGTTTCGTGCCTATCTCTGAGCTTGAAATTGCTATGAAGGACTAGTGCAGAGATGCTTGAAAGCTGGGTAAAAGAACAAGTATTACTTAAAACAAAACTCAGTTTAGCATTGTAATTCATTATGTGTTGGGATTTCTGGATAGAAACATATTCACTAGCTGCTTTTTAATTATGAAATTATTTCATGAGACAAAAAATGTTTTAAAGAAATGGAAAATTTGTATTTATAATCACTGTGTAATAGCTGAGGAGGTATCACAAAATCGTTGAACATTGTTAGACTCCCATCTTTAGTAATGACAGCTTTTGATGTTATACAAAACTGCTACTGATTTAGTTTATTTTGGCAGATATTTATTAAATGCAACCATAAAACTTGGATTTTGTGAAAGTATTTGCAGTAACAAAGTACATAAATCATTTTTATTGCGTCGTTACTTAATTTGAAGCTTTAAGTGTTCATTAAGCTACTTTGGAGTAGGAGAGGGTAGAAGGATTTGGCCCTTTGAAGAAGAAGCATTACTTGTAGGAAACTTTCTTATTTCTTTGAGCTGCCATTGGTTATGCTTCTACTTGTGTTAACCCGTTAACATTCCCCATTATCCTAACTGTAGCTGTGACTACTGCTTAAGGAGCAGGAAAACATGCTTCCTGCACTCGGAGTAATATCTTGCCTGTTTACAGTGAATTACTGCTCAGTCATTCGGGAGTGCTCTTTTCCCTGCTGCGAGGTAGTGCAATGTCTTCATTTTTCATATACACCCTTAATCTTCTCCCACTGAGAGGCAGGTCTCTGGCTCTTTGGAATCTCTTGCATCTTTCTGACTTTCCCCTAGGGCTCTGAGAAACCCTAAATTCCTGTGATGAAGCCGCCATGGTCACTCAAAAGTAGGCAGCATAGCTACTGGTTATCTGCTTGGGATCTGACTGTGTGCTGTTTGGAAGACCTTTCTGAGGTCGTGTTTTCATTTGCCCTTTTACCCTCCAGTAAAATACTCTTTTTAATTCTGTTTCAGTGTTTCTAGAGCCACATTTATCTATTCAGAATGTCAACTTTTTGTTAGCTCAAATACAGTCTTGGTTTTATTTGAATCAGTTTGGTAAAGACTTGGCCTTTAAATGATTAAAAGCATTTGAATGCAATATTATCTACATCCACTCTACTATGCATGATTCCAGACCACGATTGGAAGTAGAAACAATTACATTTATTTTTACCAGAAGCTATTTTTCTTTTACCTGTTCTCACCCAGTTATTAAGCAGGGAGGTAACTGATCCTAATTTAATTACTTGGAATGGGGCAATATTTTTTCATTATGAATGAGCTAGCCAAAATAATTAAGTAGTTACTTATGCTGTTTAGAATGTATTTGAATTTGAGGGTAAAATAAGATGCTAATATTGAAAATAAATGAATGCATATGTAGACAGTCTTCACAGAAAGTCTAATTAAAACAATGTTTCCATGATCTATATATATCACGCCTTTTTTTTCCTGTGGTTAAATTCCAGTGGAAAAATCTGAAAAGTAACAAAAATGAACCCATACATTTATTCTAGAGCTCTGTATATTCCTGGCCTGTGCCTTACATTAAATTCTCAAGTGAAATGTACAGAATTCAGATATAATTCGGAAAAAGACTGCTTGATAATTTAAATATATACAGAGTAGGATTTCTGTTTGTTGTCTGTCTACAACTTTGTCACTTTTTTTAAAATGTAGAACTAGAAACTAGCACTGCAAATCTTAAAGTTAAAACTTTTAAGCATTTAAATCAGTTCAACAATACGTAGATGGAGAAATGCTGGGGAAAAAAATTGATGCAATTAAAATTTTGTCTCTAACTGCAGTTAGAAGGGGCGGGGGCACTTCACAATTCACTAATACTGCATCGTGCAGTGCAACGCACTTTCATCAAAGGAAATCAGTGCAACTTAGCTTGCCAAACTTTACTCCATCCATGTGGGTGAGGGCAGAAGCATTTGCAGGATCAGCCTCTAAAACGTATTCCAAGAGAACAGGCAAAACTTAACTTTCTTCTTTGTTCTATTTTATAAATATAGCGATCATTGTTTTCAAAACAAAATTATGAAGTTATACTAACGTAAGCCATTTTTGTGTCTTTAAAAAGCGTCCAGATTTTGAAAGAGATTTAGCTCTTGGGATTATAGAGGCTAGAATTATTTAATATCAATTCTCTTTGAAACTGAACTTATGGAAAGCTCATCAGTGTCACAGGGTATCTAATACTGAGATAAGGGGGAGTGATGTTAGAAATACAGGGCAGTGTTTATACCTATTTTGTACATTTCATTTCCTGTAGCAGCAGCTCATTCTGCCTGTGGTTTGACTTCTGCTGAGCTGTTACTTCTCTTTCCCTACTTTGTGCATCAAGGCTGGAGTAACCTCCGGCATAGTCATCTCAGTTAAGTGCTTGCAGTAATGTGAGAAGAATTTTGGGCAAAGATATGAAAAAACAGTGTCCAGTAGGAACCTCAGAATAAGGTCACCTATTTGAGTATGACTAGAAAACATTTGCCATTTGTTTAATGAAAACTTAATTGTTGCTGCTAGGCTCTTAGGCTGAACTGATTTTGTATATCAAGTCTGAAGCATCTGTGTTTGCACTCTAACCTTTTAAAAAAAAAAAAAGCAATGTGTATTTGGGGACAGAGAGTGGGGTGCTGTTGAAACAATGTGATGAATTTGAAACAGTATCTACAGTTTGTGAATGATCATGATTATTTTGTTTTGATTCAGCTAATTGCATTTCCAGATAGAAAATCCAATGTATTGATCTTTAGTTATGCTCTGATTGAATGTTAACTGCCTTATGAACTTTAAATTTTTGTGATAGTACTTATTCACTTCTTTATTCTTGCTATATTCACTGAAAGGGAAATTTGAAGTAACTGTTTGTCAGGCCAAACATTAGAATGTATCGGAGTACTTTGCCTTAAAGCGATAATAGTTTCAAAAGCAGTAAATGATTGTGTAACAATTCAATGAGCTTATCACTCAGAATTTATAGATGATGAGCTTACACTTCCAAAGGTAAGGTCATTTGAAAGCATCAGGGTAGTCCATTTGAAGACTTCTAGCTTTCAAAAAATGACCAAACAATAAACCAAGCCATTCTCTCCTCCCCTAGAATGCAGTAGTTCAGGAACATTAGAAAATTCATCTTCTAATAAAAACTAGATCACCAAAATTAGTTTTCTTTTAATTGCTCTGGGTTTCTGTAAGATATCCTAGCGTCCTAGAAACTTTTTCAGGAACAGGCACAACTGAAATGCCATGAATATTCATGCAAATCTGTGGCAAGATTTCAAGGAGAGAGTCACAAATGAAAACTTAATAAAAATAAAAAAATCCAAGGCACTACATTTTTGCCACTTTTAGCTAAGAACTCAATTGCTTTTTACCTGGAAGCTGACACTTTGGAAGTGCAGCTTGAGCCTGAAATCTCGGTGGCTGTGTTGTTAACAAAGCAATTTCAACCAGCTTTCTGCAGCACAGGTACATAGGGCTGCCGCTCTGTCCATAAAGCTGGAAGGCCAGATCTTGATTCTTAAAGCAGGAATGAGTGCGAAAGTTATAAATCACGCTGAACTGCTTACCTAAGTGATGTTGTCTTTAATCCAGCTGAGTTTCGTTGTAGAGCCATCCCCTCTGAGTTCTCTGCATCTTTATAGGCTGTTACAACAAAACTCGTGGAATGTCAAGTCTGCTCCTGTTTATGGAGAAGCAATACTACATTCAGAAGTTTATCTTCTACAACTGCGATATATTGAAGAAAGAAAATGGTAATAGCTTTTTAGACTAAATTAGAGCTTGAAATAGTTTGTTTTTTATTATTATTTCAAGCAGTAAAACGTATGATTTCAAGCAAAACTGAGAGATTAAGTCCTTTTTAGATGAGGAATAATTCATGCTTTATTTATGAGAAAAAGCAGATATGCTAACTAGATTATTATTCAGCTTGGAATGAATATTTGATCTGTAGTGCATATTAGGATAGGTAAAGGTTTTCTAGTAGAGGAATTGCAGGAAAATGATGGCCGGAAATCCATAAATTTGATTATATTTAAATGTCCTATAAAAGAAGTCTTTGTAAGTTCTCTGCTTATGTCAGTAAGAAGTATTTTTGTCAGTTGTGCCATAACCATCTCTAGAAGAGAGTGGTGCTACTTGTTACCTTTTAGATCTCTGCACACCAAAATGCAACAATAGTGAAACACGAAGATCATCTGTAAAGACAATGAAAGCAGTAGTTTCTCCCTCTCAGGCTTATTTCTTCCTGTGGTATGCCATCTCTGTTTATGAAGGGCAAGTGGTTGCACTAGCCTCGATCTGTTCTTTTTCCAAAATTAAACAAGCAAAAGAGCAGAGCCTTCACTTGATGAGTACGTAATATGCAAAATGAGATTCTGTTACAAATGGTCCTTTCCAAAAACTGACCCACTGCTGTGTGCCAACAAAAGTATAAGCTGTACAACTTTCAGCAACTGGAACGCTCTTCTAAGAAGAGATGGTGTTTGGCTCTGAACGTGTTCTCACGGCTGGACTCCCAGCTGCTCAAATGCTGTTCTTGATGTTTGCCAGTGGTGGAGATAAGAACAAGAATTAAACCAGATCTGTTAGTTAAAGGGCTGCTTTTAATACTGTTTACTGAAATAATAGTTGTTTTTTTTCTTAAAATATATTGAACTTCTTTTCATGGTGTTGTTAGTGGGGCATCAAATCTCATCACCTGGTGTGAACAGAACATCTTTTTTTAATCACACAGGACCTAAAATAGGTATCTTCTGTAAGCGTTGTGTGTCTCTGACTATGAACTGCTGTTCAAAGGATTGAGATTTCATTTCTCCCCATTGCCCTTACGTATCCTTCTGGATGGACATCAGGCAGTCAGTCTTTACGTAGGTGGCCTGGATTCCACATGCTGTGTATGAATGGCAGTGCTTTTTAGTTATACAGGAGTACTGTCATCATATTTAAAACTGGAAGGCAAGCAGTTCACCTGTCTTAAGATAGAGCTTTAATATGATGCATTCAAGACAGATGTGTCCATGTGTTTATTAATAAACTGTAAGTGGTTGAGGTCTGAATACTAGCTTCTGAGAAATTACACAGTTAAGCAAATAATTTCAAGTGAATAATCAATGCGATGAATTTTCCTTTTTCCCATTAGTAAATCTGCTATGAAAGCACACTATATATCAGATGCACTTAATGCTTTAATTGATCCTTTGTATTCATTCTGCTTGTTTCTTTTGATCTGTGAATTGCTTGCAGATTAGTGTTTAAGATGTACTGATCAGTTGTGATTAAACTTTGACTTCACGTTGTATGGGAGGATAATTTTTTGATGTCCAGGTAGAGCTGAAATTAATTTCTGGTGTGACCCTGAAATCCAAACATTCAGTTTTAGCGTGTGTTTTAACTTTTTAATGTGTGAGAGGAGCAGAAATGTGTGTGAGAGGAGCAGAAATGTGTGTGAAATGCATGAAACCACTGTAATTAATAGCATAAACAATGCACAGCACTCCTTTGCTTCATTTGCTTGTTGTCAATTGTTTCTAATCTTCACATAAAATAAATGTTTAGGGTGGCAGTAGAAGAAGGTTACTGTACCTTTCTGGAAAACTTATTCCTGGGGATTTTCTCTGGTATGTGGGGAGAGGGGAAAAAAAAACAAAACAAGCAAAAAAAATAACCTAACACCACTTGTTGCAGGAATTAAACCAGTATCTGGTCTGAAATGCAGAACAAGAACTCTGTTTGCAATCTTTCATCAAAGGACTGGTTACCAAACTCTTATATTTTCTTTTGAAGCCGTTTTCCTTACATGAATTCGTAAGTTTCACAAGGCAGAGGGGAAAAGAACTAAGAACAATAATGTATTGATTTTATGTGTATTAAAAACCAAACTAAACAAAAAGCACCCATGCAAACAGCAAAAAAAGATGTTTGTACAAATATGATGCTTTGAATATAGGACCACCCTTTGATATTGCTTTTGGAGAAATTTTTGCTCAGAGGAAAGATGAAGTATATAGTGCTAGAGAAAAATAATTCGTATGAGAAAGTTAGTTTTATGGACTGTAGTAGTCCCAGCGTATTCCCCTCTGCCTTCCTTGTTCATACACAAATGTGCACAGTCTGCGGGACTTCAGAGCCCACGGAGTTCATCCATTCCCCTTTATGCTAAGAATGCTGACCAAAAATCAAAGGGGAATAGAGAGTTCAGGCAGGGAAGCTCCATCTGTGACTCACTGTTTTCCATCATATACAGCATGAAATATCACCCCAGATTTGAAGCCTGCATCCATACTGAGGAGTAACAGATGTGATGTAGAAAAACCGGCATCCAAATAACTGAATTCGCTTGCTTGTAGATATTTTTGTTTGCTGAAAGAAAATATTTGTGATGCAGTTGCTAATTTTCTAGAAAAAAACTCGAATGATGCCAATACAGAAAAAAAGTACTTGGTGGGCTTAGCAACTTAAGATAATGATTTTTTTGTGTGTGCATGTGTGGTATTTCTCCTATGTATTCTCAGCATATCCCACTATAAACTCCCATGCAACTATTATGGTGTGTGCTGCAAATGTTTTTGCCTCTGCGATAAATCATTTAGCAAGGCTCAGACAGTGAGAACAGATTTACTAAACAAGTTTAGACCTCTTATTTTAAAAAGACCCCTCCTGGAATCTTAAAAAAGGAATCAAATCTAACACTCCATGCACATTTATAAAAGAATAGAAATAAAAATTGCAGCGATTGGTGAGATTGATATTTTTCCTACTATAAAAGTTGAAAATCATGCAAGTGACCTAGATTTTCTAATATTTTTCTAAGATTTGCATAATGTAAACTCATGCCTTTAAGTAGGCATACTAAAGTAAGTTTAATCAAGCACAAGAAGTTTGTTTTAATAAACATATAATAAAAAGATTTCGAACTTTGTAATTAAAAAAAAAAAAGATTCTCCTTGTGCTTATATATACATAGAATAACAAATTACTAATACAAGGGTTAACTTAAACCAGCTTCGTATATTGCTGCTTTACCAAGAGTAGAATCTTTCTCTAAGCCTATTCTGAAGCAAGGTATAATAAGGTGATTTACTCTTGCAGGTATTGTTCTTTCCTACTCTTTTTGTTTAAATCCATGGGCCAGCTGGGATTCACTCGATGGCTGTAAAAGGTTACTCATGTATTTACAAGGCTGAAAAATCAGTTAGTAAGGTAGGTCCCTGTCAACCGGAGAAAACTAACCTTTTACCCATCTTAAGTAAGCATTGAAAAAAGAACTTGGGGAGCTGTGCCTTGGTCTGACTTGTTTCAGTCCCTGCAACGATTGTGGTGAACTTTTTTGAAGTCCCATTTGCAAGCACATAGAGAACAGGTATATGCTATCAAGAGCAGTTAGTGCTGATTTACCAAAGGAAAACCATGCTTGGCTAGCCTGAACTGCCTTTTATTTTGAAGTTCCTACTAATATGGAAAAGGGGGGATCCATGACAGTCAGTGGCTTGGCCTTTGTAGAAGAGGTGGAAGTCATCCAGTGTTCCCATATAGAAACTTGGAAAGTACAGGGTGAATGATGGGTTGCAAACTGACTGTACTGCTTGGCTCAAAAGGTTGGAGACTGGCCCCAGTGATGTGGGGGTCATATTTTTTCCTAAGAGATACAGCATCATAAAAATACTGTTTACAAGAAATGCCTGAAGCTTGTCTAGAAGAGCTTGGTTCTGTCTTTGTTGCCGTCCATCAAATCTTGGAGGCACTATTGAATTGTTCCTTAGGCTGTTCTGCACTATGTGTAAGCTTAGCTCCCTCACCCTTTGCTTGTAGGTCATGTGCTGTAGGTTCCTGTTCAAATAAGTAGTCCTCCAGTCTTACCTTGTGAAGTTTCTGAGCATCCTTTCTGTACCGGGCCAGAAAGTAAGTACTACAGTCCAGGTACTATCTCACTAGGGTTGAATTTAGCCAAGAGTCTGGTTTGGGTGATGGGCTTAGATCCTACCAAACTCAGTTACTCTGCTGCGGTCCTGTGTAGCTCGCCAGGGAACACACTATTCTTTTCACACCCGGCACTACTTCATGGGGTTGGAGCTCTGTTCCTGTTTAATCTGATGGAAACAAACTGTTCCCCAAACTTCACATGGTGAAGCATGAAGGTGGGCATAAAACTGTCAGATGCCTTTCCCTGTGTACTTTGTGTGGTTTGCAATGGTGGATGCAGTTGTTTATTATCTGAACATCATGTAAAGGGAGGCTTGACACTTTGTGAAGCAGAGGGAAGCAGCAGCTTTCCCTAGAGAGTTTATTGTGTAGGATCTGATGTAAAATACTGAGTGGGTAAGTGCAAAGTGAAGCGAGAGTGAAGCAGGACTGCAAATAACATCCCAGGAATACTTAAAATATATTCTGTATCTGTCTCAAAAGATCTTTTAAAAACAGTGCTTCCATAACACATCTTGCAATAAACCCCAAATATCGTTGCCTGTATGGAAAGCGCTAAGAGTGGCATTACAGCACAGCTTTGGAAGATAAATGAGCGAAGATGATATCTACCAACTAAATCGGAGTTGTTTTCTTGTGGGGATGCTTTGGACTGGCAGATGACAGCTAATTCCAAAGGAAACCATAGAGAGTGGGGTTTCACTATTTAACAGTGCAGTGTTTGAAGGCAAGGGTGAATTCCAAAGCTGCTAGAAAGAAATATCTTAAGGATTATACATAAAGCGGGTGGGAGGGAGAATATCACAGCAGCCCATGCCTGAGAGGTATGGAGAAGAACGTGGTGAATAACTGCATAGGTAAGCATTCAAAAAGAAATTCAGGATGCTCTGGTAGCTTGGGTAAATTGCAATTGCCTGTGGGCTGTTAGAAGGAAATGAATGGTGTTCTCAGTTCATCCCCCAGGAAGAAAAATAGGCTAGTTTTGTGTTCTGTATTTCCCAGAGGCCAGAACTTTTTGATATGGCAACTTGTATCAGGGCAGTCAGAACAGTTTCAGCTGTCCCTAGCTTGGCTGTTAGAGAAAGAAGTGATCAGGGATGGAGGCGTCACAAAGTTGTCGGGTTTTTGAAGGAGGTTAGTTTGTGGAGACCACTTGTATGGCATTTCTTAAATGAGTTGCTCTAAGCCTTCCATTGTCATCTATTGTGATGGTGAGTACTGAGAAAGCTGTAAGTGTACCTGAGCTGCAAATGAAGAGCAAGACCATCTTTAACTTATACCTTCTTTTCTCTAGTTATATTTCATACATGTTCTTACACATAATTTTTGGGTGCAGTGTATGAGTTCTTATAAACTGTGCTTCCTTACCATCTGCAACCATTTTCTGACTAATTTACACCCACCTATAATGTTCCTTACCACAACAAATGAGCTTGCTTAAAGACCTGCTTTTGGGTCTGCCTCTCTTTAAAAAGCAAGCAGTACTCTGATTTTCTACATAATAGTCACAAAGCACAAATGGAATGAGAATAATTTGTTTTTCTTCTGCTGAACAAAAGATAGTGTTTGTTCAGGAACTTGTTATTAAAAAAAGCACATGCCAAGGAATATGTAGCAGTAAGATAACACATGCCTTGAGGAACCCTGTGAGGCTCGTGCTTTAGAAAATATTTTATTTCCATATTTCTTTTGAAAAGAAATGTCAAAATACAAAAAGCTAACAGGGAACTGTCACTAATGCACCAAGCAGATTTTATTTGCACATATTACCTTCCAGTAAAAAAAAAAAAAAAAGAAAAAAAGAAAAAAAAAAGAAAAAACAACAAAAAAACCCACAACAACCCAAACCATAATTAGTGCCCTGGAATACTAGTATGCAAGGTTTAGCACTTTTGAGAATACTGAAAATAAACCAAGATAAAGTGAAAAGTAAGGATCCTGACCTGTAAACAGTTGTAAACAGATCTGTTCCCATATGTATGCCTTCATATATATTGCATTGCAGGACTGGGACCCAGGTATGCATATCAGTTGATTTTGTTGTGCCCAAACCTGTGTCTGCACACTTAGGAATAAATGTTCTCCGAATTTTAGAAAAATTACATCATCTTTAATGGGAAAAAATATATATATCTACTTGTTTTAAATAGTTTCAGTCACCTTCCAGCTATTTTGAAGTTTCTGCATCTCATGATCTGATGGTCATAGACGATAAGTCTAGTTCTTTTTGACTGTTAATTTTGCTCTCCGAGCTGTCTCTTGGAGTAATCCTGAAATAATAGTTTAGGTAAACCACCTTCAAGCTCCATGATCTTCAGTATATTTCTGGCATGGGCAAAAATCTAACCATGTTTGTTAAGAAATTCTTCGGATGCGAATAAATGTTTGCTCCAAAGCAGTGAATATAAATAATTTGCATGTATATTATGTTTCATTTGCTTTGTAAAATAGGAAGTCTATACATAGAGGTGTATAGTCACTAATTACTGGTTTTGTTCTTTGCTACTGATTAGCTGCTCTGTTTGGGACATTCTGACGGTTTATTGTGAAGTGTTGCTGCCTGCCTTTCTTGCCCTTTGCTCTGCTGGCAGTGACTGGTTGTTGGCAGCTCCCAAGGTGTCTGTGCAACCCTTGAGCTGAGCTGTGGGCTGTACTACCTGAGCCATGAGGCTCTCCTACGTGTTGTCATCTTCAAACCTGGCGGGGCTTACATGGTCTGCAGTGCCTTGAAAGGCTCTTGGATAGCTGTTGATAGCTCAAGAGTTAAAAACTGTCATTGAGTTTTTGTGCCAGCCTATAGGACAGATTTCAAAACAATACAAATATGAAAGTAGCATGTTTAAATGATTGTAGTTTTCTTGTCTTCTTCAGATCTTGCCCAGGATGACTTTACAACAAAGGAATTCTTTATAAATGCTTCAGAGTGCCTAACATACTCAGCCTTCCGCTGGAGCCTCTGAAAAGTTTTGTAATGTAGGTGGTGTGCAGGAACGTAAGTATGACACTATCTTTACTTCTACAGATCACATTCTGTAAGGGTGACACAGTTTTCTAGTTGTACTGATCTCAGATATGGAAGAAAGAATTAATGTTATTGTGAAATATTTGTCGTACTTATAGAAAAAGCCAATATTTTCCCTGCATTGGGAAAGGCTCACTTTTCTTTCAAAAATCAGTTGAATTGAAATGTTTCCCAAAACACAGTGGATTTTAAGCAGCTTGACTGTTAAATCACAACATCAGTAGCTACATTATGTCTTAGTTTGATTTTTAAGCTACGTTTTTTCTCCCTATATTATTTCATGCTGATATTTATAAATTACCATTTAATCTTTGTGTGTGTGTGTGTGTGTGCCCATTCTGCAGATGAGTAAGCAATGTGAATGTTCTGATTGCTTTTCCCCTCTGACTGGTCAGTGAAGCTGTCTGCAGTTATATTAAATATAACTTTTTTCTTTTCTGGTTTGTTCTTAATGATGTTGAGTGTGGTAAATATGGTTGTGTGGTGAAACCTTCATGATGCCCAACGTCCATAAGCATAGAATTAAGATATAATTAAGATTTTCTGCAATACGCTGAAGTTTACTTCATAAACGGAGTACTAGAATGAGCAATCTGTTTTAGAAGTTTAAACTCTGACATGTTCAAATACAATAATAGTTTACAGACTGTGTACAGTTAATAACTGCTCAGCATTCACATTGTTGGTATGGTTATGTGATATTTAACAATCTTACCCTCATTTTGTCTCATTAGTTGAATCTTCTTCTTCTTCACCATTTCGAATTTTACTTAATTACAACTACAAAGTTTTGGTGGAATACAAGTTTTGTTATGATGAAAGTTTGGGAAGAGGAGGTAGATGTAACTTCTTGGGAGATTTTATCACATTTCTTTCCCTTCTGTCATTTTCATTTCCCTTTTATTTTCCGATTTCAAACTAGCTGGACCTGGTTCAAACACTCATGCTATTTTGACGATATTTATGGATCAAAAGAATATGATTTCCATGGCAACTGCTCCAGGTTTTGAGCAAATATCAGCTTTGAAGGTGATTTCTCTTTTTGGGCTTGTATTTTGTGGTTGTTTGATTAACCCCAGGAGGGATTTAGATCTTGTTTATAAACAGAGGACTTAATTTGAAGAAGAAAAGCAAAGTTCAAAATAGAATGGAATGTTCAAAATATTAGATCCAGCTGTGGAGCTCTGTCAGATTCTTGCTTGTCCTTGAGTGCGGTAGCTTGTACAGCTTTTAAAAAGTAATATTTTGCTCATGAAGTACGGTATTGCATATAGTCATGTTATTTCATATTTCTAAATAAGTGTGCTGAAAGACTTATAGTTTTGTGGGCCACTGGCCGTCCATTTGGTGGTGATGCATATGATGTGGGTAGATTAAATGGTGACAATGTGGCTGCTAAGCTGAATTGAAGTGTAGATGTTCTGAAATTGGTGGGTTACTTCTGCGGGTTTTTTTTTTTTGCAAATATTACTTTTCAAGTAAGGAATTGCTATAGTTATCACAGATATTTTTTGTCTGTGAATGCAACCAAGATGTTGCATATTGTCAAAAATAAGACTGGAATATAAATGCTATCGTTCATTTTGAAGTACTTTTTATACTGTGCAAAAGTTCTAAGAATCCAACTTAAGCAAAAGTGATCTGAAAATATTCAGGTGACTTCTTGTGTGGTTCATGTTGCAACATGGATAGTACAGGTTGAAAGAGGGGTGGAAGTACCAGTACTGTAGATAGAGGCTGTTTTATAGAATCTGTAAGTGGGGAGGACAGGACAAATCAGAGCATCCTGCTGAGAAGTGGAAGCTGCTCATGCCTGGCAGCTGATAGGAAAGAACCTTGATGGCAGCTGTTTGTTGCTACTTCGTGTTTCTGTTAGAAGATCCAAGTGGTGCGTCTTTCAATAACGAGCCAAAGCTTGCTCTGTAAAACCTGGTAACAGAATGTGATTGTTGGTTGCACATAGCAAAATGCTTTATGACAAAGGTTCCCTTTTCTAATGCCTGTTCTGCCTGCATTTTTAGCTCCTATCACTTGTAGACCTTAATCTTGAAGCAGCTGTAACAGACTTGTACACAGCACTGGATTATTCCAAAGGAGTCAGTATTTATTGCCTACCATTACAGAAAAGAGCATTAAATTCAGAGATTCATGAAGAAATGCATATCAAAGTTTGATAAGCATTTCATGAATTGTTCAAAAGTCGACTAGATTAAAAAATAATGAATCCATTACCTAAAACATGGAATAATTCCTGCTGAGGCCCCACTTCACTGACTGTTCTTCAGAAGACAGCAACATCCAGTGCTGCTGGTGTGTATGTGCTTATGTGCATGCATGTGAGCTGTTGCGGAAGTACCTATATGTGTCAATGTAACATTTATTCTTATTTACACCTTGGTGCTCCTATCTCAGGGAATGAGACAGGGAATTTGTAGGGCACAACATCATGTGTTCACCTAATGAGTAAATTTTAACTATGTGTCTCAATACATATTCATAGGAAGGCAAAAAGAGACTGTGAATGCGTTTTCTAGTTTTTGTTTGTATGGACTTTTTAATGTATATGAAATGAATTTTTGAGGGAAGATATTGAAGGTATCGGTTATGAGCAAAAACACCTCTC
The DNA here is from genome assembly GCF_002078875.1 of Numida meleagris. Taxonomy (NCBI): domain Eukaryota; kingdom Metazoa; phylum Chordata; class Aves; order Galliformes; family Numididae; genus Numida; species Numida meleagris. Next base: position 485,399 of record NC_034415.1, on the reverse strand, counting down.
CGTATGTTATTTTTAAAGTTAGGAATCTTAATTTATGACGTTTCAGCATCCTGGGTTATAGAAGCAGCTACTCTAGATGGAAGAACAAATATTCTAGAGATAAAGAGCTAAAATCTGTGTAGAAGTAATAGAAAGGGGAAGACGGATTCCACTGTGGACCAGTTCAGTATCAACACTGAAGATTCAAGCCTGTTTCTCCTCATTACTCCTAAAAATCTATAAGATAAAGCAGCATCCATGGAGAAATAATAAAGTTTGAGGGTCAGTATGCAGAGTTAAGTATACCAGTGGGGATGGAATTCTGAGTGCCCATGCAGTTGTTACATCAGGACCTGCCTTGTAACAACCACGGTTCCATCACGCGCCATGCACTACGCTGCCACAATCAGCGTGTTCTCACTGCCCGTTGGAGTGACGACAGCCTGTAGAACCACAGGACTTACCTTCTTTTGCTGTTGAACTTGTTCTGTATGCTTATTCATTTTCCATTAAGTGTTGGTAAATGCACCCACTGATGCAGTCAGCAAGCGCCAAGCTGTATTACCCTAATTAGTTTTGATTAAACGCTGATCAGAACTTGTGCAGGCTCAACGATGAAGCAGAGGCACAAGGACAGGTTTTTGGTCTCTTTGGGGAGCTTTTCTGTACAAATTTCCTGGTTAGGTAGTTAGGGAGAAAGTGTTGGCTAATTTTGATTTCCAGCTTTTAATTAAATGCAGGATGTGGTTGTGCTTCATGGGATGTTGGGATAAAAAGAAAACAAAACTTTAAATTAACTTAGTATAGAATACTTCATGTTTTTCTACCACCCACACCGTCAGCTGCTGTCGTATTTTTTTCTGGCTATGATACTGTTATTCATTAAAGAAAATAACAGAGCAAGGTATCTTCGGCTACTCACGTTCTCTGTAGTCTTGAGCTTGTGTGTTATTTCATGGTATCCCATGACTGGAAAAGTTCTGGATGATACAACTGTTGTTTTTCTGAAAGTTAAACAATTAGAGGCATTTCCAGTCTTGTTTCCTAATTACTTCAATCTCCAAGGAGCTAGAGCATAACTCTAAGAAATAGAATACACTGTAGATACACCTATAAAGAAATGAAAGTGCTTGACAAAACGGTGCAAATTTTTCCCTGTTCTTTCTTAGAGGTATGAGGAAACCAGGGTGACGTCCTCTGTGGAATCCTCCTGTACTAAAACAGTATTTTGCCTGTGCTAGAACCAGATGCTGCTTTTGCTGGAGTTGGTTTACAGGTACCTCTTTGTAGATATGAATACTGATGGTAGGTAGGTAGGACAGGAAAAACTGTCTACGGTGTTTTACTGCTGATTGTTTCATTAAAACCCTTAAATTCTGATCATTGAATTGAAAGAGAATCGAATAATGTATTCCAAGTGGTAATATTTCAGGATCTGGGTGATAAAGTACAAGTTCATTGAGTATCTTATGATTCCGAATCACACCCGCATATACACTCTAGTTTGGTGTATTCTCTTCCCTCAAAAATGTTTTGCAAACTATGGAAAGCCTACTAAGTCAAGACTTGAAAGCTTACAATGAAATGAAAAGTCAGGTTTTCTTTTCCACTGATAAGCATGTTGCAAGGCTCTGAACAGATAAAAACTAAAACTTCGGTTTCAAGCTTCCATGTGAATGTTTCTCTTAATTCTACTTGTGAAATATTTCTGGCCCATTTGAATAATTCACTGCTTGTATAAACTTTTAAACCAACAATGGGTTTTAAGGAGGTTTGTTAGGGTGGCTTCTTTACTGATGTCTTTAATATTTGAGAATTGTAAGTCAAATTATACATAGACATATCTGGTTACTCAGTCTGTATGTTTTGCATATTAATTTTATCCTGCTAGACCTATAGAATCATAGAATTGCTCAGGTTGGAAAAGACCTTTAAGATCATCAAGTTCAACCGCAACCTAACCATGCTACCCAAACTGCAACAACCCACTGCTAAACCATGTCCCTGAGTACCACATCCAAACGGTTTTTAAACACATTCAGGGATGGTGACTCAACCACCTCCCTGGGGAGCCTGTTCCAGTGCTTAACGACCATTTCTGTAACAAAGTTTTTCCTGATATCCAACCTAAACCTCCCCTAGTGCAACTTGTGGCTATTTCCCCTTGTCCTGTTGCCTGTCACCAGTGAGAAGAGACCAGTCCCGCTCTCACAGCAATCACCTTTCAGGTATTTGAAGAGAGCAATAAGGTCTCCCCTCAGCCTCCTCTTCAGCAGACAAAACAGCCCCAGTTCGTTTAGTCTCTCTTGGTAGGGTGTATTCTCCAAGCCCTTCACAAGCCTTGTTGCCCTTCTTTGGACCTGCTCCAGCACCTCAATGTCCTTTCTGTACTGAGGCAACCAAAACTGAGCACAGTACTTGAGGTGGGGCCTCACCAATGCCGAGTACAGGGGCAGGATGACTTCCCTGGTCCTGTTCACCACACCATTCCTGATACAAGCCAGGATACCACTGGCCTTCTTGGCCACTTGTGCACACTGCTGGCTCATATTCAGCCAACTGTCCGTCAGCACACCAAGGTCCCTTTCTGTCAGGCAGCTTTCCAGCCACTCCTCCCCAAGCCTGTAGGGTTGCCTGGGGTTGTTGTGACCAAAGTGCAGAACCTGACACTGAGTGACCCGACCTGAGTTATCTCTCATGTGTTTACGAGCATGTTACAGAAAAACTGCAATGTTGCAACTCTGGAGCTGGCTGACCAGGAAAGGGCTCTGCTCCGGCTGTGTGGTGCCGTGTACCTCAGCTCTTTGTAGGGTAGGAGGGCACCGCAGGTGCACAGTGCATCAGTCAGATCATGGACAGCCCGGTGCGCTGATGTTTTTGGAGTAAACCTGAGTTTTCTATTTCCTTGCTAATGGGAAATAGTTTTGGGTCTAGGCTAGAGTATCCTGATGTTTTCTTTTAAAAGATATACAAACATCCCATTTTCAGAAATAAACTAGCAAAAAATGTGCTCGCAAATTCCACTTACGCAGTGCTGAACTATTTCTACTGAACAGTAAATAGTGTATGAGGTTCAAGTACAACCAAGTTAGCTCCTAACAAGTGGGATGCTTTGACTTCAGGAGAGATAATAGGATACAGAGACTTTAACCTTTAGGTCTTTCACTGAATGCTGCCCAATTTGCCATAGATCAAAAGTCATTTGTTTGTGATGTCTTCAGTGGCCTGTGTAAAATGAATTAATGCCTTCGGCTTGCTTCGCAGAGAACTGTCCATGTTGCAAGCAGTAAGAGCTGTTGATGACTCTGTGAGCAGAGATGTTACGGTTTGAAGGTGAAGGGAGGCAGATCTCTTTTGCACAGGGAGGATGCAGATGAGGAAGAGTAGAGACAACCATGCTGCTGCAGTCTGGTCCCTACTAACATCAACAAAACCGGTGTTGTCTCACTATCAAGACAAAAATACCTCTCTTTTAAATCTGACAGAAGGAAAAATAGTGACTAAACAGAGTGAAGCATAAATCATGACTAAAGAGTGTGAGCTAAGTTCTAGCTTGTGCTGAACCTGTGTTTTGCTGCTGTGGGGGCCCGTGGAGCCTTGAAACCAAATCTCCTATGGATTGAAAAGGATTACTTGGACTCACAATGTCCGTGACCCCAGCCAGCATGCTGTCTCTGCTCGCATTTCCTATTCCTGATGCCATTCCCCCACCTCTTCCCTACAGAGTGGTGGATGTGAGCTGGGCCACAGCCCAGCTGAGCTTGCTGTACTGCTTAGTGCTGGGAAGCTGCTGGATGCATCTCGCTGGTTGCTAGCTTTCACAGGCATTACATCACAAATAGTTCTCCTATCTGAAAAGCTATCTCCTTCTGTTCTGTTTGCTGTTGAGAAACTACCATTTGCTCATGCAGAATCACAGTGGAAAATGTCAAGTCATTTTGAATTTGCCAGGATCTGGGGAGGAAGACAGAAAGCAGTGCGCCCCACAACATAAATAACTTTTATGAGGGTGAGCCAAGCCAAACATCTAACTCCTCTTCATCATATGCTTATCTTATGTAACACTTAAAATGCAGAAGAGAAAGACAGGTGGCAGTCAAAGAGCAAGAGAGGACACCAGCCACGCGGGAATGAGGCGGTGTGGTCCACAGGCACTGGAGAGGAATAGAGGGGCAGGAACACGGTCACAGGGATGACCCAAATGTGAGATTGAGAGCAGATACAGGGTTCATGTCATGTGGTACCTCCTTTAACTTGCATGTACACTCTCACTCTATCACGCCAAATTCATTTTCCTGTGTGGCTCCAGGACTGTTGTGATTTGCTTCCCCTGTAACTGGCTGTCTGCTGTGTTTGGCTACCACAAACCTTTCTCTTTTAAGTTTAATGGAGTCTAGACAGTGATGCAAAATAGTTTGATATGGTTGCCTGTTTCATAAGTCATGAACTGTTATATGTTCTGTTTATGACAGTGATATTGGTATTTTAGTTGATCATAGACTAAATTATTTGGATACTTCTTAATGCTGTAAATGTACACGGTTGAGTAACTGCCATTAGGCCACTGAAACTGTTTTTTTTTCAAAACTTCAAAAATAAATAAAATTTCCATTGCCCGAAGCACTCGATGCCTTGCAAGATTCTACCATTCTAGAAAGAGAAATGCACTCAGTATTCGCAGCTCTCTGACAAAAGTTAATGTAGTCTATGCAAGTGGCAGGTATAATTATTGTTCAGGTGTTGTTGCAGTAGCATCTATTCTAGCATTTCACTTATTCCTCAAAAATTCAGAAAAATGCTTCTCTAGAGAATGGAGGGTTTTTCATATCTCTATCATCACAAACCATTTAGCTGCTACTTGTTTCTCAGAAAAACGATTCCCCCATGTTCTTTTGAGACCCCAAGAGGGGGAAGCTTTTATATAAGAATTTAAAAGAAACAGAACAATTTTTACAAAGGTTACAGACCAGCTTTGTTCAGTTTTTTCTCCTCTTAAATTGAGAAGTCTACATGAATAATTATTCTAGTAGTGGCTATTCGGTCTCACCATAGTGAGAGATTCTTGAAATTTTAACTTCACAAGAAGCAACTATGTTTTGAATTTGAAGTTACTTTCTCAAAATGATCTAAACCTGGAAGTTTTGCACTGATGCTATCTTACTGCAATACATAGAGGAAAGTAGTCAAGTTGGCAGGTTGAACTGTGAAGTCAGCTTAACAAACTGAATGTTCTGATACAAAGGAATTCATCTCAGTAGTCTTGCTAACTGAAAATTTCAACCATTACTATGGGCTGTTTCTCTAGCTGCTAGAGAGGATAAGCAGCTCTGTAGAGCAGTTCTTCCCCTATAAAAAGTTGTCTTTAGGATGGAGTGAGGTTTTTCTCTGGAGGTACTTTCTTGACTTTGTAGACAAGTAGATTATAAACCTAGGCTAGACTTGTAATAGTGTTAAAATAAAAATGATGGCTGATTTTCATCCGAAAAGTAAGTGTTATCACAAGATTAACAATATGATTTTGGCCTCTGAATTCTAGGAGACTGTAATTAGTCATTATCTCTGAATTCACTCAAGCAAACCTTTAGAGGAATTGCTCCTGACTGATAGATTGCAGAACCTAGATCCATAAGAAAGTCTGCAGAAGAGACTGTGATGTCTGCTGCTTTAATGAGCTTTAATTTTGAGTTTCGTTATAGCTGAACTAATTTTTAAAGTGTTCCATTGAAACATGAAAAGTCTGATTGTTCGGTATTTTTTTCTTTACACTTGTATGTATGGTGTTCCAGAATAGGGTTCTTGTTATAGTCTAAGACTGAAAATGGGGAATCCTGTGGATGCCTCATTTCTACTACAGGCGTATTTCAAGCAGTGTACATCAAGGGGATATATGGACAGTATGTTAGAAATATTGACTATTTGATTTGGAGTCAAATGAAAATTTAAAGTAAATTTAAAATGTATCTGTTCTGTAATCACAGCTAATCAAATAAAAAAAATATATGGAGAGTGCAAAACAGATTAAGATAATTTTCTTAGGTAGCGATGGGGAGTTCTCTTATATTAGCATTGACTTTTGTCAAACTAAGAATCAAGCTCTTAGGTCCTTTGAGATTTCATTCTCTTTTATTATTTACTTTGCTTTTGTAGCTAGATATGTACTTCAGATCTGAGAAGTAAGGTTTTCGTTTTAGCAAAGAATCAGTTGATCTGGAATGAGATAAACTGCTGAGATTACTCTAATTCCTTTTTTCTCTTTCCCTCCAACTAATTGTTTCCTTCCTCTTCCATCAGAAGTGCCATCCTCACTGAAAGGTCATCTCCTGGAAATATGCTGGTCATTATTCTGCAGTTCTCAACTTGACTGATAGACCTCTGATACAGGCTGTAGCCTATGAAGTAGGTTTTTATCTGTGAACTTCCTTGTTGTTAAAACCCAGCTCTGTGTGTGTGTGCACTCCTTTAAAAAAAATAATAATTTTTAAAAGTGCATTTTTGCACAGTGCATTAGTTATAAGAGTTATAAGAATGTCCTATGATTTCTAGGGAAACAATACCCTGAAACAAAACCTTTTTAGTCATTCTGTAAGCAATTCAGTTCAGCTACTGATTCCCAAGTCCGAAATTCTGTTCTGAGTATTTGAAGAATTTTACTGGGGTGGTGGGAGATAAATTCCACTGTTTATGGCTTGTATTTTAGCCTCTGAAAATAACTTTTAGGTTTTGCTGCTGATAGTATAAATGCATTATAACGCAAGGAAAATGTGACACCTTGGAGTATTGTGGTCAAGTTGGCCTGTCTAGCTGTGTGACTGTAGGCTACTTCTGTCCTCATGGCTTCAGGCATAGTACACACATACACCTTTGTTACAGAAAATCCCAAATCATAGTATATTGCTGATGCATATGTTATCAGCTTCCCGGGAAAAGAAATCATGTCCATATGAAAATCAGTACAAACTACTATAGCAAAGATTAGAACTCTTTAGTAAGCTTCACTGTTTGGGGGAACTTCTGGTGGTTGAAAAGTTGCTGCACTTCTTTTTCACAGTGGCAGAATGAGGTGGTTTGTTGAGTTATGCAGAGGATTTCTCTGTCAGAGAGTTTTAGAAGAGGAGGATACCAAAACTCCTTTTCACAGGAACAAAATTGCTTGTCCTAGATACTGGAACTTTGAAGTCTAAATTTGACCTGATCTAAATGTCATGTTCTTTGTTAGTTTCTTTTGAATCCAATTAAATAACCGAAGTATAATAGGAAAATTGACCTCTAGAGCGACTAGAGGTCATTTTTAATGCGAAGTCTAAGGTGTTTGTTACTTTGTGCTTTCAAAGTCGTTTTTATTGTCATTACTATGTAGTTAGGATAGCAGTTTATGGAAGTGTTTAGCTGGTTGGTAGCGTCACAGCTCACAAGATTGTTTTGATTCTCTACATCTGAAACTAACATTTGAGTAACCATGCTTATATTAACAGAGCTATTACAAATATTAAGTTAAACACATTAAGTACATAATACTTGTGAAACAGAAGGCAAGTCGTGTTTGGTGAATGTCTGCTTACTTGGATTAATAGATGTCATTAAAACTAAAATAAAACTTCTGTAACATTGTTCCTTTCTTTTTTAACAAAGAACTGTGTAATGCAATTGTTTTCTGTCGCTGTTGCATTACAGTATTTATTACCTGTTATAGAGGAAACAAATGAATTACATAACTCTGTTCCTCTCTTTTCCTAACTTGTTTTGTGTTGCTTCAGTATTTGACCACATACTGAAAATCAACAGAAGTATATCGCCATACTTCTTTAAATAAAATAAAGATAGGAAAAAAAAGGTCCACCAAAAGCAAAATGAAAACTTTAGAAAAGTAAGCTTTGGATCAGTTTGTTTAAATTGACTGCTAATGGCTCTGCTCCTCCTTTGAAAATGGGGTTGCTGGTGGTCCTGCAGATATGTATTTTGTAGACAGCTAGGCATTTTTTACAGTTCTGCAGAAGTTTTCATGAACTTATATGTGCAAGTAATTCTGGCTCTCTAATCTCAGTTAAAATCACACAGGCACACTCGCATCATTGCACTTTCAAGTGTTCTAAATGCAGAGTCGCAGTTGATAGACTAGAAGATTTTAACAGTGTGTACTGGGTCTACTGCATGCAAAAAGCCAAACAGGGCCAAACGGCCAAACAGTTAGCAATTTTAGGAATGGCTATTCAATCAGAATCCATTTGTCATCAGAATTTCTTCAAGTACTTGTAAATCAAGATGATCGGAGTTCAGCAGACATTTACCTAGCACTTGCATGGCAGACATGCACATAAAGAGCAGAAAGCTGGAAAATCATTGCACAATTATCTCTTGCATTCTTGTAAATGCTTGATTACTATATTACTATGTAATAGGAATAGACCAGCTGTTAGAACCTGCTTACTACAAATGCAGAAGTGCACTATAAATCCCTCCAGTGAAGTTGGTCATCTCTACTATTGTAATGAACTGGTCATTTGGCATGACCTCAGTCATACATGACGAAGAGTTGGAGGTTGATGTGTAAATATCTTGGTGAAGTTTTGCTGTCAGTAAAGAATTCTGCCTTCCATTTCCAAAACAAATGAGTTAGTTTGGTTTGCTGCGGATGTTGGTTGCTGCCTAGATAACCTTTCTTACTCTCATGTTTCCTTCCTCTGCTAGCAAATTCTGAGCCTTAACTTGCTCCAGAGTCTTTTCTACCTATTGAATGCATGCATTTCATACGTTTTTAGATCCTGTTATCTTCCCAGTGCTTACTAATGACACTGCCAGATATTAAGCTTGTTCTCTGTCAGCTCTCCCAGCGAAGTGAAGTTGTTGCTCTATTTAGTTATCAGATTGAATTATCTGAAGTGAGAGGAGCTTTTACAGTGTAAAGATCATGACTCTTCATACCTTTGTATTGCTGGTATGTAATTCTGTGGCTCATTCACTACCAGAGGTATAGCTGGTAACAATCCTGATGTTGCTGCAATGTTTGCTTGAACATTGTCAGAGTTGCAGTAAATAGAATTTTGATGTTATAACCATAGAGTCATTAAAAGCCTCTACCAAGGTGATGACACCTTAAGCTATGTATAAAATTATCCATCTCAAATTTGGACAAATCCACATATAGTTAAGCCTAGAATTTCAGTTTACGCAGAATGCTTTTCCTCTGGAAGCATCCAACTTATCAGCTGAAAAAGACCCACCAAAAGTCTGTTAAAGATCACTAAGGTTTAACTGTATTAATTGCTGTCACGTGCTTTTCATCACACTGTATTCTTTGGCTATATTGTCAAGAGGATAGATGGCCAGTTTTTTCATGATACTGTCATTTTTGTGAGTGCTATTTCTTAAGACATAATTTTCTGAGAAAACTAGTAGACCAGTTAATTTTCCTGAAAATGACATAATGTTTGCCCCATCTTGCATGCTTTTTCTGTTCCTGGAAAAACTGTCTAGTCAAAGACATTTTGAAATTCAATAGACTTAATTTCACTTAAAAAAAAAAAAAAAAAAGTGATTTCGAAATGCTTTTTTTTTTTTTTGACAGCTGCTTGTACCCTTGTCCTTCATAAAGTTACCTTTTTTTTTTTTAGCCAAATGAAAGCAAAGACTCAGAATGTCTTAATCAAAAGAGATATGAAGTAGTAGTTTTATGATTGGGATCTTAGCTTTGTCCGGACCTGTTCGCTGCGCTCGTTTCCAGCTGTTGCCCTCAAAACTGTTCTAAGTGAGACACACATTACTGGGAAGCACTTGGTCATTTAAAACTAGAGTTCGTAATGCATTTTGCAATTCCTTGTCCAAGAGACCTGTATTAGTATATTTGCATGCGTATACACCTGTCTCTCTCTCTTCCTCTCTCTCTCTAATGTGCATATGTACTATTAGCTCCATCATTATTTCTTAAATTCAGATTCTTTTGATTCTCTTTGAAGAGAAGTTAAAGTTGCCTGCTTTAAAATAACTTGCTAAACCATCACACAAATGTCATTTAATAAACTAAGTGGAGAGTACAGTAAGAAAACAAATCTCTGAATGCTGATGGACCTGGCTGATAAAAATTCACGTTTTCCTGCCCTTTTCAGTTACTCTGTAGAAAGAATTCTTCCCTGTAGACAATTAAATGCTTCTTTGCCCTCACAAATTACTGTATTGACAGAAGGATAACTAGTTTAGGGAGAAATGAAGCATTCTTTAAATGAATTCTATATACCCAATGACATTGTAACTGCTAACTCCAAATGACACATGGGAAGGGATTATTCAAATCAATTTCTTTGTGTGTGTGTGTATATCATATAATTTTTCTGCGTACTCTACTATTAGTGCTTAATAAGACTGTATGTAACACTGTGAAGGGTACTGGTTAGTGATTTAAGTGAACATTCTAAGCTCAAGTTTGGATAGATTGTCATCACTATAACAGTTTTATATGAATTGGCTTATGTTATAATCATTCTTACACTAGCAAAAATACAAAAATAGATAAAAATGAGACCAAAGCCTGGACTGTTAATTTGAATTAGATTCTTACTTTGAAATATAAGACATTCATAGAAATGCTAAGTCCTGTCACTTAACCTTCAGTAATAGTATACTCAGGGATAGCTCAAGGATAGTCTGGGGGGAAACCTTGAAGCTGTCCGATTTTTCAGAAGGAAAGTGATTTTCCTTTGATGAAACCTGATTCCTATCCATTGCCATGAGTCAAACTCAAAATATCTTGATCTTCATTGAAAATAAAAAGCAATTTGCACTGTTCATGAAGTTGTAGCATAAAACTTGTTTTGTGAAAACAGGTATGATTTAAAAGATAGTGTGGAAATGAGCAGTCTAATATCAATGAATAAAAATGCTTGTGTTTTGCAGTTCAGCTATCTTCTAATGAGCAATTCAATTAAGTTTGGCCTTGTTGAGTAGGTGCTTGAAAAATAAGTCAAGTGATGTAGTAATTGCGAACACAGAAAAACAAATCCCTCCCTTTTTTAAATAGCAATCAAAATATTTATGTGGAGAAGTTGTTACTGCAGAGCTTTTTATACATATTTCTGAAGTCATTAGGCAGCTAAGCTGAGAAGAATTCAATGTGCAAAAAAAACCCAGGATTCAGAGGTATCTGATGTGAATCTATCAGTATCTCAGTTCCAAGACTCCACAGGGGAGTGATTTAGAGAGTATGTAAGTTTATAATAGGAACAAATTATACATTTAGCAAATTGTAAGCAAATTGAGCATAAAAAGCAAATAATGACATTTCACACAGTGTATTCATTTCCAATTAATAGAGGAAACTTGCCCAGCTCTAAAGCAATAGATGATACTTAAGTTAGACTCTAATAATGAAAACTGATTTCTAGACAGCTCATTCTGTATCCAATCATGAGAACATTGGCTTTAGTTAATATACAACTTACTGTTTCGTTTTCTTTTCATTGTTTGTCTTTTTTTTTTTTTTCACCTGATGGTTGAAAGCTTTGCTTTAGGACAGACAGATTAGGAGAAGGATCAAGAGTGAAATGTAAGGACGTTGTCTACAGTGTTCTTAAGAGTGGCATTTGGTTTAACGTTAGCAGTGTCACCGGAGCTGATAGTTCATTTACCCATTGCCATCTGGAATTTGTAAAGCAATCTGTAAGCAACAGCATCTGTCCGTGTAACCTGTCTGTTTTGTAAAATCCCACTTTGAGAATACTTAGGCAAAGTTAGAGTATTGGTCTTTGGTTCATCTCCCTTTGCCTTTGTCACTGTCATTAGTGGTCACTACGCCACATATCATTCAATTTTCTTCAAATGCATATATTTATTTGGCAGATTTCCCTCTTTCCACCTGGTTTCTTCTGAAGGCAGATTTGTCTTAATTTGGCAGTGTGGTTAAATAGAGGAGAAGCATGGGCTGAGGCTTAAAAGTAGTAGTGATAATTTAGAAAACAAAACGTGAAAGCATGAATTACAGAGAATAATACAGTTTCATGGGATCACAGAATCACAGAATTGTAGGGGCTGGAAGGGACCTCTAGAGATCATTGAGTCCAACCCCCCTGCAAAGCAGGCTCCCTACGGCGCTCTGCGCAGGTGGGCATCCGGGCAGGTCTTGAACATCTCTGGAGAAGGAGAATCCACAACCTCCCTGGGCAGCCAGTGCTCCACCACCCTCAGTGTGAAGAAGTTCCTTCACATATTGGTGCAGAACTTCCTATGCTCCAGTTTATGGCCGTTTCCACTTGTCTTGTCCCCACAGACCGCTGAAAAGAGGTCGGCCATGTGCCTTTGACTCCCACACTTAAGGTATAAGCATTAATAAGATCACCTTTCAGTCTTCTTTTCTCAAGGCTGAACAGACCCTTTATCCAGGCCCTTTATCATCATTGTGGCCCTCCACTGAACTTTCTCCAGGAGATCCCTGTCTTTTTTGTACTGGGGAGCCAAGAAATGTGTACAGTACTCCAGGCGAGGCCGGACCAGGGCAGAGTAGTGCGATTCCTTTGGGACTTGCTATGGCAAAGTAATTACAAGGGTAACAAATGAGAAGGTTGCTTCATGCAAACGAGGGAAACAACCCAAAGGACTTCAGTTGGCGTAGATCCCTGTGGCACATGTTGTAGGGCCCAGACGTTGTGCCTGAGTTCTATAGGCTCTTTTTCTCTGATCTGTACTTCTCCTAACCACACTTTATTTTTCCCTATGTGAAATGTTTCAGATTACTTAGACTTTTATGGTCATTTTCTTTTTCTGAACTTATTTTGCATTACCACTGTGACTGTTAATTTCTGATCTGTTGGGAAGCAAATTACGTAAAGTCTCTTATTACCAGTATTTAATTGATGTTTTATTCATATCATTTATTTCAACTGCAGTACTAGAATCCCATTTAAATGGCAATTATTTTTCCCAATACTCTGTGTTACCCACCATGGAAGCAATACGTCCTGTATTACAATGAGTTCATTTAAAAGAAGATGATGCTGATCAGGGAAAGGTATATGCAGAGTAATTGGAAGAAAAGAAGAGCAGGGCTGCCAAATAAATTGTGGGGTGGTTTGAGTCTTTCTGATTATTTGAAGTCAATGTAATGTTATTCAAATACTTAAGGTAATCTGCACTAGAGACTCGATGCAGTAGTTGTGTGTGGCATGGAACTTAACTAAGTCTTGGAATACAGTGTTTTGACCCACAGTGTTTTGACACTTCTCTGAAGCATCAAATCAATTTGTTTTTTTTTTTTTTTGCTTACTCTTTTGAAATTATCATAAAATTCTAGTAGTGATTATAATAGAATTACTGGACGTGTTCCTGTGTGACCTAATCTAGGTGTTTCTGCTCCAGCAGGGGAATTGGACTAGATGATCTTTCGAGGTCCCTTCCAGTCCCTGACATTCTATGATTGCATTCTGAGCACTTCGTTGCTAGGCACTGCCTTGAGCCTGATGGAAAGTTCCACATAGATCATCAGGTGACTGAGGTTTTTTTGTTTTTTAAAATACCGTTCCGTTTGTAAAACAACATTCCTTCGTAGATAGTAATCAGAAATTGGAAGTGTAGCAATAGGAGAGGAGTAGCAGCTCTGCACTAAATGAGGGTAGATTTAGATCAGACATAAGGAAGAAGTTCTTCACCGTGAGAATGGTGAGGGAATGGCACAGGCTGCACAGAGAAGCTGTGGCTGCCCCATTCATGGAGGTATTCAAGACCAGGTTGGATGGGGCCCTGGGAAGTCTGATCTCATGGGAGGCATCCATTCCCATGGCAGGTTGGTTGGAGCTGTAGGGTCTTTAAGGTCCCTGCCAACCCAAACCATTATATGGTTTTATGTTTGTAACCCATGTGATTTATGCACATCAAATCTAAGGGTGAATCTTCCTCTGGTATTGGATGATGTATCTGACCAGAGTACCTTGTTCTGTCAACCCGTGTTTTTCTTCTCTGACTTTTTAGAAAGTTCAGCATATTTTGCTCAAAAAGATCAATTTTTTCATGAGTTGTTACTGGGAGAAGGTGATAATTGTTTTATCAATACAAGACACAGCTGCATTTCAAAAGCCTTCAAAGCTAGTTTTCTGATCACAGTCTCAAGCAGCTTTGGTTATTGTTTGTGTTTGATTTTGGCACATAATGAATTATTAGTAATGGATGTATAATACTGAAAAGCTTTCCCTGCTGAGGAACAGCTGGGCTCTGGGACCATCTGTGGAGAGAGGTAGGGAGTGCTTTGAGCAGATAGGCACACGAGCTGCTGGAGAGGAGGGTGCCTCATCACCAACACTAGATTCTCCAGCGCATATACTTCGGTGATCCAAAGAGCAGTAGTGGGAAGTAGGTGTGTTCAAAGGCAATAGGAAAAATTAAAAGCCATTTAAGAAGCTTGTGGCATGCATTTTTAATAGAATTGCTTACCAAAGAATGGTTGCTTAAAATAATTGTTTTGTTCCCCGGCACGAAGTTATTTGAATTAGTGTCAAGATAACTGAAGGTCTTAGAAGACGATGACCAAGATAATGCCTGTCTTTTAGAAAAAATCTGGGTTCTGCATTGTTACTTACATTGCTGATGTTTGAGGGTTGTGTCACTGACAGCTGCTTAGCACACACTGACAGAGTCCAGTGTCCTAGAAATGACCCGAAATGTTACTGATTCAGCAGCGATGGGACTGTGTGCTGTAAGCATGCCCCTTCACCACTGTCTTGCTTGGGATGTTCAAGACACAGCTGTTAAAGCTTAAAAGAAAAAATACTTTCTTGTTCTACAAATACTTTTTTTCTTATAAATTTGCCAAACATAAGGTACATGAATTATAATGCTTACTGATTTACCTTCATGGTTGTGTTTCAGTAGCCATTCAGTAGGCAGTGTATATATGAGGAACCATAAATTTGCCAACTCATCCTCAAATGTCTGTATGTAAAACTCTTATATACTCCTACCTAATTTTTTGTCTTTGAAATTCTTACTGCACTGTTGAAGGATTTTTATTTTCTTCTAGACTGCTTTATAAACCTAATTGAATGCCTGTAAGTTAGAATTATGAAACCTTCAGCCAAACGGTTTACAGTAAATGCACTGATGGAATTGAATCTGTTTGGACATAATAAATTTACTCTAAAATTTTGTTTGCATTCCCTGCATTTCTAGCATGAAAGTTCAGCAAAGTCTCTAAAAAAATAGGAATAATGTGAAGCATATTCTAATGATACCTTTGTCTGAAGGTAAGAACAGAACTTGATAAAAACATTTTTCTGTGCCTGGTCATTCCTTAGCTAAAATCTGAAACTAAAACAAACACAGTGCATTTTCCAGAGCTGCCTTGGGCTTTTCTTACTGTTTATGAAGCAAAAAAAGGAAAATAGAAAGCAAATAGCCAAAGGAAAGAAAAAAAGAAAAGCTCAGACTAGACAGGGAAAGTTTGACCGGATAGATTCTATTGTATGGTGTAAGACTCAACAATACCAGCACCTATCAGTATCTCACTTTCAAAGCTTCAGCTCTTTCCATTTAAAAAATTATGAGCCGTCTACAAAAACATCCATTTCATTTTAGTAGCTGATACCAATCTGAGTTCATAATAAACCACTTGCAACCCAGGGTCATTTCCAAACACCTACTGTGTAAATTGCAAAAAGCAATTTTTTTGAAGTATTCAAGTTTCTTTTAGAAAATATAGGAAGATGTACATGCTTCTGTCTAAAAATTGGTTTACAGAAAACATTTGAGGGTTTTCCCACAGGAAATATGGGAGTCATTTCGTACCAGAGTTTAGCACTTTACGTAGTGCTAACTTCTAGCACATATCTCTATATTCATTACACAATGTTCTAGCTATTATTTTCAGTAATATATCCAAAAATGTGATCCTCACTATTTTGTGTTGATTTATAGATTGTCTTTCCCCACTAGAATAACTTCTGGAACATTAAACATAGTAACAGCTTTGTTTTGCTTTTTTGATTTACTGGGTTCACGCAATTTCAATAAAATCCTGTTTTTTGATCTGTAATCTGTCTAAGCAAACTCATACACTAAAAGATGTGTTTTGCTTCAGTAAGGTCTGGAACTTTAACTGAATGGCTTCCATGTATTTAACAAAAAGTGCAGAAGATGGATATCACTGCACTAGTCATCATTTAGTTCACCAGGATCGTGGGAAATAATTACTTTGATTATTATCAAATATTTCTAAGAATGTAGGAAATTTATTCATAGATCAGACCAGTGAACTCATGTAGCCTAGCATGCTGTCCCCAAGGGTAGCACCAAGAGGATGTTATCTGGTGCGTTATCCTGATTACTTCTTGCAGGCAATTTCCCTCATTCTCTCCTAGCACACACTAAACCCCTTTTAGGAAAAGGCTGGGCAAGATTTTCGTTTTTTTGCAACACCAAAAATCATCTAATAGATACTCTTCAGTTCAGTCTTTAGTTTTGTTGTGGTTTAACACGGCAGACAGCAAAACACTGGACAGCAAAGAACTCCAAGAATTAAAAAATAAATATATACATAAA
This sequence comes from Numida meleagris, assembly GCF_002078875.1. NCBI lineage: Eukaryota > Metazoa > Chordata > Aves > Galliformes > Numididae > Numida > Numida meleagris. The sequence continues at coordinate 468,911 of NC_034415.1, read as the reverse complement.
CAGCAACAGGACACTTTATTTTGACATTTCATAGTCCTTCACTGCCACACATATGTGCTCTGTATTTTCAGTGAGGGAAGAAATGATAGCAAGGGGCTAATAGTTACTAAATGTTAATGTAACTATCCATTTTGTGCGATTTACTGTCTCTTTCAGCATCACAGCTCAAGGGGAGACTAGATTCACTAATAGAAAAGTGAAGCATTACATTTACTTTAAAACTTTGTAATAGCAGGAAGAAACAAATGCAAATGTTCTTATTCTTTTCAAATATTTAAAGTAAATGGATGGACTGGTGATTCAAAAACATGAAAATGCAAGTCTATATTTTATTGAAGTATAGCCAAACACTTTGTACTGGAAGCAGCATTTAATACACTTGAGTAGGTACAAATATATTTGTATAGCTGCAACAGAAAATAATGCTATATACTGACATGAATGACAAAATTTTGGAGGAGGGGCATAGGTATTAAGGACAAGGCAAACCTCTTTCTAGTAGCATGTTCTTTTAGATGAATGAAAAATTGGAAAATGGTAATTTAACAGCTTCTAAAGTATCGGCTCACATCTTCTTTCCCTTCTTGAATAAGGAATATTTTATTCTGTCTCCTAGAAAAGGTTCCTAATGGTATGTAATGTTTAACCTTTATTATGATTAGGAAGCACCATGCTGTTGAGCCTTTTCTTTTTCCTGAATCTTCTAATAGTAATGAATCAGTACAACCACAGTAGAGCTGGGGGCCGTGCAAACTGTGTTTGTGTAATTTGTGTAGCTGAAGGCCTGAAATTACTCAGAGTGGATTTTTTTTTTGTTATTTTTGATTTTTGTTTTGTTTTTTTGTTTTTGTACATGTGCAGTGGTAGGAGCATAGGGAGCTCAAGAATGTGACTGATAAGCAGCCAGATAGTAGACTAATGAGCAGAACATTGGGAAAACCATCAAAAAGAAAGCAAAGGCTTACATTAGATGTGTGGTCTTGAATGAGAAACAGTGCAGAAAATATCCAAATATGACATGAATATTAGCATGAATTTTTCATTTTGTGCTTTTAATGACTGGTATACATGTGCATGCTCACCTTCTAAGTAAAAATAACTAACTAAGCAGTGCATACGTAATAAGTTTTAGAAAATATGGTAACTGGAGAAATCTTTGATCAAAAAACTGATTACAAATGTACAAAAGTAAGGTGGGGCCCAGCTTCTTTCTGTTTGTACACCGCGTGGTTGATCTCACTGCAAGCTTTGTACAATCACTTGTACAAAGCACTGCAGCCTGCTTTCTGCCAGCCGTTTGAGCTTAATGCTTCTTTGGTCTAAATTCATGTCTGGCTTTCAAAGGTTAAAATATGAAGATAAATTCATACAATATTTTGATTTCTTTATTTGTAATCTCTTTCTGTTCCTTTTCTGTTACTTCCCCTCTTGCAGGAACTGCTGCTTTGATGTTTTGAATTGGATAAGGAAAGGAGGAAACTGTGTACCCAGTTCTGTTAGGCTGGGTTTCATCTGGTTCCAGACCCTTGCTCAGTGTGGCCAAATGTCAGGTTGGGTCAGGCTGTTCTGGTGCAGCTGAGTTACAGTAACATCCAAGGATAGGTATTACACAGTTTGCCTCGTCACTCTTTTCACTTTTCATCTTAAATATGATAAATAATGAGATGTATGAGCAAGAGTTCATAATTATGATGGCTCTTTATAGCAGGTGAAGCTTAACAGCAGAAACAGCTTTTGAGGAGAGGAAGGATATCTATGTGGTTCTCTTAGTCGGTGAGCAGCCTAAGAAATGCATGTCGCTACTCATTTCTCCGGTCGTGTCTCAGTAGTTTTCATTTCATGGATTTCTCAAGAAATCAATTATCCTCACTCCTGGATAATAAGAATTGTTTAAATAATCAGAGGTTTTTGTGTTGTTTACCATTTTACTAAATATCTTCTGTAAACAGGTGCATCCATGTTGGATATATACTAAGCAATTGAAAATCAGTTCATGCCTAAGTCTTTTTTCACTGACTTACATGGAGGATGACTGGAACACGCAAATCTCCATTAAAACAGGATTTCCTGACTATTGATAAAACTTTGTAGTTATGCAAGCTAATAGAAGGATAATCAAATTTCATAGTTCATGCAGTAAGCTGATCACCACAGGAGTTCAGGGGAAAAAATTTCATCAGATTTAAACACTAATGATCTTACTATTCTTCAACTTCTTTGTAGACCTCACATATTAGATTGATAGTAGACAACAGCTGCTGTATTTGAATTGTCTCGTTGCAGTAGAGTGGAATATTTTGGTCTGAAGGGATCTTCAAGGATCCTCAAGTCCAACTGCTTGACTGTGTCAGGGCTAACTCAAAGTTAAGTCGTGTTATTGAGGTCATTGTCCAAATGCTGTTTGAACACTGACAAGATTGGGGCATCAACCAATTCTTCTAGGCCTGTTCCAGTGTCTGACCACACTCAGAGTGCTCCAAATCCTATACCATTTTCCTTATGTCCTTTTGCTTTTACGGAGTGATAGGATGGAGTTTTCAGGCTTTTGTTCAGTTTACTTTTATGTTCTTTGGCGGTGAAGGAAATTCAGAATTTATCTATGATTTTCCATGAGTAATGGCAAGAACTCGGAGCAAGAATGAGGTAGAAACTGAATAGTATATAATTTTTTGTACAAATTTAAGATTCCCATAGGTGGCTCTTTTTTCAATTTAATTGTACAACTGCACAAAGTTACATGTGTAAAATATACTAAAAACAACCTTAAACTGACTTTTGTATTGAGTTTATTTATTCTGAGTGCTCTGCTTATGTCACAACACAGGAAGCAGTACCAGCCAAATTCTTCTTGAAATACAGGTTTTTTGCCTGGGCAAGCCAGGCAGGTTTGTGAGTGCCTCTTCTGCAGAAGTCGAAGAGTAGTCATGACATCAGTCCTTCTTGCATCCACTGAGGTAAAAGCACAGCTGCTTCAGTGAACTACTGAAGAAACTAGAGAATACAACTGCAGCTTCTAACTACAAACTATGCAGTGAAGAAGGAGATGGTCAAGACACTTTTCCACTCCTGCAGTGGGCATTGAACCTGTTCCATTTTGAGCACAGAAGATTGGCCCTGCAAAAATTAAAAAAAAAAAAAATTAAATTAAAAAAAAAATTCTCATGATCTCATGAGAGTTTGCATCATTATGGCATGAATCAATTGCTTAAATTTAAATGAATATATTGAAACTTTACACCTTTTAAAAATATTTATTTATTTATTTTTCAAAACTGGAAATGACAATCAATCCTGATCACGAATTGAAAATTCCATCACAGATAGTGATGTCATCTCACTAGATGGTGCTACAGAATCATTTTGTCTAGAGAGAACAAAAAACATGCTTTATGTGATGATTAATGGCTCCAACGTTTGTGAGGGAACAAGTTGCGTTAGATGATAGAATTCAGGTCTGAGAAGGTTTTAGGCTTCCTCCTTTAAGACTTCTTAATATGTAATTGAATCTGTGAATTTGATCTAAAAAATCATTTTAGCTGAGGAAGAGATGAAATAAGGAGAGTGAGCTGAGTGTCACTGTATTATATAAGATGCAAATAATACACATTTCTTAAGCTAAGTTAAAGGAATTGTTCAAAGCTAGGCAGAAAATAAGGACAGCAAAGAAAAGGTGGCAAAAGGTGAAGTCATGCTTGCTATGAGCAAATCTGTTTCTAGGATTTTCTTGGGGATGTTTGTTGTCGCACTTGCTATTATGATGAAGCTTGGCTTTCTAAAAATGAAATACCTTGCTCTAGAATACTTTTGATTTAAATCACATCTTGCTGTGTTGTTGTCTAAATATTAATGTTCAAATTTACAGGATATTGGCTTTTTAGACAATTAACTAAATATTTATACATAATGTTCTAAAATTCAAGATGATGAAAATCTATTTACAAGCTGGTGGTAGATTACAGCATGAAGATTCACTGTTCAGTACTGAAGTAGTGTCAGTATATGCTAAGCATAGAAGCTATGTTCCAAATTCCTTTCTGTGCTTCTCTAAGATGAGGTACACCTGAACAGCTATTGCCCTAAATTGTCAGGGAGAAAAGTTAATGTTTTCTATTGAAAACATGAAAGATAAAATGAGAGGGTCAGATCTTTGCAAAATCTAGTAGTCTAGTGCAACACCTAAGCCAAAAAGACAAGCAAGTGTGGAATTAGGGAAGAAGTGCTGAGCAGCGTTACTGGAATCACTTAGCATGAGCTCAATGGTAATATAATCTGACCACGACAGGCAGATCAAGTCAGAAGTCATAATATTTCAGATGTAGGGCACTAATTGCTATCTGCAGAGTATTAGTGCTCATGGAAAAATGAGGTGGAACTTGCCGAATACTTTAAAAGCCAGGAATAATGCAAACAACCTTCAAAGAAAATTCCTGATGATCTGATAAATATGATGGCTGCTCTGAAAGTAGTGCTTCCTCTTTCAGTATGTTGACCCATGCCAGAGGCAGATGTTGGTGGTATGACAGCAGAGGTTGAACCTTCCCACCAATATTCTGTTACATTTTGTTGCTGTGTGACAGATGACAGCAGAGGGGCTATATGACATGGGAGAGAGTATAAAGCAAAGATATGTAATTGAATTATTCTATGTAGAAAAAATTGTACTCTTTCACATTCCTTGACAGTTGCTGAATGTTTATGTAGACCAAACAGTGTTTGTGAGATGGTGAGGGGTGTATTTCAGCAATGGCAACAGCCATGTGAAAGGCAAGCCACGTTCCGGATGGCCATGCAGATTTTTGAGTGCGGCATGCGGGTTCTTGTTCATCACTGGTGAAAATGTGTAGCTAATGATGGTGATTGTGTTGAGAAAACAGTGTTTTGTAGGTGAGAATTTGCACTATGAAATAGTGTTATTGTTCTGTTTGTATTGTTGTTGTTTCTGTGGAAATAAACAGGAGGCGTTCCTTTAAGAGCAACCTATGTATATAATTCCATTCTGATTATAGATGCACTCACACTTAGACTGCTAGTGCCTTGGAGAAGGACTGCTACAGAAGCACAGCAAACGGCACCACTGACAGTTGAGTCAGCAACTTCTTTGTACCAGGCAGTAATCTGAAGTCCTGCTAAGTTAAACATGTAAACTCTTCTGAATATTGCACATAGTGATCAGTATTCAGACCTCTATTTGGTTCCTGAAAGCACCATAGGAGCATTAAGTATACCACAGCAGAACTAGGCAAATAATTTATTTTGTGCTTGACTGCTGGGAAAAAAAAAAAAAAAAGAGAGAGAAGGGGAAATTAAGAAAAATGATCAATCAAACATTTTTTTAGAGGCGCTTTGAGTGATACCACTTGCAGAAAAAAATTAAGACATACTTGACTGAAAAGAATATTTTTAACCCTTTACTCTTATAGAGTGAAATTTGGTATTAAAATACAATTTTAAAGAGAAAAATGGTGAGATTTTTTCTTAGAAGTGTATAAAGTGTATAAAATTGCTAGCATTTCTACAATTCTTTCATTTCAGAAATGGATGACATGCTTCATATAAGCAAGTGACATTTTATATATAATCCTTGCCCTTGCAAGAAGTTGCCATTCTGTCTTTTAGTGAACATGACAGCCACTAATGGGGAAATATAGAGAGAAACCAGAAGTGAAATGGGTCATTTAAGATAAAATTTGTGATAGACGGCTAACAAGTTTGTTTTATCTGGTATTATTAGGACTACTTAATCATCCTGCATTTATGGCTTATACACATTGGTGCATGACATTATTTCTATGATGACAAAAATGCAGAAGTTATTTGTGTAAATGGTATAATCTTATTGTTCAGTATGTAGCTTCTCTCTCTCAAATACTGCTCTCTAAAACCAGCGTATTTATTATTGAATAGCTTAAAGCTGCACTTAGTGTTATTGATGTTGTCAGAAATCATAACTATCTCAAGTTAAATATGAGGTTTCTGTTTATTTCAGTTAATGTGATGTTCCTTTTTAATCATCCTTTAACAAATAATCTTGCTCCTTTTTTTCTGGGTGAATGAAGAACAACTATTCTCAGAGGAATTGTTTTGATCTGTGTAAGATGTTAGGCATAGTTTGCTTAAAATACTTGCTTGTAGACAGTTTATTAAAAGTGTTGGAATTTAGCTAGAAGTTAAGACAAATCTCCCCTGGCTTTCTGTTCCAATCCAAGGCAGAAAATGAGTAAAACTGGATAGCAGCCCTCATCTATTTTAGCCACCAGGGATAAATTCAGTGTGGTACTACTGGGTGGTCCGAACACTGGGCTCTGTACTGCTCTGCCCTGAGGAAGCCTTTGTCCTACCTGTATACGGCTGCTGTGTCAGAATGCAGAGCATGCCAAGGGAGAAAGGGTGTTAGGAGAATAGCCTGGTCTTGTGACAGCCCACAGTCTGGGTCTTTCTAGATCTGACCTGATCTCTGCCCTAGGCTAGCCTGGGCACGGGGACATGAACAGCCCTTTATTATTGGCTAGGCAGGTGCTAACTGTAAATGCCTAGAGAACTCACCATAGACCTGAAAGGTACAGAAATTTGGAAGTAGGCCAGCCTGTATTTGATAACTGAGAGGAATATGCCCATGGGATACCAGTTACGCTGACCTCAAACCAGGAATTGCTCTGCAGGCTCCAGTATAAAGATGCCTTTGGAAAGCCAGATCAAAATCACTCTTTTTCCACAACCGAATCATCAAGTTAATGATGCCAAGTGAGGAAGATTTAGCTTAGTTTCTGTGATAAAACTGGAGAAAAGGACACACAGTTGATAGAAAATGAAGTCACTTCCAGTGTCTACTCCATAATTCTTTTCTGTGTTTATATCCCACCCAGGGAAGACTTGAGAGGGAAAAAGGTCTTATGTGTGTTTGTTCTCTGTGTTAACACAAAAATGTGTGTATGATACAATATATGCACACTGGCATTTAATACAAATTAATAGACTTCCAGAGAATTAATTTCCATTATAAGATTTACTCTTTATGATTGCCAATTTGGCAGACTCCTGCAGTGCTTAATATTACATCTGCTTAACAGGCCAGATGATAACACTGTGAACTGTACCAAGATTATCTGCTGAGCAATGGGGGAAGTGGCTGTGAAAATAAATGTATTACAGAAAAGGAATGTTACTGCACCTTCCATATGATGTAAAATCACATATCTTCCAGTTTAGCAAAAAGCATATTACATATAGAATGCCTCATGATTATGCTTTCTTCATAATAAAGAATTACTTTGGTATATCTTCTGTGGAAGATAGGTTTTAGTCTAGCACAGACTAGCATCCAGTGTAAATAGGACTGCACAAGTTTTCCAAAGTACCTACCTTTGTGAAGTAATTAAAACAAAAGCAACACTTTTCAGCCATTCAATGGGTAAAACATTTCCAGTTAGAGCAGGACTGAAGGTAAAACTTGACTCAGTTCCCTCTTATCACGTTTAGTTTGGAGAACTCCTCTATCTTGACACATCCTTCACCATCAGTACTAAATGCCTAAAGGAGAGCATTTGAACTTTATTCATACTCCTGTTTATACTTCTTTTCCTGACCATTACGGACAGTGTTACTATGATGGCTGTTCTGAAAGTAATGCCTCCTGTTTTAATATGTTGGCACACGACGTCAGAAGCAGATGTTGGTGGGATGGCAGTAGAGGCTGAACCTTCTCACCAATATTCCATTCCATGTTGTTGCCATGTGACAGATGGCAGCAGACGGGCTGTTTGACAAAATGGCATCTGACATGGAAGTGTGTCTGAAGCAAAAGTGTGTCATTAATTTCCACCATGCAGAAAAAATTGCACCCACTGACATCCATTGATGCTTGCTGAATGTTGATGGAGACCAAACAGTGTACGTGAGGCAGTGGGTGGTGTGCTTCAGCAGTGGCAAAAGCTAATGCTGGTGACTACGTTAAAAAAACAGTATTTTGTAGCTGAGAATTTGCTCGATCAAATAGTGTTACTGTGCTCTTTGTTGTAGTTTGTATGGATAAAAAGAGGAGGCAGTACTTTTGGAGCAACCTTCGTATATTTCTCACTCATGTTTGTGTCCTGAGGTGATATGTTTACCCAAATTTCTTGTTTGGGTCTTGAGTTGCCGCTAATGCTTTGAAATTTTCTTCGTTTAGTTTAGTGCCATTACTTTACTTTCTACTCCTGAAAGCTTTCAAAAGTACTCTTGGGAGAAGCGGAGGTTGAAAATCAAATAAAATCTATTTAGAAAAATAGATTTAAGAACAAGAGACTGGTGTGCTTGCTTTTAACCTTCAGAAAGGATGGCTGAGTTTCAACAGTGCAGATCACTTAAGATGCTTTTTTCTAGAAGGGCTTTCAGTTCTATGACTAGTGTATCTGTGACCACTGACTCCTGGGTTGTTCTTCAAAATATGCCCGATATTCTAGTTTGGCAAAAACACAAGGAAAAAAAAATTACTCATGTTACATGTTGTCATTAATATATGGAGTCTGAAAAAAACAAGAACTGAGAAACCACAGACATTAACTCTGTAAGTAAAAATGTTCTTGTGTGACTTGACTTGTTACCTGGCTTTAAGGAATAATTAAATAGATAAAACTTTCATTTCCATTTTGTTGCTTGTATAAAGCATTTGTTGCAATGTTGTCCCAGGTGAAGCTACATCTTGGCATCACAGCCTTTCCTCCACTGATGGAAGCTGTAAGTGGAAAAATGGTTACCTGGCTGAGAGTTCTGAATGGTTTATAAGCTCGAAAGCCCTGGGGTATCTCAAGTTTCTTGATGAAGTAGTTGAGAACATGATCACCTAGTCCAGAGGGAATTATTCTACTTGGTCTAATTCTCCCTGGTTTTCAGCTGCAGATTGCATCAATCAAGGTAGCTGATTGATTTGTCATATGAATAGGTCCTTTGATGAGCTAAGAGAAATGAAACTTCTGGCAATTAAGTTTCATACCATGGTTTAAGGAAATCTGTGTGTTCTTAATATAAGCAAAATCTCAAAGTTCTGTCGTTTTTGTGAACTTTCAGAAACTTTCAGACTATTTTGCTCTTTCTCCTAGTTCTAGATATTTCTTATGTCTTGTTCATTCTATGTTTGTTACTATTTTTATTTTTTATTCTTACCTTCAGACCCTCTTATTAGCCTTCTCAAAATGTAAGTTTGTCATGTGTTTTAAGGCAAAGGAAATATGTATGGGTGCTTTTTTGTGTGTAGATAGTGTTCTTGCCAGTCCTTTAACGTCTTGCCTTGTTATGAATTTCTGTTTTTAAAAAAAAAAACAGCTCCAGCAACACTTAATTTCTGCTGTGTGTTTTAATGAACCTGACATGTAATTATGCTTTATTTCCTTTCTACCCTGCAAAAAAAGAACAAATCTACCTGGTTGTATCCATGTTTTTAAATCACTTCTCTATTACATTCATCCCTGCAGTAACAATTAAGAAAGAGTAGAGTCACTTTTGGAAGGTGGTACTTGTATGCAGACCATATTATTAAAGTAGTTTTAATGAATTTGGGCTTTATGGGAGATATTTTAAATATGTTGTAATTTATTTTACAAATATTCAATTTCACTAGTGTAATTCAATTCACGTTTACTACTCAGACACACATGGAGCTTGATCCTGAAATATCATCAATCCTTGGAAATCCTTCTAGTGAGCAGTTTTCTTATCAACCCCATTTATTGAGTGAGGTTGGAGCTTGCTTATGAGAGCTTCCAACTTGATTATTTGATCAACTCAACAGTTCAAGTCAACCAAAGCTTGATTTGAAGCATGCTATTTTGTTTTTTAATCAGAATATCGTTGCTATCATTTTACAACATCTACGGTAGAGGCAACTTCAAAATACAAATTGATCAGGAAAGGAAATGGTAATATCTATATTGATATGAAAACTGCTGTTCTTTACTGGAAAAAATGCAATTCTTTATTTTGCAATAAAGCACTTCAATATTTCCTTCTTTACATTTAGCACACAGCAGATTGATATTTTAACGTAGCTATTTTTGGTCCGTTTTCTGTATAACTTGAAGGCACACGCAGATTTTTTTCTGGTTTTAAAGAATGACAGCGAAAGCACCTTTATCTGACATTTAGGATGATTAAATTTTGAAAAATCACTTGGCATATTCAGCATGACTCCACAGGGTACTCTTGCTTTATAATGTAATGGATCATGTTAGCTTAACTTACATTTAAGATTTTCTGGCCTGATATTATTGTGTTAGGCAGCACTGCTGAAATGGAAACATAAAATTTTGCTGCCAGGAGATCAAGTCTGTGCCTGAACTACACTATAAATTAGTTCCATAAAGTTTTAAAATACAGTATTTGCTCTAGCCATACCATCATTGTGAGCCAGCAAATTGTACTTAAATATATTTAAAATGAACCCTAGGTCAAAAATGTATGCATTTCTTTCTTGTCCTCTTATAAAAAGATAACTTTTAAAAAAGAAAATTAAGTTCATCAACTAAATATTCTTACAAATATGAACAACTTTTTTTCATTTGTTATCTGTGACTCTGTTGTATAAACAGATTTAGGAATGTCAAAACTTTTTCTTCTGATTTCTAAGCAGTAATATGTTCTTTGTGTCTTAATGAGGCAAGCCTAAAGCAACACCATAGGCTAGAAAAAGAGTTTATTCTATGCTTCGGAAGTCAGGGATCTGAATTTTCTGTTGAGAAATTGTGATTGTATTCACTACTCACAATTCAAAATTGTGTTCATCTTTCTGCTTTTCAGTTCTTAAGCATTTGATGAGCAACACTGCCTGGTACCATTGGGCTGGGATTGTAGAAGGGTGCTCTGCACATTACCTGGTACAAGCTAGGAAATATACACTTCTCCATGTCCCAGAAAACACGCTTGCAGAGTTAAGAGGATGTGAAGTTTACAGCTTTTCTGTCATAGAAATTGTAGTATCCTAGAATGGCTTGAGTCAGAAGGGACCTCAGAGATCATCTAGTCCCTACCCCTCTGCTGTGGGCAGAGGTGCCAGTCACCAGACCAAGCTGGGTCCAGACCAAGAGTCACAACTAATATGGCCTCCAGGGATTGGGGCATCCATAGCTTGTCTGAGCAACCAGTCCAGTGCCTCACCACCCTCTGAGTGAAAATTTTTTCGCTAACTTCTAATCTAAATCTCCTCTTCTCTAGTTTGAAATGGTTCCCCCTTGTCCTGTCACTATCAGATAGTGTAAAAATTTGGTCTTCCACCTGATTATAAGCTCATTTTAAGTATTGTATGACTTTTTCCTCGGAGCTTTCTCTTCTAAAGAAGCCTAGCTCCCTCAGTGTTTTTTCATAAGAGGGGTGCTGCTGCCCTCTGAGTATCTTCATGCTCAACTCTGGATCTGCTCCATCAGCTCCGTGTCTTTCTTGTGCAAGGGAGCTCAGGCCTGGATACAGTCTGCAAAACTGATGGAAAGCATGGAGGTGCCCATAAAAATGCTCTCAGCACTGATGTGAATGAGTAAATCTTCTCTGAGTGATGTTTCAGGTCCACGGAAACAGGAGAAAACAATTCACGATCTAATCAAATATGGTGAATTTGTTGAAGTAAATGATTGGTTATAAAGCTTTTCAAGTCTTTGTTTATACATACCTGATGTTTGTCATTTTTGGTAGGGAAAGATGGGTGTTGAGAATGTGTTTTTCAGGGCAACCAGTGTGTCCGCTGGAGTTATAATGTGTTGAGCTCCTGTGTGGTGGAAATGAGCTGCACCTTGGGCAGCATCTTCTCCACAATTCCTTTAATTCAAGAGCTTTCAGAGCAGCACAGTGTCAGGGCTGATAAATTAGCCAGAAGTTTACAATGCACCAATAAATGAATGTCTGCTTTGCATTATGGTCATTTACAAATGAATTTGGGAATTGGGGTCTTTCAGTTGCCAAGTTCCCAACACTTTTACTGCTGGTCTCTTCACTTTTTTACTCTATGAGTTTATTTTAGGGAAAAATGTAAAATTTGAAGTGGAAATATCATATTTCAGAAAAGGTAAAGCTTGGTGCAGGGTTTGAGTAAAAGATGAAGCCTGGAGAATCCTGCAAATGTGTGAAAGAATCTGAGAGTTAAAGTGGTAAATAGTTGAAGAAATGTATTTGTCTGATCGCTTGTAACTTCCCTCATTAGTAGTTAATCAACAGAATTTATGAAGGCTTGTTCTCTGAAATAATTAAAAGTACACTTTCCAAATGGACAGCTAGTAAGAAAGGCACTAACAAAAACTGAAGTCACGTTCACCCAGCCCTTCGCTACTAACAATATGTGTTAGCGCACATGAATGCTTTTAATACTCACTGGTGAGTGTTAAGAGGGATGTAGATTTCTAGTTTGTTTGTAATTTCCTCTGTCTTTTGGTTTCAAAGTGTGTAGGAAAACCAAGTCATATTTTAAGGCTTATTTATTCTAAGAAAAGATACCTGGTACAATGCACTTGCCTCTGGAGGCCATGAATCTGAGGTGAATACTGAGACTACAGAGTTTTTGTGGTTAAGATCAAGGAAAATGGCAAGAAAACTCTTAGCATTTCTTGTACGTTGCAAACATCTTAAATATTCTAAATGCACTGGTTGGCCTCTCTGTTAAGCTGGTAAGTTAAGCTGGTAGCTCTTCAGCCTGGATGTCTTAGGGTTGTCCATAGTAATAAACGCATTTTGGCATTGTTTCAGCTACAGTTAGATCACATGGTAGGTTTTATTTTGTATGAGCCAAGAATATCCAATATAGAACAGGCTTTTTTATCTCAATCTCAAAAGCAACTGTTTTGGGGCAGCAATGCAGATTGTTTTGCCTTACTCTGTGGAGCAGTAGTCTTCGCAACTGTGACTTTGCCAATGTTTTTGTAAGCTTTCAGTCAATGCTCTGAAGTAGGCTGACATTTGTAGCCACTCAGTAATTGGCAAGCATTAGGATAATATTAGAGTGGGATTTCTGTAGACTGATTAAATTATGTCATACAGTACAGATAAAGGGACTATGCCTGAATTAAGATATCACTCAGTCTGAATGGAGTTGTCAACAATCTGGCTCTAAATATTTTGTATTGGGATTTTTTTTTTAACCTGATGGCGTGTTTTGGATTTCATGAGCTTATTTAGCAAGAACTGAAATACTTTCAGCATTGCGTCGCATATCAGAGAAAGGTTGAAAAGACCAAACTGAATACTTAACCGCTATTTTGTAACTGTTATATCTACCAAGAGATAAAACATACTTTGTGCTTGGGTAAGAGAATAATTCTGTCTTGTGTAGCTGTGATTGAAAGAGTCTAAAATCGATCAGTTTACTAAGAGACCTTATTGGATAAAATGCTCAAATCTCGATGTCCTTCCTCCTCTCCCCATTGCTGTTGCAGCTTTTAACAGCTTGAGATTTGCCTGTTGGCTGACTGTCGTCTTGTTCCTGATCCAAATGACACTGGCTGAACCTCACATATATATTTATGTTATCTGTTCCAAAAGGGTGAGAGATACGTGGCTGAACCAGTTGTGCGTGCCTATCTGCATCTTTTAACCTGGCCTATAAACACTAAGGAATTGCATTTGAAAGCACAGATAACATTGATTAAAATATCTAACTTATTAGAAGGGCTGTATAAGCCCATAAAACCTCCTGGTTTCTGAACTGTATTTTCTTTAGTCTTCCATATTCACTTGTCAACCAAAAGTACTACCAGGTTTCTTATCAGATATGCATTCGTCTGAGGAAAAGCCCTCAGTAGCATGTTTAAGATGCCTTCAGATTTGGGATGTCAAAAAAGTTTTCTGATTTGTCTGACAAATGTTTAAAGCTGTCCAGAAGACTATGCTGTGGTCATTTCTTTCTAGAAAAAGATGACCAAACCACCTCTTCTGTTTGATGTAGAGACTCTTCCAATTGCTCTGCAATGCCTCACTGTGCTGATGATACAGTACTATATCTGAAAATAATACAGTGTCATTCAGATGGAATTAATACGGTGACATAATCTTATTATTGTACAACAACAAAACACCCACTAAAATGTTTACAAAATAATTTTTCATCTTGCTCAGTTTTATTTTGAGAGGAAATGTGGGAGTGAACAATGGAGCACAGAATGGAAATTTTTAAGGGTTGGGCTGAATATGATCTGTAGATATTGTTGTTCTGATTTTTCTTAAACATATTTAATTATAAGGAAGGTTAATTTTTCATTGTGTTATCTTCACCATGAATGTTGATAGAAGTAAGTTCTAAACAAAGCTAATCAGGAAAACAGACTCCATTGTTACTTTATCTCTACAATTTCCAGTTTCATGCAGATAATATTTTTGTTCTTTCCTTCAAGTCTGATTTTTTTTGATGAAGAACGTAGCTAAGAACAGTAAATAACAGTAATACTAATAACAGATATATTACTCTTGCACAGTGTTAATCACAGATAAGTAATATTTTATGTCTTCCAGGAGCGGCTTAAGTTGGGAACAGTGGGGTCTATCCCTACAAGTGTGTTATAGCCCTGTGTAAAATTTCCCGAGTGTAGTTTTCATCTCGGGCAATGCACCAGCAGTGGATGTGTTAGCATGAAGTCCAGCTCTGAAATGCACTGGAACAAGGAGCATGCTAAATCTGTATAGTAGTTTTCCACTCTGGTTTTCCTGGCTGTGTCTGATCTTGCAGAGATACAACCATACAGTGGCTCAGGCTGAGTGCATAAAGTGGCAGAAGAAATATTTCATGTTGACCGTACAGCCATCTTGTGATTTTGGGAAGAGCTGTAAGAACTGATGCCATAAAAGTATGCTTCACACTCTCCATCCGAGTGGGTGGACTAGACAATCTTCAGAGGTCCGTTCCAACCCCTATGATTCTGAGATCCTTCCCTCCCCTGTTTTTTTGTTGTTTTTGTTTTGTTGTTTTTTGCTTTTTTTTTAAGTGTACAACTTGTTACAGTGTTCTTGGACTTCAATTTACATATGCCCCAGCCTTTGTGAGTTATTTAGCTACTTAAGGTCAAGGTTGCAGATGTGAGTATTTGACAATCCAGGCAAAACACGAATTGAGGCCTGCAGGAGGATGTTACAAAACGGGTGACAAGCAATTGGGCTTTTTTGTCTTCCTGCAACAAATACACTTGCTGTGTTGCTGTTGGCAATGAGTAAGCTGTACTGTTGAGATATCCACGAACTTAAAAGCCTTAGAACTACCACTGATAGCAACAAATTCATATGTTCCTCACTTATTGGAAATGTACATGCTTTTTCCCTCAAAGTGTATGTAATCGTATTATAGTTGTTAAAGCAAAATGAAAACATGGTTAATGAGGTATGTTAAGACATACTGCGAGCTTTGACTACTGAAACTTTTTTCTGTTAACCTTTACCATTGGTACGTCTACAGCTTTCGGGAAAACCACATGGAGAAGCCTGATTTGTAGGTTGGACCTAATTTATTGTTTTTCTTCATTTCTCACATTATTCACTGTGGTTCTATTAATCTGAATGCTTGTCTTAATACAGAACATGTCTGGTAAACCCTTTGTTTGACCTCATTAACTGGCAAACAAAAACATGCAGTTGAAATACTTGAGTATAAATAAATTAAATAGCCACAGCAAGACCATCTCCACTGTAGTAAAAGAAAAAACTGAAGAATTAAGGCAGATTTTAATTTTAGTGATACACTTTTAAATTATGTCTTGTTACAGTGCGGCAGGGCTGGCAATCAGTTATATTAAGAATGATATTGAGGAGTAGGAGATAATAGGAACCAAAGTATGACTGATAATCCATATTGACAAGGAGTTTCAAGGGAACTATCAGAGATGTGAAACAAGTACATATTACAAGGGTTGCTCTGAAAATAATGCCTCCTATGTTATTATGTTGGCCTTCGATGTCAGAGGTGGATGTTGGTGGTGTATGACAGTAGAGGTTGAACCTTACCACCAATATTCCATTACATTTAGTTGCCGTATGACAGATGGCAGCAGAGGGGCAGTCTGACAAAATAGCACTGGCATGAAAGTGCATGTGAAGAAAGGGTGTGTCACTGAATTTCTCCTTGTGGAAACAATTGAAGGCATTGACATTCATTGATGATAGCTGAAGATTGACAGAGGCCAAGCAGTGGATGTGAGTGCAGTGAGGTGGTGGGTGGTGTGCTTTAGCTGTAGTGATGATGACTTTAGGTCACCTTCACGGGTGCAGATTTTTACGAGCCCGGCATGCAGGCTCTTGTTCATGGCTGGTGAAAGCGCACAGCTAATGGTGGTGACTATGTTGAAAAAAAGTGATTTGTAGCTGAGAATTTGCTTTATCAAACTGTGTTACTGTGTTCCTTTTATCTGTTGTAGCTTCCATGGAAATAAATAGGATGCATTACTTTTGAAGTGATTTAGGCATTTAAATTTCTCTATGAGAATAGATTACAGTAAAACATCTACCATTTCGAAAGGTCTGAATGACAGTGAAATTAAGATGCAAAGTAAAAGAAAATGTCAGCTTGAACTAGCAAAGTAACAAGAAGTATCTATTGCACCCTTGAGAAGCAGGTTGTTCAGTGTCAAATGAATAAAACTTCTAATGAACGACAAACTAGAATAAAACTAACAAGTAAATAACAAATTTAATAATGTAGCAGAGGATATTTTCCATGCTGTGTGTTGCTGAAAGTCCTATCAGCCCAATGTAGTGTTTTGATTGGGGTAGCATGGCCAATATAACTAATCTAAACTATGACTATAAACTTTTTCCAGTCAACATTCAAGCTCCTTAAAATATAGTCCAAATTTACAGGTTAGAAAAGCTGTGGTTTCTCGTGAATGTGGGGGTTAAGTAACATTTTAATGAATGCATGGAGAGAGTGTCCTTGCCAATACATGGTTAGTAACTGTCACATGCTACCTGCTGCACCACTTCCACTGATTTCCGTGCCCAAGTTGCAGCTCTTTTCAGTCTGACCGATATTGTTGTTGGTGCTATTGTTATTATGACACTGTTTTTAGACCATATGTTTAAGGCAGAGATGATATATAAATAAAATAAAACTATAGTGATGTATTTTTTAAAAGAGTCTCTTTGAAGGTTTTTTGGATTCTTTGATTGTTTGTTTGTTTACAAAAGCCTTTTGATTTTATTTCTGTCTCCCATGGTAGTATATTTTTTAATCACACAGGATTTGAGAGGAAATTCTCATCTTTAACCTTTTGTGGGTATTTATCTTGTGAAAAGCGAGCAGAGAGTTGAGGCAGCATATGATCCTGAAAATAAATTTCTGTGGCTGTGCTGAGTTTTTAGTGTAGGCTGAAAGAGTGGGCATAACTATTGTCCTCCTGGGCCAAGCACATTGTATATTCTTTACAGCATCATATAAAAGGAGCTTGAGAAAGCAGAGCAGTGAGAGTAATACTTGATGCTATTTTTCTTTACAGCATTTAGAAAACAAGAAGGTGCTTTGCTTGCGAGTATGTTCTTAGCTTAGTGCAAGTGTCCAGTAATAGTACCTGTAGATCTTAAAAATATTAAAAAGTCCTGAGGTTTTGCACTGTATTCAGTCCATAGTATTCACAGGCAATTTTTTTAATAAAATTTCTTTGTCATAGAAAGGGTTTATCTCAGGAAACTATCAATAATGTAAAAGAAAAATGGGGATCCATAATACTATTCTTTTTCCTTTGTGAGCATTCTTGAGTAGCGGCTTGAAATGAATACTAATAATTTCATTATGTCCTGTTTTGCCTTGTATTTATCTACCTTTCATTTTCATGCTGGCACTAAATGGGAGCATATAATAAATAAAGATTTCTTTTCTTTTTTGAATTGTATTCTTTTCAGGACTTAATAGAATGAAGTTATATAGTTTAACAGCTGTAAGAGCTTGAAAAAAATTATCTGCAAGTGATTAATTTTACTACTAGAGCAATCTCTTATTCCCAGTAGAGTTCACTTAATCGTAGCAGCTTTCTAATGGATTAGTTGACCAGTTGAGTTAATTCTGTGATTTTATATGTTCCAAGTATCACAAATCAGATTAAGATGTGAAAGTATTACGTACTGTATCTGCTGAACCATTACAGGGTTTATTAAGATCATAAATAGAAATTCAAAAGATGTCATAAGTTCAGAAGTTAAGATTTTAATTTTGGCTTGGTCTTCTTGAAAACAATGGCTTTTGAAATGGTTGAAAAATGTACTGAGCTGTAAGGCTTTCAAAATGAAAGCTATTCACGTTTGCAATTGAGCAACATTCTGAACACCAGAAACAACTAAATGCTGTCCAAAATTCTTAAACATTATACACTATCGTAATGTGTTTATGAAGACAACTTCCATTGATTTGCTGAATATTTAGCATTAGAAAAACCTTTGCCACTTTGTTTAGCCTGCATAATAATGATTTTTATTTGCCTGTTATGAGCTTTAACGTAATTATAAAAGGATAAATCTGTATTGATAATCTATATCTTTAGCAGAGTTGTGTTGATTTTAACCGAACAACAACAACAAAAAGGATATTAACTTCACTGAATGAAACATTTACAATTAAATCAGAGGACTGGGGAAAGGATTAAACACTAATGAGGTGAATAGTGTGGATTACAGGATCTACATTTTGTCCAATTATCTTCAGAATCATTATGTTAGATAAAGCAACGTTTGGGGTAGATAATGGATAATAATTGTCAGTCAAATGTGAAATAGAGTTTTAATAGAATAAATTAGCAGATTTTTCATCCAGGTTGTTAAGTAAATGAGGATTTCACTGTCTATACTATTAAGTGCACTACACCTGCATCCTGCTAGCAGCTTATGTACTGATGTAAGGGAAGGTGTGCAATTCTCTTTCCTTCTATAAGGTGGCTGCACTACAGATGTACGCAATGCCAATCAGAACAATGCTGCGAGAGCTCAGACTAGGTGCCATTGACTTCAGGTATGCAAGAAAATCAGAGATTTTTCTTCAGTTATATTTGTTGGACTTGTTGAATGAAAAAGCTCACCTCTCGTTTCTAACAGCAACAGTCATATAAGAAATCTTTGTGACAAAGTCCATCTCCTTGACAGGTATACTTAGAGACACTGATTCTCTCTCTTCCCTGATTGTCTGTCTAACAAAAAAAATAATAATAAAAAAAATACCCCAGGAAACCTGTGATATGAGTACATTCGCTAAAGTAAAGCTTATACAAGTGTTTATGGCACTTTGGATGGCTGGGATTTATAATCAATTGTTCTGCTTTTTTAAAGGGAGAGTGAATTCTCCCAAGGTCTGATTTTGACAAATTAATCTTCGTATAACACTTATTCTTATTGCGCACAACTATTGAAAATAAACGTGTGTGCAAAAGGAATCCTCTCCAATAGCTAAACTTTGACTAGGCAAAATCTTTTAATCAAGCTTCAGAAGAAAGCTCTAAAATTTGCTTGTGATCTCCCAAAATGCTCCACAACTAAAAGCCTTTGAAAAGCTTACAACAGTGGCTATTGCAAGGAAATAGAGAGCTGTTGCAAAGAAGCTGGTAATCTGTAGGAAGCCAAAATCTTAACCATAGAGAAGTAGTTTCTAGAACTCGACATTTAATGTAGGCTTGAATAATTTTCTAATTTTCGTCTTTACTTGAGATATTTTTAAATATCCCTTAAGAATATCCTTAATTGAACTTCCATATATACTTATGACAGTATTATTATACGCTGTTTCTCTAGTTATCTTGAGAATTCTGGTATAAAGAAATACTTATTTCAATTACAAAACCAGCATGCAGTAGAATTAAGTCACCTTTCCAAAATAAAAGCTATCAGGAAGAGAAGAAGGAAAAAAAATACTATAATAAGCAAATCCACGTACTGCTTTGTCTCAGTACACTGCCACGTTCTAGGTTTCAAAAAAATTTAAGTTCTAGGGTTTTAAAACAGAATCTCAAAATAATATAAAAAAAATAAATCTTACACAAATCTGATTCGAGTTAGAAGTTCCATGGAGATGCAGAGGCAACCTCATCACATTCTTGAAGAATTTGGTCTAGTCTGCCAAAGGTATAAAAAGAAATGTAGGTGTTGTTCTATGTGTGTTGATAACCCTCAATTATTTTATGTTGTCTGTTAGAAAAGAAAAACTATCAACAGTAAGTAAATTGAAATGTACGGTAGTTTATAGGGGTTTGGATTGTGAACTTTTACTTTTTGGAGGTGGAGAGAGGAATTAAATTTTCATGCATAAGATTGATTATGTTTACAGAAATTAACTTTTTATATTGCAAATGTTTGCCTGAAGGAAGCCGGATTGGTTTTCAGCTACAAACAGAATATAATCATGAAAATATAATGAAGAGTTAATGAATGTGCAAGGCATATTAGAAGAGATCAAAGAATGGTGTGGTGAAATTAATTTTTTGGATAATGTTATTTTCTGTTTTCTTGGCTGATTACTTGTGAAGGTAGTTAAAACACAAAGGATTAACCACTGCATAATTAATTTATAACTGTAATACTGCATATACCCTAAACAAAACTGTAAAATTAGAATATTAATATATGCATTGGTGATTATGTCAAATTCTTCTTTTTGCCCAAACCATGTAATTATTTAATACAGTATTTAACTATGACTAACAATATGAAAAGAAAGTAGAATATCTGAGTGGTTTAAGATGTTTATAAACACATGGCCCCATGTTTGTTTTTTTTTAATTACATTAACGTAAGGTGATTTTAGGAAGCCTACTTAATTCTTAGTAAATTTTCTTTATTATTTATTTTGTCTTTACAAGAGACACATCTCTTTCTATGTATTGTTGTCTTACATTTTTCAAGTTCCGTATCCAGTTTTGAATTACTGGAATTTATTTTCCCCTGTATGTTATTATTGATTCTATACAGAGAAAGCAAAGTGAAAACAAAGAGACTATCCATTAATAATGTGTTGAGTGCAGCTCTCAGCAGAAAGGAAGACAAATACATGCTGCGTGTTATGAGAGGGAGCTTCAACTCTTGCATGTGAAGTAAATCGTATTTAATTGTAGGCAGTTTGAAAAAAGCACTAAGAACACATTTTTCAAGGGTGTGTGAGTAACTTGGCATCCTCTGCTCCACCTTCAAGAGAAATGGACCAGTACCAGCTTTTTAGGACGTCAGCTTTGCAAGAGGGTTGGACTCAATGATCTCTAGTGGTCCCTTCCAGTCCCTGCAATTCTGTGATTCAGTACCAGTACGAGAACAAGACTTGGGTTTGTAGTCCTCTGGAGAACCCTGAGAGGAGGGGAACTAAAGCAAGGGAAAGTCTTCAAGATCTATGTCACTTTCAGTATGGTTTTTTTTTTTTAAGGATTTATGGTCTGCCTGTCTTTGAAGAGGGAAATACATGCAGAGATAGAACTGGAAAATGCAGAGGTATAGGGCAGGAATGTACCTCCAGGTTTCATAAAAACAGAGTAAGAGAGACCCGTTCTGTACCTGACTGCAGTGAGCTCAGCCCTTGCACCAAACATCAGAGAATTTCCACCAGTGGTGCTGCCCTGCAGAAAGCATGCTCCTCCCACCAGCTTTGAGAGCAAAGGCCAAAGACATTAAATGAAGTATGGGGTGTTGTTGGGGCTGGTGGCCAGTGCCCTGCAGGAGGCAGTGCTTCACCCTGAGGACGTTGACCCTGTCATCTTCGCCAAAGGCCTGGGCATGGGGATGGCAGTGGTGGTGTTGATGCTGGCACAGCTCTGGGACCTGCCCTGGTGGCTGTCAGCAGTTGCATGGGACATATTGAGATGGGGTGGCTGCTAGCCCATGATCCCCTTGTGCCCTGTGTCAATGGTGGCACCTTGTAGGTCATCACTTTCTTGCAGTGCTGCTGCTGCCTCTTTTTCTCGATGCTTGATGCTGTCATAGGGAACTTCCTGGATCACTTCACCCTCATCCTCAAGATCTCTAGTGACCCCAGTCCTGACTACAACATTGAACAGATGGCCAAGAAAGGGACCAGGCTGCTGGAACTGCCCTAGAAGATGGAGGGCATGGAGGACTGCATTCTGGGGCTGCTGTCGCATGTTGAGGTGGTGGCCCTGCGCCTCCTGGCCACTGGTGAAGCCACCCCTAAGGGCTTCTGCTTCTTGCAGAAAACACCATTCTCTATGCTAGTGGAGGAGATAGAAGGAAGGCACAATGGCCTTGATGCGAGCAACCAAGTGTTGCTGGTGGGCGGTGTCAAATGCAACTGAAGCCTCCAGGAAATGTGCAGTGCTCACAGGACTCAGCTGTGTGCCAGCAATGAGAGATTCTGCGTAGACCACAGGAGCCATCATTGCCAAAGCTGGGTGGGAAATGCTGTGCACGGGTCAAGTGTTGTTGGACATCACAGTCAGGCATCAAGCAGAGGTACCACACAGAGGAAGTGGAGATCAACTGGCAGAACTGAGCTGTCTCCACTCCCTGAAAACCCCACGATCCCTTTTTAACACATTTTTATTCTTCTAGTTGGAGTCTGGGAACAGGGCAGAAGGAGAAGAGACCGGTTAAATGAGAAACTGCATGGATGGTGGTGTGCTCTGGGGTCTGTGATCTAGGATGCAGCTTTGATAGACCAGGTGTGTTGATGGTGGATCTAATGCAGCTTGCAAGGAGTGGTAGGAATGTACTGGACAACAAACTGGCTGCATTTGTCACCAGAGCTTTAAACTAGATTTGATGAGGGAAGAGTATTTACTGCTGAATGACAGAGAGGATCCTGGGAACACTGTCGCTTTAGGAAGCAGCAGGGTAAAAGCTCAGATCTGTCCCACAGGATTTTGGGAGGGCTCCTCCAGGAAGGTAATGATAACCCAGCTGAAGTGCTCTTATGCTAATGCACACAGAATGGGAAATAAACAGGAGGAGGTGGAAACTGTAGTGCTTTTAGAAAACTATGATCTAACTGCTATCACAGAAACATGGTGGGACCATTCACACAACTGGAATACTACAATTGAGGGCTACAAGCTTGTTAGAAGAGATAAACAAGTTAGGAGGGGTGGGGGAGTTGGCCTCTATGTTAAGAAGTAGATAGACTGTGAATAGCTGCTTCTGAGAAACGTCCATGACCAGAGTGAGAGCTCATGGATAAAAATTAGGGATCAGACCAAAAAGGACATTCGGTGGTTGGAGTCTACTACAGGCCATGTGATCTGTGGGAGCTTCTTGATGAGGCCTTCTTGCTTCAGCTGCAAGAAGGGTCACACTCAGAGGCTCTCAGCCTGAAGGAGGATTTGAATCACCCAGGTATCTGCTGGGAAAACAACACAGTGAGCTGCAAGCAATCCAGGAGTCTCCTGGAGTCTGTTGAGAATAAATTCCTTGTCTGGGTATTGGACAGACCAACCAGTAGTGAAGTGTTACTGGACCTGGTGTTTACCAGTGCAGAGGAGATCATGAAATAGGTTGAGATTGGAGTCACTCTGGCCTGTAGTGACCGAACGCTGGTTTAGTTTGTGATCTCGAGGAACGTGGGCCTGACAAAGGGTGGAGTCAGGACTCTGAACTTCAGGTGGGTGAAATTCTCTCTGTTTATGAAATTATTGAATGGGATTTCCTGGGGAAGTGCCCTTAGGGACAGAGATATAGGAAAAGAGTAGAGCTGGCAGCTGTTTGAATACACCTTTTTGGGAGCACAAGAGCTCTCCATCCTCCAGCATAAGCAGACAAGCATAGGAGGCAGGAAACTGGCATGGCTCAGCAAGAAACTGTGAAGAACAGAGGGATAAGAAGAAAAATTGTAGACAGTGGAAGCAGGGATGGATGGCCTGGGAAAGAATATAGGGTTGCTGCTTGAATGTGCAGAGGTGATATCAGGAAAGCCAAGGTGGAGATAGAAGTGAACTTGGTGAGGAATGTGAAAAATAACAAGGAGGGATTCTTTAGATACGATGGTCAGAAGAGGCAGGGCAGGGAGAATGTATTCCCCTGATAAGTGAAAGGGAAAATTGGCTTTGACAGACATGGGGAAGGCTGAGGTACTCAATGAGTTCTGTGCCTCGGTCTTCACTGGCAGCCAGGCTTCCCATGCCTCTCATGTCCCTGAAACTGTAGGCAAGGGCTGGGGGAGCAAAATCCCTGCCACTGTAATAGAAGAGGAAGTCCGAGACCGCCGTAAAAGGCTGAATAATGTGTACAAGTATATGGAGCCAGACAACATGCAACTCAGAGTCCTGAAGGAACTGGCTGATGTGGTTGCCAAGCTGCTCTCCATCATATTTGAAAAGCACATCTGTGCCTGGGAAGATCACAGAGCAGATCCTTCTGGGGGACATTTTAAGGCTTGTGCGAGATGAGAATGTGATCTGTGATAGCCAGCATGACTTCGCCAAGGGCAGATCGTGCCTGACCAATCTGGTGTTGGAGTGGGTCTGGAGGAGGGCCGTGAAGATGATGTGAAGGCTGGAGCATCTCTCTTATGAAGCAAGGTTGAGAAAGTTGGGCTTGGTTAGCTGGCAGAGGAGAATGTTCCAGGGAGACCTCATTGCAGCCTTCCAGTACTTAAAAGGAGTTTATATTTGGGGTGGCAGGGAAAGGGACTGACTTTTTGCGCAATCTGATAGTGATAGTGCAAGGGGGAATGACTTGAAAAGAGAGGAAATTTAGGATAGGTGTTAGGAAAATATTCTGTACTGAGATGGTGGTGGGGCACTGGAACAGGTTGATCAGAGAAGTTGTGGATGCCCCAATCCCTGGAGGAGTTTAAGGCCAGGTTGGATAGGGTCCCGGGCAACCTGATCTAGTGATTGGCAACCCTATCCACAGCAGAGGGGTTGGAACTCGATGATCTTTAGGATTCCTTCCAACCTAAGCCATTCTATGGTTAGACAATATGGTGCTGCACTTGAAGGAACAGGAACCTTGTGGGTTTGTCTCTTCCTTTTCTTTGCCTGTGCTCCCTAGCAAGGACTGGATAATCTTATTTTCCTTGACTGAAAACTATATGAAAAAATCCCTCAATGCCTGCATAGGGTTTATGATTGGAATACTTAGGCCAAACAGAAACAGTTCTTTTGAACCAGTTGTTCTGGGATGTTAACATGACTTTATTGCAGTGTCTGAAAACTCTGTTAATTTTCCAACACCTACTGAGCTAATTTAAACAAGAATTTCAAAAACGAAAGGCCCTCATATTAAAAATTCATGCTGGCTTAAAAATAAAGAGTCAGAATGAGCACAACTTCTCAGTTAATCTAAGCACTTCCAGTTTTGCATACACAAATCATAGGTAAGCTGCCATAGTATTGGGCTGAGATATTTTTGTGGTGGTTTTAATAAATGACTTGAAGCATGTGCTAGAACTACCAAATAGCTGTGATACTGGTAAACAAACTTCAATCTATGCTCATATAATTGAGCAAAACAAGAGCTTGGCTAAAGCAGTGTTTTGAACTTGTCCCAGTTTTTGCACAGTGTCTTTTAATGGACGGTTTGCTTTCCAGTCCTATAACAATGTCCCAGTTTGTAAACTTTGCAACTCTGATTTTACCAACAGCTTTCTGTCAGGTTTTTCAGAATCCAGTTAACCTGATTGAGGTACCTTGAAAAAGGACTCCCAGGCTGCTTAGCAAAGTTAGAATGAATTGTAAGACCATCTAATTAGATAGCATAACTTTTATTTTGTTTTCTATTTACAAATATTTGCAATGTAAATACTCTAAATTGCTCTCTATACATTGCATCAAAAATATTCAGATCATTATTTGACACCTATTGGTAGTTTACACTCTCCAAAAAGATTATAAAGCACTGAAGATTTACCCTCATCCCAGTGGAGCACAAAACAAAATGTAGCATAACTTTTTCAAGAAGGTGTGAAGGAAAAGAGTCTGAGGATTTAAAACAAGATCTAATTAATTCTACAGGCTATTATGTTGCAAAATGCACTGTATAGGACTTCCTTTAGCAAATTTAAATTTTTTCATCTGTAAATATGATGGTACATACAAATAATCTCACCAATAGCAACTAATTTCTCTGGGATCTTCTTGAAATTTAAACATTTAATTATGAAATACCTTGGAGAATTAGGGAGAATTTTCCACACTTTTGCTGGTCTTATGAACTTTTATAAAACTACAGTGTAAGGATTAGAACGGTCGTAAAATGTGAATGCCAGTGACATGCTTTAATTGTCTAATGGCTTGACTCTTGTCAGTGGCTTGAGAGCTACTTACTTTGCACCTTCCTCACTCATGAGAGAAGCACCAGAAAGCCTCCAGCTGAGGCTTATTATGATAATGAGTTAAAGAAACTAATTAGAGGACGGTCTAAAGATCAAGAGCCTTGCAATGAGAGAGAGTGCCCAGCACAGTTCATACCCAGAAATTTAAATCAGTGAACTTCTTTTTTTAATTGACTTCCCCTTTACTGCAGGTGACACTGAGGTATATCTGTGCTTCCTGTTTTTCACATGGTTAAGCAGTATATTCACTTGTCCAGGATTTGGGGGAGGAGCAGGCTGCTGTTGCAACTGATTACTATGGATAATTGGATATATAAATCCATATAAAAATGCACACACATACATATATAAATATTAGAGAATTAGAGGTTGTTGTGGTGGAGGTTGTTTGGGCCAATTTAAAATTCCTTAATAGCCTGCATTACTAATAAGCATTTCTTCATATTTATCACCATCAAGATGTGCACAAGACTGTTTCAACAGTTAAATTCCAAGTTAGCTGTGAGTATACTGCGCAATGATACTGACGATAGGGAGCTGCTGTGTAGTTAGAACTGATGGCTGTGGTCTCACGCGGTTCATAGCTGCTGAGGCTAAGGTGATGCGTTGGAGAAGTGTTTGAGAGAAGGCATTCAAGTGATCTTTTTGTCTTTCTTCTTGGATATTCATTGCTAATGCCTTCTTGTTTTGGTCAATTATCAGTTGAGCAGAACAGCTCTAAACTGTTCTGTAGTTCAGTAGTTCAGCTTGAAGAGCTATACTGAGTTGGTTGAGTAACTTCTCTCGGTGCTGCTTCAGGAGGAGAGATTCTGAGCAAATTCTTGAACTGGCTGAAGATATGTAAGTGCTGCGCAATAGATAAAGTACTTGATAAATGAGCTTTTAGTTGGCTTATTGTGACATCAGAGTTCTTCGCTCTTTTGGTGGTCTCATGTTATTTAAATGGGAAATATTTCATCTCTTAGTAGCTGAGACTTAACAAAGATAATAAGGTATTTGAAAGAGAAAACATTGGAGTGACGTTGATACAAGGTGATATTTTCAAACTTTTTCAGGGGGAAATACGTGTAACGGAAATAATAATATTCCCTCAGAAAGAGGGATTCAGTAGCAGGCTGGAGGTGTTACTGGTTTGGTTAGGATTTGACAAGAAGCCTTCAGGACTGTAAGGCTTGAACTTGTATGTTGTCTTTTACTGAGATAATAGCTGTTGTTCTATTATTGAGGTAGGACAGATTGAGGGTAATGTTTGATTCTCGCTATTTCTGATAAGCTGGCATGATAAAATACTCATAATTTGCAAAGACAATTTTTTTTTGAGCAAACTAGCGATTATTTAAATTTTTTTGAAAAATCATTTTTTTCAAGTGAACAAAGAGTTGCACTGGTTTTTAAGATACGTGGCATTAGAAGAACATGAGATAGATTTTGCCATTATTGAGATTAAACACTAGGTTAAATCCACATTTTCTCTGATCTGGTATGGCTGCTTGGGCTCCCCTGTAGCTAAAAAATATGTATATGCTTAATGTCATAGCTATTAATATCTTTTTGCTAATAAAGAATATCTCTTTATGAGAAACCTCACTGTCCTCCCAATGCTTATTTGACTTGGTTTTACTCTGGTATTAATACTGCTCTTAGACTTTAAAAAAATTTTAAATCAGTACATTTTGAAGAGAACGAAAAGAGAAAACCAAAGAAAATGTAAGAGAAAATGAAGGAAGGAGTAAAGAAAAAAAAGCTTTCCTTGTAGTGGATGGAGATTGCCTCAATAGTAAAGAGATTATTATTATTTTTTTTTTAAATTTTAAACTGCTGATATATGCTACAAGTCATAAATGAGAAAGGTTCAGACAATAAAAGAAAGTGGTTCCAGGGAGAAGAATTAACAAAATGAGGAATATTGCTCTTGGGGTTCATTAAAGTGAATGTTTCATCATGGGACTACATAATTGGGAAGGCAGTGGCATCTTCCTAACATATAACAAGTGTTACACAGAATCTGCTTCTGTGTTAAAAGAATTCCCACCCACACCCTTAGGACCTTTTGAGGATTAGAGTCTATAATAGCAGAATGTGTCAGAGGCATTGAGTACTCTCTTTGGCTTTCTTTGTCTGAAGGGAAAATAACCTCCTCAAACAACTGCAGCAAAGTAAGGTAAATTTATGGAACACCTGTAAAAGGAAAAAAAGTAGTATACTAGAAATAATAGAAGTTAGAGTATTCAAGTCAGTATTTCAGCATGTTATAAAATATGTGTCTATATATGTTTCTTTGAAATATATGTATACAAAACTACAAAATCTTCACATTGTTCCATGTAGTTGAGTGTAAAGATCTTGGTATTCAGTTTATTAAAACACAAAATGTATTCGATTAAATTATGGTGTTCTGTTACTTTCATTTATACTGAAACCGTTCCTTTTCCTCCCTGAAAGGAAGTGAAATGATTTCTTGAAATATTAAGCACTCATTTACTGAACATTTGCAGCACGAAATCTGAACAAATTCATACTTTTTTACTGAGCCCTGTCTTATCTGATTTTGTTAATATATTAAGCAGAAATGGTGCTTCATTCTACCTGAGATTTTGCAGTATAGCTCTTTAATTTTTTGTGTGCAACAAAACTTCAATTTCAGCTTCATTAATTTTGCAAATCTGGTTATCCATTGTTTGTTCCTCATTTTTTTCTTTGATCTTTGAAGTACCACTTCCTTTTTTTAAAATTCAAGTGGAAATACTACCCGAACTTCAAAAGGGCTGAAAGTGAACTCTTAAGTATTAAGTAAATATGTCCTTAAAATGCCACACAAATTCCAGCTGTTTTCCTTTACTGTTGTGAAGACTTTTTCCCTGTGGGTAAATATTTATACATATAAAACCTTAATTTATGCCAATTAGAGTATCGTTTGTGTTCTGTTGGATTTAAAGTATGAGTTTGCATTTTTTATCAAACTGAAGCTTAAGTCATCAAGACTCATGGACTTTTTTCTTCTTTTTTCAAAGTGCACCTTTATTTAATTACATCTCCGCATGTACATACAATCTTATAACAGTGCTTGTATCCTTTCAAGGTTATTTTTTATTTTGCTGTTTCAGGCTATCAGATCTGAGCAGAACATTTTTAAAGCACTCAACAATTTTTCAGAGCCTCACAAGCCTGAAATATTATCCTCAATTTATAATGGATTCTGGAAATGCTAGGTGAGAATTGCATTTGTATTTAAAAAAAAAAAATGTTATCCATGTATGCTTCTCCATTTTACATGCATCTCCACTAAACCAGAGGGAGTAGGGAAATCTATCTGGAGTGTGACTGTGGTGTGGGTACCCTTTTCTGTCATTTCCACAGGGCTTCAACATCAACTTTGATGGAGCAGGAATGCTACTATGTGAATGGTTTTCATATGGACAGCATTTAGGTTTGGGAAAAATACTGGGTAGAGATTGCACTGAACCCTCACCTGATGGATTGCTGTGACTTCTGCTATTTTTAGGACTGGTTTCGCAGGGTGAACTTGATTGACACATCAGTGTCAGGTCCTGCATAAATAACAGCTACTGAGGAAGTCAGAAATGAGAAAATACTTGCAGACTGCAAGACCACTTGCTACTGTCAAAGACCAGTTTTGCACTTTCAAATGCTACACTGCACTTGCATGCATGAATGTCTGAATCTTTGCATCGATGTGCATGTAAATGTACAGTAGTCTGTCATTGAGCCCTGTTTCCATATTGATATCATCCTTCACTGATGGGATCAAACCCACACTGATCTTCAGGAATTGTTTCAGTTGTATGTAAAATATGTAAGTTCATACCCAATATCAAGTAGATGCAAGAGTTTAATGACTTAAGCTTGATTCTGAATGCCATTGGCTCTCACTCTAAAGCATTTGAAGTACAATGGATAGTTGCAGAAATGAACATCAGTAACCATCCCCCTGATTCTTGCTGTCAGCTTGGTGCTAATGTTGCTTATGATTTCTTCCCCACTGCATTTCCCTTGCGTTGTTGTCTGAAAAGTAGATTCCTTACCCAGTGTGCAGTAAGCCAATCTCACACACAGAGACTAGGAACTGATTTATTACGAAGTTGTGCAAGTTTGAGTGCTAGGTGGTCTCCTGCAAAGCTAGTACACCCTGGGGTTTTTGTGATATCTTTTTATACATATATTTTATCATTTGACCACTACCCTGATTCAACCTCAGGCCTACAATTGGTCAGTTAAAGACAGAGTTAAGCTCCCTTCTTACAGGTTAGCTAGACATGCCTATGAACTACACTTTTTTCTCAAGATGCTCCTATCTTCAAGGGGAAGTTAGTCATCGCATTGTAATTAAGAGCTCCTCTGCTTACACTTTTCAAGGATGATCTTAGGTAAAAGTACGTATTTGCTATATCTAAGGATACACATACAAAGATTTGTTCAGGGGTTAGTTCTTACTGACAATACCATTGCTTGTTAAAGGAGTTGCCCTATCTGATTTCCATTGGTAATTCTTCAGCACAGATTTTGTTATAAATACGTTATATTTTTTTCTCAAGTTGTTTTTTTTTCTTTAGAAGTGATAAAACCTGAGGTGAATCTGAGATCTTGTTAACCCTTGGGTTACCATCTGGAGAAATTATGGTAGTGAGCAATAATTCCCCTTTCCTCATCATTAAAATATGTTTTCTGACATAATAGTGAATCAGCAGCCACACCTTACAGATATAATCACAATGTAGCAAGCAAATATTTGTAGTGACATTTGGTAGAAATAGTTGAACAAGTATTTTCCTCTTGCTTTAGTTGGTTACTCATTCTGGTGTACATATCTACTTCTACTGCACAGTACTGCTTTGCAATGTAGGACGGCATGTGACAGCTCCACAAAGCTAAGAGCATTCAGCTGCATTTGAAGATAGAATAAAAGTCAGTTCTGCTATAATGTCAGCGAAGGTAGCTGTGAAATAAAAGGCTTCTAGGGGAAATGGAAAGCCCTAACTGTTGCCATGAGAGACCCTTACCTTTCTGTTGATGTTAAATAACTTTTTGGAAATTACGTACAAGGATATTAATATCAATATATCAAGCATTCTACATACAGTGTAGCTACGTGACTTCATTTGCAGTCTCTCTCATCTCATGAATGGAAGTATATACAGTACAAAAAGGGAACTGGTAGTAACTAATGGGCATTTTTCGTCGAATAGCAGAATAAGTAAGCACATAAAACTTCCGCAATGGTTACTGCTGCCTTTCAGCTGTAGTGGCTCACTGGGGTGCACTTCAAAGAGAAATGTGGGGTCCAGAAGTAAGCGCACAAAACCTTTATATTTTACTAGGATTTCTGTAGTACTGTGAGTTTGTGTGTGTGTATGGTTTTTTTTTTTTTTCTGAAATGTTGTTTAATTTTGCTTCATCTCAAAGAAAAAACATTCTTAATTTGCAAACTCTGTTTTGGAGCTAATTTCAAGACTTCTGGTTTTCTATGACCTCCTTTCTGTATCTGGTTACTATCGCTATCCTGGAATAAGCAAGAAGTACTTGATTCCAGTGTGTTTTGGAGTGTTTGTTTCTTAATTTAAGTGGTAGGGGGAGAAGAGGGAAAAATGTATATTATGTTTTACTAGATTAAATACTGATGAGGTACGTTACTTCATTTTGCAAAGAAACAGATGTTACTAAGAACTTTCATTCTAGTAAGAGTAGGGCACGTTATTACAGAAGTATATTGAACAATGGTTAAAAATATTTGCTCAAGAAGTTCAGTATCTCAAACTGCAATTCATGTCTCTTAAAATGAGCACAACGGGTAGGATAAAAGCTACTGCTGTACTCTGATGCCATGTCCTAGACACTGTGTCCTGCAAACTGCCTACAGGGATTCAAACAGTGTGATGAGAGAACAGATTTTGTTAGAAAAACAATTAGAAAAAATCACTGTTGAAAGCTTTCTGTGAAACTGCTAACTACTCCAGAAGCACCATAAGGAAGGCATTTTTCTTGTACCTTTAAGTGCATGACAAAAAAATGTCACTCTAAGGGAGTTCTGCTCTATATTGTGGCTAGCATATAATCCAATTAAATGTTTGAGCTTTGAGGGTCTGTCTTTGTGCTGTCTCCTTTCATATGTTTATATCAGTTATTTCCTGTTATCTTATTTTTCTTTGCCAGTTCTCTTGATGGTCATGTTATTGCTCCTAGCGTAAAGTTTCCTGTATTGTTCTAAGGAGGTCTTGTTTCAGTAGGAATTTACAAAATATTTTATGCTCATTCCAGAACAGGAGACCATTTCATATTGCATTGTCTTTGCACAGAAGAAAAATATTAAGTGCAGACTGTGTGCTTTTTTCTTTCTTTTTTCTTCTTCATTTTGAAGGAAAAAAAAAAACAAACAAACAAGCGCAACTTCAAGGCCATAAAACTGGCAGAAGTTCCTTTTCACCAGCTGTGACTTCTTCGTTTCATGAACAGATAGTCCATATTAGGACAAACTTGCAAGGTAATTGCTGGATTATGGAGATTTTCATATGGGCAGTGTTTCATGGCTGAAACACTGCATACATATGCATTTCTTGTTGGACATCGCTCAGAACTTGTCATACTCAGTTTTGGCTGTTTGTCTTCTGTGGAAGACCGGAATGTTGCTGGTTGTGTTTGTGAGCAAAATATCTGTAGATATGCAGGCATATTATGTGTATAACATTCTGGCCGATGTTTTCAGAATTTGTTAATATAATGGGTACAATTTCTCAAAGCCACATTTTCAGATTTAATCCTCTAGGTACTGAACCAGGACTTCTGTCAGTGCTTAAAATAGATTGTTATTAGTGGTCTTTATTTTCCTGTTTGCTTTCATTGACATCTGTGTGCCTAATTCCCTCAGCTAGAGCTCTTCTTGAGATAGCTGCAATTTTCTGTCAGTTGAATGTCCTGTTTTAGAATAACACTCACATTTATATATATATTTTTTCAGAAAAAAAATAAATTTGAAGGACACATTCCATTAAATGCTATTGATTTTACAAGGAAAAAATCACTCTCTTCTGAAAGAAACAGCAGAGTTATGAAAGACTTGGGACTGTGCAAAAGGATTGGGAATTTCTTCTCTATTCAGTCTATAGAAACGGAAGTAGCAATAGCAGAGTGGCTTAGACTTTTAAAGTTCCAAGTGGCAGTAGGTGTACTGTTTGAAATATGTTTGTTTGTGTACCTTGAAGAAGGGCATGGACAGATTATTAAAATAAGTAAAATTGTCTCCTTTTTTCAGAAAAAATTGTTAGAATTCTTCTCATAACAAACACAGTCACTGCTGATGTAGTTTATGTCAGTTGAAATGAGTGGAGGAACGCAATTCTGGATTTAAATCTATATCAAACTAACTGAGCTTTCTTTGGATGAATGGAATCTCCATCAAATCTAACTGCAAAGGATTCCTGTAACGAGTATTGCAGGTATTTTGAAATTTCCGTAGAGACAAAAAGCTAAAGGTAGCAGCTGAAACTCTTTAAAATAAAAATGATAGAAAAAATAATAGAAAAATTCAGTTGGTGTCCCTTCAGCTGCATCTGTATTGTAGTTGTTGCCATTAAAGGTCGTCTCCTTTTTTGTTTGTGATACCTATTGATGGTATGACATGAGATTTTGTGCAACTGAAAATTATGAATTATGGTTATTTTTGTGACTGTTCATCATCTGCTTGTTTTATTTATGTTTACAGGTTCTTTCCATCAAATGCAGAATGTGCTTAAAAATTTTTGTTTGTTTTCACAAGAACACTTGACAAAAGGAGTTAAAGTTCTGTGAATGATCTGCAAATAAATGCATGAGATTATTTTTAATAAATGTTATGTTTCAGCTCAGAGCAAGGAGTTAGAGTGGGCAGTGGAAGGAGTGGGCTAAGATGGTATGTGCTACCATGTCTGGCACTGTTTTGAGGGGAATAAATCACCCACAATTAAAAAGGAATGAGAGATCGAACTACGAAGTTATATCTTTTTATTTTAACTTCGTTCACTGTCTGCAGTGTTCAGTTTTAAGCAGCATATTGCACAGATAACCGTTGATTAACGCTGTTGTTGCTCCAGCAATTAAAGAAGGAATGCAACAACATACGCGTTCTGTGCCTGACCTGTACACGCTGGTTCTGTGATTCTTGTTCTGTAGCTAACCCTAAATAAGCACATATCCACGAGTGGAAGCAGAAATGATGAAGATGTAGCTGGATATTAATTAAGAAGAAAACAACGCCCTGGTATAGGGACGTGCTAGGTGATTAGTGTGACATGAAAATGAACCTAGTGAATGTGGCCCGCGCGGTGGTTTTTGTAAAGCATTTTGCATGGTTTCACACTTCTGAGCAGCAATTGTTATTTGTTTTGCTTGGCAACTTTCAGTTTTTCATAAATTAATATAACAACAACAAAACAACTAGCAGATTAATATTTAGCAACGTTATTTCATTTTCTTGATAAGCATATCTGGCTGCACTTGTTTACTTTTTAGTGACCTCCCAGTGTTGTCCTGAGTCTTGAATGCTGTGGATTAGAACAAAGCCGTTCCTTGCTCAGTACCTTGCTCATGTCACAAGCCTGACATGAGATGCTGGAGTTTCTTCTTGGTTCTGTTTGTTCCTTGGAGAACATTTAGCAGCATTCAAAAAACAACCCAGCTATTCATAACTTAGCTATTCAGTTTTAAGGACAGCTGTTCTCTGTTTGGTCTACCTGTTTGCCTGTTAGAATTGTTTATCATAATGAAACATTGTAGTTACTGTCACATCAAAACAAACTAAGGAAAGGATACACTTATACTAGTGTTATAAGGTCAGCTTCGTACAAGTTGTTATTGATGCATGTTTTTTGCTTATAGAGTTTTTTAATGAATAAGTCATTTATATAACTGATTAAATATCTGGAAATTTGCCTAGATGAATTTCTGATAAGCAGTAGAATGTTTCACAGTTCTAGTGAAGTGCCAATTATAAACGTTATTGCACTTCTTAACATAAAATTATTTTAGGTTTTCCTTCTATAATTGTTCAGTCATTATTTCTCAAAATAGTTTTGAATTCAGGCAAACAAATGTACAAATATACTGCTAAATATGCTGTTAAATATACTGTTAAACCACCCTAAATGCTTAATGGAACCAAGCTGCTGCACACAGGAGTCTTTTCGTTCCAGTTCAGATTGGGACGTGGTGAGACCAGGTTGGATAGTTTTGCACGGTGTACTTTCAGTCATGAAGGAACTTAGCTGTAAGCATAGTACTATGCAGTTATCACACAGTTGTGCAGTAGAGCACATTAACTGTCCCAAGCAACCTTGCTTGGGATCTTCACTCCATTTAGTACTGGGACCAGCCCCCTGGGCTTTGTCTGAGCTGAGTTATTGGTATCTCTTTCTCCAGCAGCCCTGACTTAGTGACAGGGCCTTCTGGGTAGATCCTAAACGGATCATCTTGTTAATTGTCTCGTGGTTGTTGGGGGTCATCAGTGCGACGTGTATTCCTGTCTCCACCCTGCCTGCTTGAGTACTCTGTGGCTGTACTGTGGTGAACAGATCCCCTGTCCCACTGTGCTGGGGTCGCACACAGCTCCCAGCAAGGAGCACCAGCTTTCTTGCTGCTGACTGACTTGGAGGTAACTGTGTGGTGAAAGTTGTGTCTCACACTGCAGGAAAAGAAGGTGCTTTTTAATGTTAACTTTTATTCGTGTTGTGCACACTTTTTTTTCTAGTCCTTGTGTAGTATATTGAATGGTATCTGATACATAATCAGGTAAGAAATGGGATAGGAGCAGCAGTTATATAATTCTCCCTCACCTCCCATCCATGCTTCGATAGATTGATTGTGTGTGTACTTTTTTGCTTTTGTTGTTTTTATAAGCTACTTTTGTACTCCTGGATAGTTATAGGATCTGGGTAGCTACCACCAAAGAGTACAATTCAATTTAAAGATAAAATATGTTCAGGCTCCTACATTGCAGATGGTCATGCTGAACTACTGAAGACCTCTGAGGCATTATGTGGGCTATGCTAGTACGATAGCCAAATATTCTTACTGATTTAAGATGTAAAAGATTTAAGATTTAAATTTAGACTGAAAGAAGGATTAATTTCTGTTTAAAGTGTGTGTGTCAGAATTAGTGCTAGTTCATTCTTTTATCTCTCTGGTGTGCTTTCTTGTTGGAGAAGACCATCTGTTTGTCAAGGGAAGTCACAAAATAATATTCAATGCAAGGTTTGCACTGAAACCCTAATATCCAGTAATGGTAGTTATGAAAGCAATTCTCTGTAATGTGCCTAATTTATATTTTAATTTAAGTCCATCAGTGTCAGATAAGTTTTTTTTCCTTCTATTCTTGGGTGACACCTGTGATAGCCTAATACTGTCTGGATAGTAGAACAGTACATTTTGATGTCCTTTGGCTAGCCAGGGACCTTTTCTGTTGACAAGGGCGGTTCAAATGAAAGCTGTTGTTAGAAATAACTAAACCCGGTATTTCTGTAGATAATAACTATATTTCATTTTCTTTGAAATGATTTTCCTATTACAGTTATTGAAAGCTGTATGTGAAGGGAATATCAATTAGGGATAAAGCAAAAGCAGGTAAAATTTTCTGTTTGGGTAGGGTGACAGTGATTAAGTCTGAGAAGAAACAGATTTTGTGGGTGAATGAGATTGAGATAGTTTCCTTTGAATGCTGCAAAATAGCTAAAATACATGGAAAGTTAATAAGGCAATTGTGTGTAGGTCTAGGTCTTCTAATTTGACCCGTCGTATTAAATCAATGATTTCGTCGTTCTTTGAAAAATAATATATTTTCACCATTTCTTCACTTTCCAGTATTGAACCCCACTTTGAAAAATGTGTTTCAAATCCGTAACTTTATAACTCTAGATATTATTTTAAGCACATAATAGAGCCATAGAATGATTTGGGTTGGAAGGGACCTCAAAGATCATCTAGTTCCAACTCCCCTGCCATAGGCAGGGTTGCCAACCACTAAATCAGGCCCACCATCTCTGCCAAAAAGCAACAGAGAGAGATGCACTAACTCACTTTTGCCAGTAATGAGATATCAAGGTACTAAGGCTTTTAGAAACAGAAATCTACAGGGTTTTTCCACATCTTTGAATAGCATCTTCGTATCTTAAAGCTGTTTTTACCTTAAAGTAAGACGAATAGTTTAATGTAGGTTTCTTCGTAGCCACTCTTCTAAAAAGCAAGGAAAATATTTAAAGTTCATGGTCCCTATTGTCTGTCTGTTTAAGCCTGTCTTTTAAATATTTTCTCATATAGCAAAGTGAAAATTGACCCTTCTATTGCTAAATAAATAGCAGCTACAATTAACTATTTCTGGAACATAACCCTACTTAAAACTCCTGTCTGACCTCCATTTTTTTTATTTTTTACAAATCAAGGCTCATCTTCTCAAAGGGCACACTTCCCATTCATCTCATCAGCAGCCTAAGCACCTTTGAAGATATAGACTGAAGTGTTTTCATCAACTGCAAAATTGTTTGAGCGTATTTGAAACAAAATGTGTATTTCAGGTTAAGCTGGGTATGATTTAAGCATTCAGCAGTTTGCAAGGAGTCATGTATATACAGGCATGAAGTAAAAAACAGGGAGACAAAAGAATTCTTCCTTGTTCCATGTCTGCTTTTGATCTGTTGTTGGCAGAACAAAGGAATATACTGTAACAATATCCTCTTAAACAAAAATGAAAATACGATAGCTCTATCACACAGATTATTCTAAGAACTTTTAATCAGTGAAATATTTTTCTTTCCATTGCTTTGGACTCAGGTGTTTTCTTCATAATGCAAGAAGCTTTACGCAATTTTATTTTTGTAGAATATTCTGTGGTAAATCCCTTAATCTGAAAGCCTGATTTATAGACGACTTTTTGCTCCATTTCATTAATTTGCTCTACGCAAACCCAGATGTGCTGACTTCTGTTTTTAACAAGAGAAAAGTGAAGTATATTTTATCTATTGCTATGCTAAGCTTCTTTTCTTCACTTGTCTCTTTACTGAAAGTAATGCAGCTATTTATGCTATAAAATACCCTTGTGTTAGTAGGAAGCAAATATGTGGCAAATAGCTTTGTTCTGAGGTACTGAAAGTGTGACTGATCTTCAGTAATGCGTGATTTTGTTATGATTGTACTAAAACATTTCACAAAGGCATTGTTAACCTAGGGGGGGAAAAAAGGGTATCACAAATAGAGTTTTCCAATTTCATCTTTCTGAATTTCAAGTGCATGAGCAAAGGTGGTCTCCTTTGTAGCCCTAAGATGAGCACAGTTGATAGCAAGACTTGATGGAAACATACCCATAGGTCTATCGTACAGTGGTCTCCTGAGAATCCTTGTCAGTGCAGCTGCCTCTTTTCCTTTCTGTGAAAGAGGAGAGATCTGGTGCTCACTTGAGTGTCCCTTTCAGATGGACTTGAGAATGTTAGAGAACACGCCTGAGTGTAGAAGGACTAAAAGTTGCCTGTAATATCTGTTTCTTCTCCAAGTAAGAGTGAAGTTGGTAGTTTCTAGAATACTGAGACAGTGACTTCTTAGATGTTTTCTTAGTGTTGTATTCATGAGTGAAAGGAATTTATTGTAAAAATGTGCAAAGCAACTGTTATTCACCATTAGAACTGCATAGAAATTGTACAATGCCAAGGTAGACTGAAAAAAAAATCCAGCAGCAGCAGCAGAGATTCATTGTTGAGACAATGATCCTATACTGGGGTGCTACTTTTCATTACGATACTCATGTCCTCTTTCCATCTTATGCTTTGCAGAGAGTAAACTCATTTTATTATCTTAAATCTATAATTCAATAGCATATTCATTCTAGCACAAAATGCCACATTTCCAAGAATCTTCCTTAAAAGCACTCCCAATACAGTTGGCAGAACAAAAGCTTGTGAAATAGCCAGTTCTGTCCAACATCAAAGTGTGAACTCTTAGCTGTATCATGCTTATTAATTTGAGAAGAGTTAGTTAACAGATCTGATATTTTTACTTGCTGAAAATAAATATTAGTTTCCTTTTTTTTTTTTTTTTTTTTTACCTCCTGCTTTGTTTTTAGTTTCAGAACTTCAGCATCTGATGGTCCAATATTACTAGACCTAAGTTTATGACTGGAATTTATGTTGGGTTTTTTTTGGTGTTTTTTCTTCCCATGTTGATGTACGTTTCTTCTCTGTGTGTTCCATATTACTTCTGAACTACGTTAAACAATCTGAAATATAGTGAATGATTTTATTTAGAAAAAGTCAATAGCCCAAGCAGCTTTATCTACACCCAGTGTAAGCTTGTTTTCTTTGTTTAGTATTGCAGAGAGAAATACTTGCATTGTGTCTAGGAAAGGTTTTCAAACTCCGTGCTATTCACTAGATCTTAGGGACAGTACATTTAGAAAAAGAGTGAATAATGTGTATGCTTTGCTATCTGCTTCTGGCGTCATCCATTCACAAGAGGAAATAGCTTGTAAAATACTTGTAGGAAGAAAGAATGGCACTTTCCTTGCCATCTCAGAATCAGTTTTCTCTCGTGCATGCAGCAAGAAAGTAGAGTGAATTTCTTAAATTGCAATATATTTAACAATGTGGCAGCATGACAATCTGAAGTGTTTGTGTGTTCAACTTGCATTATTTACCTGTTCACCTGAAAAACAGTATTATTTATGTAACTTTACTGTCAAGATCACAAATGAATAAGATGTATAAATAGAAATTATATTTGTTTTCATTTATTTTTCTTTTTCTCTTATTTTATGAATATTTATTTACTAGGAATACTCTTTAGATAGACTGTTAACAGTCTACCTCAGTCCTTTAATAGTCTATCAACAAAAAAAGAAATAGTAATTTCCAGCATTTTTACATATGATGGTCAAGATCTCACGAGACAAATTTGAACAGGTGGCTCCATAATTATTCTATGCTGTGGCCCCAGGATAATTCTTTTACTGCCTTATGCTCTGGCCTTCTTTCTTATTGCTTTTCTGTTGTAAAACTTCAAGACAGGACCAGTCTTGGTCTGTGCTTGTTCACTTTCATACTGAAACACTGTCTTGATTTCAGTTTCTAAATTTGACTGTAATACAAATAATTTAAAATACTCCCCATGCCTCCTCCCATTCTATTACATTTAAAATAATTAGATATTTCCTCTCAGGAGTGTGGCCTTGTTACTACTGCTCCTGTGACTGCTGAAGATAATTCAAACATTTCCTTCCTTTAATTTGAAATACGTGTCCAGCCTACTTAACTTTTTTTCATATATTCTATCCTCATGTTCTTAAGTTTCATATAAGTACATTTGCTCAGCCAGCATGTTTATTTCTGCACGCTCAAGTGTTCCCAAAACACTAAAAGGTGGTATGACATGCTAGTGATGTGGCCTTCATTTTGATTCAAAGGAGAAGGCCAGTAGATTATTGCCTGTGACTTGTAGTAAGGTGTCCCACTGTTCTCCAGAGATTATTGTAATTTTGGTGTTGGCCCATCTGTTTTTGTTGTTGTGCTCATGGCGTTGAGAAACATCAAATGTGATAAAAATTAGCAAGGTGCATATTCCTGTTAATTTTCTTGGAGACTTTCTCGTACCACATCTATTCCCACTCTTCCCGTCCACCCACATATTTATCACTTGCAATGTACTGGCATGAATAACAGGGCTCTCAAACAGCAGGAAGGAAAATATTGGCCGACTCATTTAAAAACTAAGTCATAGATGCCTTGAGGACAGGCATTTCCAACATACACTTAACAACAACTAAATAAAGCTCTTCTGGCTTTGTATTTAACTCTTAGCTTTCTGTGAATAGTTAAGAATTTTTGTATGGACCTTTTGTGAATTCCAGAAAAAAAATTGGTAGCAAATCATCATGGTTCACTGATCTCCTTTTCACAAGCAAATCTTCATAACTCTGTTGTTCCTCCAGTGCATAGCTGTGTTAATACATTTTATCTAAAGAGAAGACTAAGACTTTACATCAGATTTAGGATACTGTCTTTGTCATAGTATCACTGAGGCTGCAACTGTGGTGCACGCTATACTTCCTAGAAAAAGATAGTGCAGAACTGGCTGTTGTTTATGTAGACAAAAGGAGGGCATAAGGAATTAATGGAAGTACTTTATTTCCTTGAGATAGTATAAATCAACCAAGGTCACAATGAAAAGTTAGATGAGTCAGTCTGTTGCTTGCATCCCTAACCCTATATATGTAGTTGAAAGTCTAAATTTTGTACTTTCTGCATCAAGCCTAGTAGAATATTTTGCAGTAGAGTATGAACTTTGTTCTCCATGGATGAGGTTTAGGAAAGAAGTCCAGGTTGGCTATTTCAGTTTTGCTTTGATATCTCACTTCAACCAAATACTGAAATATCACCACTTGTTATTCTCCTATGAAAGCTAACATGTTGCTAAAGGAAGCTTTGTATAGAATGTAAATTTTCAAACTTTAATAATGTTGGATTATTTTCTTCCATGCAAATCAGAGCTCAGAAAGTATTCATCTCTCCTTTTTTTCCAGTGTTGTTTCAAAACTGAATAGTAACAGTAGTAGGTTTTTTTGTTTTGTTTTGTTTTTGTTGTTTGTTTTCAATTTATTTATATCTAAATTAGCCAAGAACTGTCAAGTACACAAGCAGAACCTGCTGCTAAGCAACAAAGCTACATTACCTGGAGAGCAATATATTCACATACAGTGAATGCTGACAGAATTGGCAAAGGGTCTCAAAGGAGGGGGATCAGTCTCCATAATGTAACAAACCTGTAAATATAAATGGTAACGGGCATTAGCCATCTAAGGGTTTTCTGGCTTAAATTACAGCCCATGTCTCTTCAAAACATGCATTTGGATTGATGTTTGACACATCATAGCCTTTGAAATATATTAAGTGCTGTGAAATTTACAGACCAGTAATTCTGAAGAATACAGATATAGTCTATCAGGCTGTGAACATCTAGTTTAGTCTTTGTCGTGTTAAGAACATTCTTTAGAAATCCAAACCTGTAAATGTTGCAGTTGCCTAAAAACCAAATTTAAAATCTTTTTAGTTTAGTATCCAGAGATGTGTAAATCAAAAGAAAAGACTGATCAAAAGAAAAGTCCATGATTAAATTATCCATTTGTGGACAACTGTGTATTTTTCTACAATAGATGGATTATTGGTGAAGACAAAAACAGAAGTTCTGTTTCCAAGACTTATCAAACAAACTTAGATCTAGTAATTGGCCATTTATGTATTTCAGTATATAGCAATCAGTAAAATCAGTCTTAAGCATTTTTTGCCTTCTTTTTGAGGACATAGAGAACAAATTTACTTCTTTCTGACAGCAATCTTTCAACAGTCATAATGCAAAGGGAAGGTACAGAAAGGGCCAAGGAAGAAAAGAATGCAACTTGTGCTAAATATTGAATTGATTGATAAATATAGTTAGTTTCCTATGCCATTTCGTATGTGCAGAACTTACTCCACTACTTCGTGAAGAATGCTTCATTCTACTTTGGTACTCTGCTGTATAAGACAGATACAACCAGTTCTATGTCTGCCTTAAAGTGTGTAGCATCCTTTTCAGAAAATGCTTAGTGTTGTTCTCCTTCCTGTGCTTTATTGCTGCAGAATTCTCTGCAGAACCACTAGGTCCAGCAATCACTTCTGCGTTTTCTTTGAGAGGATTAGCCCTTCCCCTCGGGCGGCCATCCCAATAGGCATATAAATGCTCTTCCCAAAGTGTAGGACCCTGCTGGGGCACACGTGCTGCTTCGTGCCAGCAGCCACCAGCTGCTGTCCAACCCAACTGCAAAGACGTTCTACAAAGTATCATAACCTTCTTTGTATAAATCAATGCCAAAAAAAAAAAAAAAAGAAAACCCGAACAGCCCTTGTGTATTGTATTTTCACACGTCTGTCACCATTTTTGTAGTGTTGTAATTGAGTTTTGTTCTTAAGGTGCCTTGCAAATATCAG
This sequence comes from Numida meleagris, assembly GCF_002078875.1. NCBI lineage: Eukaryota > Metazoa > Chordata > Aves > Galliformes > Numididae > Numida > Numida meleagris. Next base: position 425,759 of record NC_034415.1, on the reverse strand, counting down.
GCATCAGTCTGTGCCTCAGGGTGCCAGCCAAGTTGTCTGACACGCCTTTGTGCCTTTTCTCTCACTTTCAGCGTAAATGGCTTTCTCACATCACGCATTCAAATGCACAATCAGATTATCAAGTTGCTGCTGCTTCCCAGCCTAGCAGTACAAAGAAACTGCCTCTTATCCAGGCCGCTGCTCTGATTGCCTTTCTCTCAGCACACCCAACAGCGGCTCTCCTGGCTTTCCCTTAGCCCCCTTACCTAACGGTCTGGTCTCTACATTCTTGTGACTAGCTGAAAAGGAGATGAGGAAGAACAGTCTTTGTTATATGTAGATGGTGTGGCAATTAAACCTCCTTTAACTGCTTAGACAAATCCATCAGTGTACTCAGTCTCCGGCAGGAGTCAATGCAATTCTCTCATGTCTAAATAAACCACCTCTGAAATCATAGATTTCAAAGTGTTTTAATAAGTTGTCCTGCCATGTAGAACTGGTTTGTGAGATCCCGTTTTCATTAGCAAAGTGGGGAATTTTTAGTCTTGCCTGAAATATTAAAAATATTCTGTTACACTGGGCTGAGCAGTGCTGTTTACTGTTCCTTCATTCTGTTGGACTTTCCCATTTGGCTGCCTGCTATAAGCTAGCTCACTCACTCGGACATGATGACGAAGCCTGCTAAGTACAGGCTATATGAAACCAGCCTCTGGTATTGTTCTGGCATTCGTTGTAATTGAATTTATTCAGTGTCTTGCCAACTTTGACTTCAGTTCTCTAAACGAAATTCTCCTTCATGCTGCTTTGCATTTGAGATCACTGGTAGCCAATGATTTAAGAAAAAAAAAAAAAGTGTGTTCATGGCAGAGACTTGAAAACTGGGTGAATAATACCGTAATTTATGAAAGGGCTATAGAATAAATTGTATTTAATGTATATATATTTATCTTTGAACAGGGGTCTAGGTCTGTCAGCTGTTTGTCCCGCTAGCTATTAAATAAATTCACTGTCAAATACTTTCTTACTATCTTCCTCCAAGATCTGTTTTGAGACACTAATGTATTTTCTTAGTGTAGAGCTCTTACAATTTGAAATTGTTTTCCTTAGGGTGAGGAAGCGGGTCGTCTTTGTTTGCATTTGTACAGTGCCAGCTCCACAATCCCACGTTGGGTTTCTAGCTCATTGGATGATCCCTTAGGCACCGTGAAGAAGGTTTATGCAGGAGATGAATGAACTGTGTGCACACGTTACATCTGACTTCCAGATACCTGTTCACTCAGGTGAAGAGGTAGATCTCTCTTCACAAGATACTATCAGAAGAATATCTTGCTACCTTGAATTTCTGGTTAATATTCAGCTATAACTAATGTAGTTGTCTCACAGCTGTAAAACTTTTCACACAGTTGAGTTCATAAGATTGTATCCTCCCAGGTGTTTTCTTCATTTCCAGTGCAGGATTATTTTAAGAAACTTCTGCATGTGATCTTTGCCTTAAAAAAACTTGATGTTTAGCCTCCACCATTGGAATGTATTGTGCTGTAAATTTAGGGCAGATAGAAAGTCCTGTTTTTACCTTTTCGTTACAGGATTGTTGGTATCCTTTATTATTATTTTTTTTTTTTTTTGTGAGAATTTTTGGCCATCCATGCAGCAAAGAATCATGCACCTTTACATGGCAATATGACATGCATTCTGGATCCTCAAAGCTCAAGCTTTCTTAAAATCTAAGTTATGTTTGCTGGGGAGAAGAAACTTTCAGATTCTCGTAGATGAACTTGGTTCATACCTCTTCTACCTGAGTAGACTTCGATCATTTAAATTAGGCTGTTCTTAAGCCTTACTTCTAATCCTGTTATTTCTGATGAATAATGATAGTTTCTGGGATAAGGCGGTTAAAGACTTTTTTTTGTATTTGTCTTTCTAATCTCTGTGCTCATGTCAGAATATAGCCTTTTCATTATACACAGGTCTACACAGTTTTTATATGCAGAGCTATTTATTATTGTGTTCAAATAGAAGAGTTAGCAGTAGATGAAACAGGAGCAAGACACTTAGGTAAGAGGTCAAACTCCTTGTCCTCTTTTCATTTTCAGGTATTTACTGCTTCAGAGAGAAAATAGATTAGGACATGGATCAAAAAGGAAACAGGATGCCTGCAAGTGACTCTATGCAGCTGTCAAACCTTTGCTTTGGTCTGCTACATTGCCAACTCAAACTGTCAGAGCTTTGGGGAAATGTGCCCAAAGTTGATACTGTAAACATGAGTGAGAAAGTTTGCTGTTACAAAGCTGTTTTAAAGCATTGATTTTGTACTCAGTCTGTGGGAAATTGCTGACTGTATATTAGCACAGGATTTGGTACTTCAAACTTTAAGAAACAATAGGAAGTTTTCATATAAGCTATACTGGCTATAGAGTTTATGATGGTGTTAACTAAGTTTCCATCCTTCTCCCACCCAGCCTTTGAATTGGACCATGAAACTAACAGGTGACATTTCTTCTTTATTCTCTGGCTTATATGTACACATGCAGGTCAAGGATACAGCAGATACAGGTATTTCTGCTGTTTCTGTTGGACCTTGTAAGGAATTTTTTTGTATTTTGTTTTGATTTCTGACCTTCTTCAGAGACACAGGTTTCTGGTTGTAATTGTGATTCTGATAGATGGTGACATTCTCTAAGTTTTCTAGTGGGGTCACTGAAGGGGCATTTTCTTTAAGTAAACGTTTATTATTACTATTTCCTGCTGTTATTGTTTCTATAGTGCACTCTTCATGTGGGCACTAAAGGGAGTGGCTTTTAAGCATGAAGAAACAACTCAAAGCTATCAAAATGCAGTCACTTTTCAGATTAACATCTTTGTCTTCAAGTGTCAAGTTTCTAACAGATGGTCACATGAATATTACTGTATTGAGAGTATTCAAGCCACTCTTTGTTGAGTATCTGAGGGATGATATACTACAAGATTGCTTCTTCCTTTTTTTTTTTTAAATCTGCATGGATAAGTTTCTGCATTAGGCTATCACTATGTTAATGCAGTTGTTGTGAACCCTTAGTGCATAATTTTCATTATTTTTAAATGAACACAAAACATATCCTGAACTGCGGACCTCTGTAACCTAGGAAACTATGATATATATTCAGTGGAAACTCGATTGATTTATTACAGCATTGTCTATGTGCTTTGGATTGGAAATGAGTTACCTTGTTTCTTTTGTTAAAAATATGTTTAACAACAGAAGATGAGTCATAATACTCTTAACTTAATACTACTAATAGTAGTATATTTAATGAATGTTTCCCTGTTTTGTAGTACTTAAAAACCTCATTGAGGAGTCAAGCCCAAAGACTTGGATTCTGTATAGAAAGACGGTTCTTTCTTTAAAAACCAAAAAAAAAAAAGCAAAAAAGTATGGTTAGAGGCCTATTGGACTATATTACTGTTGACCAGATACATTCCCAAGGGCTTTATAAGAACGGCCCCATTCATATTCAGCTCATGGGAGCGTTAAAACAGTTCTCAGAAGGCTATAACAAGTAAATGTGTATAAACTGGGAATTTTATTTTGTTTGAAATCAAAAGCTTTAATATTGCTTGACAGTGATTACACTATTCTAGAGATCATACTTTCAACCATATTTAACTGTTTACATTAACTTTTAGCTTGTATTTAAAACAGATGTGTGTGAAAAATCACCAGTCTTTGGAGGAGTGCCAATCACCAGTCTTTTGGAGGAGCGCCCTCAGCTTTTGAAGCTACTGGTAGTTTGATAGCATTCTGTGAGACAGTAATTCTACATAAAGGAAAATAATAATTTTTAAAAATCAGATAGCACTTTTTCTCTATTTTGAAACAAGAGTCAAACATATTTATACTTTCCTTAGCTGCAATATTGTCTGTCAGTGACAGAATGTCATTATACTGCTTGTTAGCACATGTGGAGCCACACTCTTCTAAAATTCCAGAATTGTTTTTTCACTATGCTCTCTGACTTAACCTCTATTTCGCAGCTATATGTGGCTGCCAGCAAGAGGCTGAACTTTAGCAGGTGCAATAAAAGCAACTATGTAGGAAGACTGGGGTCTTTTAAAATGCTTTTAGAGTTATTTTAAAGAAGTTTTGCAAAGCAAGTGTGAACTTGATACATGCTACAAGAATACAGTTTTCATAGATGTACTGTTGTAATTGATGTGTTTTGCTATTCAGTTCCTTAGACACAGTCTATTAAGGGATATTTTGCTATTTGTCTCCAATGAAGATAGGGTTGGATAATATGAGTAGATACAAATGCTTTTGACAAATAACTTAGGTTTAATTCCTCTAGAACCCTTATTGAAGATCGTCCCTGACACTACCAGCAAACTTCTTCCAGCTTTTTGGGATATGCCGTCTCTTCCACACAACATCTTTGATTTAATTTTTTTTCACACTGAACTCAAAATGATGCATCTTGAATACTTTCTTACAATAGAATTTTCAGAGCAAATGCTCACAAATCAGAAGCCTTGATTTCTCTCTCTTCAGAAGTTTTAAAAGATTTTTAAAACTTTTCTGCAAAAAACATTGTGGGAAAACAAAACATTTCATTTAAAGCTTTGGTTTCAAGGAAAGGCCAAAATGCCAACTTATTGCAATTTTCCAAACCATTCAAAAGCTTTTCTGGACCAAGAATGTACTTCTCTGGAAGTTGTACGTCACAAAGACATGAATAATATTTCTTCTAATAAAGATGATGCTAAAGCTTGTGTGGAAACTGTGAAAAAATTTTAGTTCAGTGAATAACAAAAAGAAAATTAGTTATCACAAGAAAGTAAAAAAGATTAAAACTTAGTAGTAGGATGTTCTATTGTCTAATTCAGTGTTACTCAAATTATTCAATTCAATTCAAATATAATTATCGTCAATATCTAGCTGAGTAAGTTGCTTTAAATTTCTGGATATTGAAACAGTTTTTTAACATTGAGAGTACTATGTGATTCAACATAAGAAGAGGAAGGCTTGCCTGTAGCCAAATGCATGCATTCTTTTTGGATTCACATCTTTAAATAATTGTACTGTATGTTCTTACAGCATGTCATTGTAAATGAATGCATGCAAGTCCGTGTGCTGTGTAGAAGATGAGACAGGAAAAATGTTTGAAAATCTCCCTTTCTTTTTCAATGTCACGTACAATTCATAGGAAAAGGCAAGATATAAATACTTCATTTTTCCCTTTAAAATGGTAGCTTGCTGTTAATATCTACTGAAATAGATTTTAATTTTTCATTATACTTGCAATTAAGTAAATTTTAGAATACTATTGTTATGTATAAATATTCATTTCCGTATAAGAAAGTATTAAGTTATGCTGATGTCAGATTAGCATACTGCAGTGAATCACAGCTGAGAAAAACAACAGTGTAGCTCAATGTGTTTTTAACTGGAAATGGGCAGTGAGAGCCACTGTGGACTGAAAGGACAGCTGGCATGACAGCATTTGACATCCTGTGTGTAATTGGTTTTGAATGCTTGACAGATTTTTATAATAGTACAGAGGCATTTAGACCAGCAGGTAACTGTTGGGAATAGATTGTGTGGTGGTGAGCCTGTCTTCATATTACTCTTACTTGGGAATCCTTTAGGCACACTTGACATCAAAGATGTGTTCTCTTTTAAGTTCAAGTGCTTGTCAACTGTTAGACTCTTTTCATCTAATTCGAGAAAAGCAGAACAACTTTAAACACGCATATGTTCTTTAATTTAAGTGATCACTGTTAAAAATGGAATTTAAAGTGCAGTTATATATATAGTGAGGGTGGGAAATACGTTATTGGCTAAGCTACTAGCCATCAGACTTTTGTTCAAATTATTTTTATTGGCAAACCTGAGTAGAGAATCACCTGTGAAATTAATGTCGGAATTAGATCAACCGGCCCAGCAATTACAGTCAGGGACAAGATAAGCTCTGCCTGTCTGTTAGAAGCAGTAGCATTTTATTTCTTAATGTGTTAAGTGAGCTGATCAAAACAATGTGACAATTGTTGGTGTGCTACTACTTTCATTTTCTTTTTGTGATAAGAGATTGCTAATGATGAAGTAAAAGAAAATAATGATGAAGTAAAAGAAAATAATCAAATTTTGTAATTGATTTAATTTTCATGTTTGATCGTTCCATTTGTTTTTCTCCGTTTTGGTTGGTGATTAAATGAAAGTAACTAGGGTCCACCATCAGGATATTAGAAAAGGGTTTAGTGGAACTGGATACCTTTATTCTAGCATTTAGGGATACTACAGATGTTGGTGGTATGGCAGTAGAGGTTGAACCTTCCTGCCAATATCCTATTGCATTTTGTTGCTGTGTGGCAGACGGCAGCAGAGGGGCAGTCTGACAAAATGGTGCCTGACATGGAAGTGCGTATGAAGCAAAGGTGTGACACTGAATTCCTCCATGTGGAAAAGATGGTACCCGCTGGCATTCATCAGCACTTGCTGAATGTTTATGGAGATTGAACGGTGGATGTGAACACAGGGAGGTGATGCGTTTCAGGGGTGGTGACAGTGACAGTGGGTCACATCTGATGGTGCAGATAGTTATGAGCCTGGCACGCTCTTGTTCATTGCTGGTGAAAATGCACAGCTAATGGTGGTGACTATGCTAAAAAGTAGGGTTTTGTAAGCTGGGAACTTGCTCTATCAAATAGTGTTATTGTACGCTTTGTATATGTTGTAGTTTCCATGCAAATAAATAGGAGACATTGCTTTCAAAGCAAACTATGTATATTTAGCTCAGTTATCATTTGCTGCTAAAGGTTTGGCATTTCATGTAAAGTCTACTAAGACTTTTTGATTTGGGGACAATAAAATATCTCACATAATACACTGTACATATACAAAGCAATTCCTATTTTGAAATTAATAGACTGTGCCATGCCACGTTCATAATATTTTATTAATGACTGAATTGGATCTAGAAAATTTTACAGTGCTTGGACTGACCATTCATCCAAAAGATATAGGCACTTAATTGTGTCTAAGCAGCTGTCAATTTTGTGTGCCCTTAAGATGTCCCTTTCTCACTTGGCTGATCACATCATGTTTATGGACTCTGAAATGTTCAGACTTGAATCAGAAGGGAAAATTTTACTTGTGACAAAACTACAGTGGTTTAACCATTCTGGTGCATGTCTATATATTTCTCAAAGAAAAAGAGGAAGCAGGCACAGTTAAAGTAAACTTTAGTAAAGATCTAAATATCTATTATGCGGTATTTTTTGTACTTGTACTGTAATCTGCTCAAGTAATAAGATAGGTGGCAGGCAATTTTAATAACAGGTGAAACATCTTCCAAACTGAAAGAGCCAACAGCACTGACTGTTCCTAAAACTCTTAATTTTACCAGAGAGATTTTTGAACAGAATCATTAAAGGAGTGGTCCCCAGGCAGATAGAATTTTCAGAGGAGCAGAAGTTAGCGGCATTGGTGTGCATAAATTGTGCCATGTGTGGTCTGATGCATTCTGAACTCTGTAATACTGACCTTGTTCTTAGCCGTGCTATGCTACATTAAAATACAGAAGTTGACAAATAACTTTTTCTTCTGTTTTTTTTAAAGCGGAAGTATATATGTTGTATTATCTTTTAATTTTTTTTAATATTTAATTTCATGTTTATTTTCTTGATTGTTTTTGCGTTCCTCAAAATAAGGGAGATATCTTACTGTTAATTGTGAAGAATAAAAGCTAAGACCTACTTGTCCTGTGAAATTAAAAACGTGAAAAATCCTATGAACAGAGACACTGTCTCTTGCATTAAAACGTGACAGAGTGATAATCTGAATTATGAAGGAGGGCCAGTTCCCACTGAAGCTTATCTAAGCAAAATTTAGCATACCTGTCAAAGCCCATTTCATTTTCAGGAGCACTATACATCTGTTGCCTCCAAAAAGATAATCTTTGAGATCAAACTTGTATCAGTACTTGACTTACATCTTTGAGACTTTTATCCGGTCTGAACCACAACAAAGACTGATTTAAATATACTGGGTTCTGTCAATATTGCAGCTCTCTATTTTGTAAAGATGAAAACAGATTGCCTACATATATATGGTTGTAGAAGTTCTTAGAGGGCAAAATATGACATCTTAGAGATCCTCCGTGCGGTATTTTTCTGTTATTACAAAACTGAGATAAAGACTTCGATCTGATCTAGTGAACTGATTTAATCTGATAATAAATAAATTAGGGTGTAACTATGAAAGATTTGAATACCCTAGTGTTGATGGGAAGTCCTTGTCTATGGTCCTCTCTCCTTATATCCACGTGTGACTGTATTTTGTCCAGCTGCAGAAAATAGCGTTATTTTTTAAGGGAAAATTTTGAGTGTTGGCTTATGGGAAGCACTTCAGACCTGAAATAACTTTCCTCTGAATGATGTTATGAGAGATTTATACTTCTGCTCTTCTAGACATGCAGTCAAATTTCCAATTTTGCCCAAGTGGTTTACAACTGTCATATATGGCCAAAAGTAGGAGCTGAATCCCTTTACAGCTGTTGAGAGTATGTCCAATAAATCTAGATTTAGATTCATTTTGGGAGGTGCATCCATTACAGCTCTTCTCAGGTGTTTGTAAGTCATGCAGCCTTAGTGCTGCTGGTAGTAGTTTCTGTAATCACATAAGAAGTGGTGACATCCCATGCTCAGAGCCTGGGCTGCTCTTTCGTGCTTCTGCTCGTAGCCAGTGTGGCTGGATGTGACCCCTGCTTGAAATACATCAGCTCTTCTTTCTGTTTTCCAGAATCTTTGCAATAATTTAAAATGCTGCCTTCTTCCACTAGTACTTCTCTGTTCTCTGTGTCAGAGTAGGAAAAGTCTGGTGTTAGGTCTCCTGCCCCCGACTCTGTCCTGTCTAAATGAATTTATAATACAGATCAGTATTAGTGGTTAATTTTGCTCTCTTCTACCTTTTATGTCATTTTATTTTTTATTTTAAACTAAAAGGCAGTTCTCAGCGCCGAACAGGCATTAGTATACATGTAGTTTCCACATGCATAATATTTATGGCTGTCTCCATGAATATGGCTATTTTTAATTGATGTAAGCGTTCTGCTGCCTAACCCTTAATCTTAGATAGAAAGCGGTTAGAGGAAATTTATTGCAATTGTATCAGTTGATGCATCAATGCAATGGTTGCTTTCCATATAGGAGCTATTAAAGGTTCCCTACCAGAGCAGCCTTACATGGCTCAGGTTTCAAAATGATTTACTTTACCTCATTACAACACAGCCGTTCCTGTTTGAGGAAATACGCCTTTCTGCCATGCCAGATGCTAATGGCTATTGATGTCTTCTTCAGTGAAAAAAATAGGAAGCTTCTAACTTCCTTTTCGTACACAAGTCAGACCTTCTCACTCAACTTCATTCCCATCTGCCAGCAAAGAACGTTTCTTTTCAAAACTTGCTCCCTACCTCGTGCCAAAAGTAGTAGTAGCCAAATTTTAGTGAAAGTTTACTAGAATGGAAATTTCACCTTTATTTTGTATCTAAAGATTTAAAAATCTCTCTGAACACTTTTGGAAAAAAGCTGCTGCCTTGGATTTTTTGTTTGTTTGTTTGTTTGTTTGTTATTTTTGTCATGACCCCAGGTCTGGCATCTGTCTGGAACCTGTCGACAGCTGATAGGAATGACCTCACCCGAGTCCCCAGCGCAGCTGGGCATGGTGGGGGGTTGGAAATCCCAGATTCTCAGACGTAGCCAACATGTCGTAGGATTTGACAGTTTACATCAGTGCTCCCTGCTGTTGTCCGTAATCAAGACAAATTCTCCATGGGGAGAATGCCTTAGTTTTGCACATACTAATGGAAGAAAGCATACGTGTCACGGTTTTGTGATTTATTTTGTTGTCGGTATTTCACATCATAACATCATGTAAAGCACTGGCAGTTAAAGAGTTAATGTTCCGGTTCCGTGCACTGCCGTTTCTGGGTGCCCGGTTCTCGGAGGCGTGGGGGAGGGGCTGCACTCCCCGGGGTCTTTGCGGCCCGAGCAGGGTAGGTGGAGTGGCCGGGAGATCTGGAGGCACGGGCACTCGCTTTGTTCGCTGTGGAGGAGCACGTGGTCCCCTGCAGCTTACAGAGTAAGGCCTCGGTTTGGGACTTTTACTCTCGTTTTGTTTGATCTGTTGACCTCAATTCCAATATCGTATTTAGTAAATTAATGTTCCTCCTCAGATTGTTGCCGCTGTTTTGTTCTAGACCCATCTACTATTCCCCTACCCTTACCCCTTTTCTCTAGGCTGTGGGTCCACGTGTCCCCTGCCTCGTTTGTCATGGGACCGGCCCGGGCCTGCCCGTATCTCACCGACACTTTTTTTTTCTCCTTTCTTTCCTTTCCGGGCCTGTGGGCCCGCTGTCCCCCTGTCACGGACACAGATCCAGAGATAACTCCCTGACAGTAGGATGCTCTATATTTATTGTATCTTTTTCCTATTCAATATTTAAATTTCAATTTCAGTTTTGAGTTTGAAATCTCGTATTCACGCAAAGTGAATCAGAAGCCTGTTCTTCAGGGTGGTCATGCTGTGGTGCTCTCTATTAGGCTAGACTAAAGTAAGTCCAGACAGTTTTGGTGTCTAGATCAGTTAGTGTAATTTACTGCTACAAGCACATTTCACCTACGTAGCAATGAAATTGAACATCTGATTTGTTATGACAAGTAACTGTTGTTTAATATCAACATCTGTAGGGACTAATTTACTTTTGGAAGAGCTGATCTGAAACTTGAAGTATAAAGCATCAGTAGGAGACTTTCTACAATGCAGTTTTTATTCAGGGAGAGCAAATAGATGTATGTCTGTTCTAAGAACTCACTGGGTAGGAAAACACTGCCAATTTGGGCAATAAATGATGGTGCTGTGTATTATAACGAGTGCTCAAAAGTCCAGATGTGTTTGGAAAAGTAGCTGTAATGATGAAATAGGATTTGCAGAGACTAGTTGGTGTCTTGAAGCAATGTTTGATTTCAGTGATATGCATTGTCTTGTTGATTTTCATTAGAGAATAGATGTAGTCATGCTTTAGGTCTTACAGAATGTCAAAATTGCCTCATTAAGGGAAGTCTTATTATGGACAGTAGAAGAGAATAAGTATACTGTTTTACTAGAATAACCTGATGCATAAAGTAAAAAGAGGGGTTTTTTTTGTTTTAAAATTTGATTGGAAAAAATCACTGAATACAATTATTGATTATATTTAAATATGTTTTGAACTGCCTCATTATATAAAGTGGTAGGGAAAAAACTCACACGGTAAGAAGCAGTCTTGAGCTTACAGAATGTAAAAACATTTCTGCCAGCATCAGAATGCAAAATTATTGGGAGTGATATTTCTTTCAAAGCCAAATACTTTTCTAAACTATTGTTCATTACCACCCTTTCCTAGAGATGGAATCTTCATTCTACTCTTTTACCGTTTTCATAACCGTAACTCAGCTGATTAGGTTGACAAAGCTTCCATTAGTTTTGTCCCCGTTCCTATGAGCAATGATAACTCCAGAGAAATCATAAGATCTGTTTCATTTATATGAGTGCAGTGCTGCTGAGTTTTGTGGAGGAACATTAAAGCAAGGTTGATATAATTGGAGAGATGAATGAGGTTATGAAACTTAAACCACTGTGTTAATATATTTAAAGCAAACACTCCTTGCGTAGAGAACAGAATGCTGGAATTTTCACTTTGAAGACAAAAAAATGCAAAACAAACAAAAAAAAACTAGCCATGAAGCTAGCAAATAGGATGGTAGTTATGAGTTTGTGAATCAATGACCTTAACCCACTCGATACAGTAATCTTATAGTCATTCTTGTCCCTATTTATCTTTGCATATCTTTATGAATACATCATAGAGGTTAAAATGCACACGGTACACTGTAAGAGTGGCTGTGCAAGTAATGCTTTAGTTAAAGTAGCCATTCTCAGTAACCGCCTATGCTCAGCAGTCAGTAATATTTGCTCTTGTATGATATGATTAATCCATTTATTTTAGCCTATTAATTGCTCATGAGCACTTTATTTAGGTAATGTGGTCAGTGAAAGAAAGCTAAAACTTTAATGGGCTCTCTTGTCATTATGTTATCTTTCTGGGTTACAGTTGCCATTATGTATGACAAATGTGCTTTTAAGATTGTTCCTAAACAAGGATATCACTATCATAGTATTGCCTGTTGAAAATATTCTGCTAAGCAGAATATCTGTGTTTGTCTTCTATTCTAGGGTTATATGATATTACTGATGAGATTTATCAGATTATTACTTGCCTTGGAAAGAAGAGGAAGATTGCTGTGTGGAGTGATGCTGCAAGGGTAGTTTTCTGTCCAGTGTGCACGTGCTCATCGGCTTTCTTCTCAGCTCTGAAATGCTGCCAAGAGCAGCCAGCAAGGGTAGGTGTCCTAACGTCCATAGAGAGTGTAGCAATTATCAGGACGAAAAGCTTTGTTTATGTGCTGCAAATATTAAGTGCAGTTTGGAACTGAATGGAAAAGTCTGGTTCTGTTATCCACAGAAAGATTCATTGCAGTTCTTGTTCACTGTCTCACATTTTTTTCATGCAAATTCACTGCAATGATTAATCCTCCAAAGAGCAAAGAACAGGAAAAACATTGCATTCAGACACTGCTGCTCTGCCCCATTTTCATGGTGAGGAAATAATGCCTAAATGATCATTGAAAAGGAGAAACTGAGCTCCTAGAACTCATGATTTTAACTTTCCATTTACATTTTAATATATTCTGATAATATATGTTTACTTCTAAAAAATGAATTTTAATCAGGAAAAAAAATTCTAAGGAATGAAAGCTATCAATGTTCCGTGGTCTTTGAGTTAGGAAATTGTGTAAGCCAGCAGCCATACAATTGAATGGGCATATGATAGAGTGGGTAGATCTCTGAAAGTACAAAGGAACCTCACTGATGTCAGACCTAGGATCAGAACAATTTTAGGAATGCAATCTTCCTGCTCTTAAAGGCAGCTACTTAAAATTGTTACGTAGTATTTTATTCACATGTTCTTCAATAGTATTTCAGGAATAATGAATTCTCTCTTTCTCAAAAAAAAAAAAAAAGGTTAAAAAAATAAGGAAACAAAGTGGTTGGAATCAATTCTTGTTGTCTAAAGAGTTTTAAGACAAATTATATTGCATTAGAAGTTGCTTTAGCATGTATTTTCTTGCATATTGCTAACAGACAGCCAGCAATTTAGAATTCCCTTATAATGAATCCTAAATCGGATCACCCGTATTGATGGATTCGCTATCAGTAGTAGTTTCTGTGTTTTGAACATTTTTTGAGTGCACTGAATTTTCACCTATTTATGACCCTAGATACTGAATTAAATGATCCATTGAATTCATCCAGCTGTTATCCAGACTCCTTTGAAATCTAAATGCCATGAACTAATTATTCTCTGCTAATTGTTGAAGTTCGTGAGCTCACAAATCTGTTAACTGAACATGGCTCCCAGTGGCCAATATTTTAAGATGTAACCAGCATGAATGCCAGCCATGTTTCTTTTTCTATCATTAGGAACTAGTACTGCTGCAGTAAGCATCATGGCAGGGCATTCACAAACCTTTTTGATTCTTTAGAAACAATTGCATATTTTACATATATAATTAAATTCTTCAGTCTCCCAAAGGGAAGACCCTAATTACTCAGTATATGTGTGTGGATAACCAAATAACAATGTAATGGTAGTCCATTAAATACATGTTTTAGTAAAGGTCTTCAAAGGACTTGCAGAAACAGAAACAAACTCCCATTTAAACTGGATGGAAATTTTTGATTATTTTCGTTGTGCATTTGTTGAAGTAACCTTATTTACTTTTGAAAATGAATGTACTGCAAGACTCTATTTGGTATAAAAGGCTCGGTAGGACTTACATTTGAGAAGTCCCCTCCCCTTATTTTGGGAAACATTTGTGAAACATGAGCAAGGATCTTTTTGAACTCATTTCTACCCTCACTGTGTTTTGACTTCAGTAATTTTGCTTCCACTGCCATTTGGACCGTATTCTTGTCTGCTTGTTCCTGACTTGTATTACGTTGATTACTCTTCATTTTCCCTTTTTCTGCCTCCACATCTGCTTTACATTTAATTTCCTATGGCTTCTGAAAAATCTAATATAGTCAAGTACTTGTTTTATTATCCTACTACACTTCCTTGTGGTATCTGGACTGCTGGACTGCTTAGAGTTTTTCTGCTCGATTTAAAGAAAAAAAAAAAAAGTTTTACCTAATCTGAGTTTCTCTCTGCTCCTATCTATTGGCTTTTACAATTTCCATTGAGATAGAAAAGCTAAGCTAAGTTAAATATAAAGTATAGTGTTGAAAACTGGGATCTCTTTAGTTACTGTGATTGTTCTCAGGATCTGTCCAGTCCTTTGTAATCTTCAATCCTGAAGTTTTGGCCAGAGATTACAATCTGTTCATGCAGATCTCCTGAGTTTGAGCAGAATTCTTCTCTGTGGATAAGTAAGGCATCATGTCCTGCCTGTAAGGGGAGGGAAGAGGTGGCCAGAAAGTGTTTTTCATTGGTCCTTACAATAATGTCTTAGTTTTTTCTTACAGCAAGCTTTATAACTGCGTTAATTCTTAGAATAGCTTTCCATATCTGTTTTATCATTTTTCTTCCATCTTCAAGTGCAGTAAGATGAATGTCTTTCATTATCATCCTTTGTTCTATCTTTCTTGACTGTTAAAAAGGTCAAGTATTCCACGGCACTTTAACAAGTAAATGATCAAATCAGTGGTGATAAACTTGAGTGTAAGAAAAACCCTTTTGGTTCTGACCTGTGTACCATAATGAAAGATGTCATAAGAGCACCAAAGTTTCTCAGAGTTATGCTTGTAATTGTTAAGCCTCAAATGAAGCTTTTGCAGGGCTCAACGAGCCTCAGGCAGCTGGAAAACTTTGGAGACTGCAGGTACTAAAGAAGATCTGGGAAGCAATATTAGTAAAATGTATTAATCTCTGCCAGTGAAAAAATAACTGTAATACTCTACATTAGAACAGTTTTAAGGGAAATTCAGAACAATAGAGCATATCTTCAAAAAAAATACTTTATGCTAAGAATATGCATTTTTCAGACGTAATAAAAGTGTGATAGTATTGAGTGAAAAATGCTGTGAAAATATGCAATTTCTCATGTTTAGATCATGGTAGTACTTACTGAGAAATGATTATAAGCCTCCAAAATTAATAATCTATTAAGTAACTGAAGGCAAATTAAATGCAAATCAAACTCCTCAAATGAATGCATAATATGTACTGCACTGAGGTTTCAAAACACGTTTGTGATGCTGAGTAGAATAAAATCAAACTTATGTTTAAGGCACTGTGAATATGCAAATGTCATCATCTATTTCTTTTTACGCTCTCCTGGTTTTTGTTCTTTGTTTTGCAAATGTGGTCATTGTAATGCAATTGTATTAAAATTGGGAGAAATCATCAGAATTCATCCAACAAACACATGCTTCTTCCAAAGATGTTTTGCTCAAAAATGTATGAGGGATTTGGCATTTTAAGTTACTGGTTTTAAAGCTAATCATGTTGCTTTCATATATTCTACTATAGTGTGAATGACATCAGAAATATTGACCTGTTAGTATGGAACTATGGGAAAAAAAGTATGCGCTAAGCGTACAACATTTTTTTTTCTTATTGAAGCAGGTCACCTACTAACTTTTGCTGGTAAAACAAATGCATTTATTGAAACTTCGGTGACTTGTATGCCTATATGTCCATGTTTATTTTTCTCCTTTCAGTATTTTATTTCAGTTGTCCTCTCCAGTACTGTATAAGTTTGTTCCAAAAACCGGCACAGCTGGCCAAGCATTTTAATGTAATGTTAGATATGACTTTGAAATTTGAATAATCTATGCTGTCACAAATTGTGGGTAAATCAAATGCTAATATCACCCTAATAACACCATGCTAATGACTTGCTGGCCATCAGTCAGACTGTTGCAACAGGACAAGTTCAAGACCAGCTAGACTGGTTCCCCTGACCAAGTCCTGTCATCGTACCAGTGAGATCTTTGAATAGAAATTATTCTTTTCTGATGTCAGATTTACTGAGATGAGTTTAGACAAACGGAGAGAAAAAAGTTGATTGCCATTATTACTATAAACTACTTAATCGTATTTGACTATAAAGTATCAGCAGATGTGATCAGCCTCTCAGTTGATAGTAATTATGAAATTCTGTTAATCAGTAGAGTTGTGCTGCTCTGCCCAGGAGAACTTGGCAAAAATACCTGTAGAAGTCGGTGTGATTTTTAGTATATACTGACCAGATTATTCAAATGTTTTTGTAATTATTATTTTATTATTTTTTTAATGGATGATTTTTTGCTATGTGACACAGATTACAGAAAGCACCAGAAGTGTTTCATAAATTAGATGATTTCCAGTGTTACATACACAATGGTATTTAGACTTGCATATCTTTCTGAACAAATTTCCTCATGAAGTGTGCTGCGGGTCTCATCCCCTTTTTTAGTGAATAAATGAAAGGGATAGTGCTTCTTATAAATAAATTTATATAAATACACAAATTCATGAGGTTTTTTTCTATCTAGTGTAAGTGATAAAACCTAAGACGTTTCATTTCTGCCTATTTTTAATGTCACAGTTTTCTTTCAAAATATGTTTTTAAGGAGTAAATTATATATAATGGTCTAGGTTGGGTCTGTAGATGTAATTCATTTCGGCAAATTTCTATTTCAGATTGAGGTGAATCCATAACTTGTCACTGTCAGATTAGTCAATATATTATTCCTTTTTTGCAACCCTAAAGCTGAAGCTCAGAACAGTAGCATTTAAGATCTCTACATAGACAAAGTGTGCATCTAGCTTTATTTTGAAATATCTAGTCCTGTTGCACAGATATGCTGATGTACATGCAACTGTCAAACTTTGATCATATTGGTTAATCCAATTTAAAGATTTTAAAATCCTTGTCTAACCCTTTGCTTGAGAGAACCACTGGTGATGGTTTCAGAGATACGGAGTGATAACGTATTTGGGAGAAATACTGTATTTGAGCATTTGCAGCTATTACCATTTAAATAGCCTGTGTTAACCTAAACAATACACAGGGATTTGGATGACATTTTTTGTGGGACTTCGATTCCGAGGATTTTTACGGTACGATAGGTACATGATCCAAACCGACATATTATGGAGATGGTTTGCACTGTGGGCAAATACAGGTCTCAAGCAAAGGATGGTGAGCAAAACTGCATCCAACACAGAAAGAGTGAGAAATAATAAATAGCTGAAAAGCACTTTAAACTCAGTCCTCCAATATGTACAACACTGTATTGTGACATTCGTCGGAGAAATCTCATCATCCCAAACTTCTTCCAATTTTCAGCAGCCTGTTTGAAGAAGTCCCCACCTGTTAGGACAAAATTTAATAGGCAAGTGCAGTTCTAGCTGCACCAGTACGAATGGAAGTATATCTGTCCTGAATTCTGGGCTCCTTGTTCTACAAATATTATACATTTGCTTGCAGATATATGTTGGAATGGCTCACTAAGGTTAGTGTTTCAAATATAATTAGGAAAGAACTTCCTGGATTTGGAGTTTAGAGAAAATTGTGTATTTTGCTTTATTGCTGGAGCATTAAAGCCTCTCGTATTTAAATAAATAAAATAAAAATCCTTAGTAGAGTTTTATAAGATTATCCAGAGACATACATGATATGAATAAATCAAGATCTGGGAAAAAAAAAGAAGATCCAGGGTATATGAGAGGCAGGAATGAAAAATGCTTCCTTGCCTCTGTGGTGCTGAGGTGCAGGGAGCTGAAAGCACAGGGCTGGAGGAGTGCCAGCACCTAGAGTGCTGAGAAGGGGCAAAATGAGAGGCAAAATGCAACTTCTGGTGTCAGGATCTGCTTTGTAGGATGATTAGAGAATACTGAGTTTGTGTTAAATTACAGCTTAATTCTTAATTGTGTATGTGTGACACTTCAATGCCTTGGGTCACGTGAAAACAGTCTCACATATTTGGTTCAATTTGTTCTTGAGAACACATTTTATGTCATCTGCTGAGTGGGTGTGGGGTTTTTCTCCTTTTAAAATTTTTGCTAAACTTAAAAAAGTAATTATTTATATATTTCTAAATCTAGCTTTGAGTGCTTGCAGGGAAAGAAGAAAACACATGAGAGGAACTCAAGTTCTTCATTGTGGGAAATGTACTTGCAAAATTTGTCTTAAACGTTTGAATATTTTGTTTTTCTAACAAGAAAACCAAGTGACAGATTTTTCTAGCTGTATTTTTTATCTGCTTAGCTGCTTAGATTCTCTAGTGCTTAAAAATATTTGTTCTCTTTTAATAAATGAGCTAGAATGGATTTGTCAAAACTTTTAAGACAGTCTGCAAGTTCTGTTCAATGTTCTGTCACGTGCAAAGTACTTGCAATAAGGGAGGAGACAGACTTTTTACACAGTCTGACAGTGATAGGACAAGGGACAATGATTTTAAACTAAAAGAGGGGAAGTTTAGATGAAATGTCAGGGAGAAATCTTTCACTCAGAGAGTGGTGAGACACTGGAACAGGCTGCCCAGAGAGGCTGTGGATACCTTGTCCCTGGAGGTGTTGAAAACCAGTGTGGATGGGGCACTGGGCAGCCCGATCTAGTCCCTGTTCTAGCATGTGGCAACCCTGCCCACAGCAGAGGATTGGAGATCAATGATCTTTAAATTCCCTTCTGACCCTCGACATTCTGTGATGCGTGGAACAAAGCAGTGCAGTCTTAAATTTGACCTTGCCTTCATAATACAATAAGAGAAATGCTGTGAATGATGATATCGACAGTGTTATTACACTGCTGTTATTAATGTCTTTAGATACACTCTAAAGTGATTTGTGTCTGAGAACGTCCCTCGTTTAGTGTATTGCTAGTGTAATATGTGAAAGAACTGCATGTTATTAAGGTACAACATTGCCTATTAAAATGTTCTCTATATACCTGTCAGTTCTTTATCTGTCCATGAAGTACCATAAGAAAAAAAGATTCTTTACTGTTCTTTTCCCATTCAGTATCATCTATGGAGTGATGATACATGCAGAAATGTGTGTGTGTACGCATGGTACTTTGGTATCTGCGTGGGCCATGACAGTCATAGATGTGGTTGTTCATGATTCAGCTGCCTTGTATAAACTGATTGCAATATTATAAAATATGCTTACGATCTTCAGTAGAAAGCCTGCCTGTCATATACTGATATCTTGCTAACAGATAGCGTATGGCTTGTCTTCATACAAAAAAAATAAGCACTGTTTAAAAAATGACATCCCATATTACTGAAAATGTTAAATGATGCAACATCAGTTTTGAAGTAAGTTAGACTTTATCATCATTTATGATTCATTTGAATCCCTCTTAAACCCTGCTACATGCATCTCCTAGGTGTTTATAGTGCAAAAAGATAAAACGCGTAGATGTATGTTGCTGCCTAATAAATCTCTTTCATGTTTTTCATTTGCAGAGACAGAGTACCCTGACCTTGGAAAAAGGCTCTAATCTGGTGTCTTTATAGAGATGAGGAAGCAGCTTTGACAAGTAGAAGTTAAGCCCTAGATGGTCCCAGACTATCTAGCCATTGCTTAATCTTCTTAATATGGTAAGACAAATCCCATTCTTCATTTTTATATTAACATATTTCAATTTTATTACAATTTTTAACTCTTAAGCAAAGCTGTATGAGCTTAGATAAAAATGCCAGGCGAGCACACATGTTAGTTAAAAGAGAAAAAGAACCCAGCTCAGCAAGCTAAAAAGTTTCAGACAGCTTATTTTAAATATCTATGAGTAAGGAAAAATTAGAGCATTGAGCAAGCCCACGTAACTGCTGCAGAGACAATATAATAAGGAATATAAAATGAGAATTAATTGGTATTAACAATAAAGTACATTTATTCTGGGTAGAACTTGCTGTCGAGAGGATTCCTACGAGGGTATAGACTTAAAAACATCCACTTCTGAATGTTACCTGTATCATCAGCAAGTTTCGTATTTTGGGGAGCAAAATATGATAATACCAGTTGTTTCTGAAACGGAACGTATAACACTGTTTGACTTCTGTGAGGTGACCACATGCTATTATGGTCTGTTATAGTGAAGAGAGAGTGACCGAAGATATTCATTTTGAAAATTGTTTCTGGAGATGCAGCTCTCTTCCTTCCCTCATCTCTCTTTCCACTCCTCTCCTTTCTCGCTCTCTAAATGAGTATAATAGTTGTTCTGTATTTGAATAAATTCTCTGTTGGTGACTGTTGCGCATACCATTAATCCCGTTGGATAACTGAGTCTTGGTTGAAGTTGGTCAGGTTAAGTGGGATACAAATAATATCCTCGATAATCCATACCTTTATTTTTTGGAGAATAATTATATATTTTACTCAACTTCAGAACTTTTAAACTTATTTTGCAAGCAAAGGGAAAGGGAGTCTATGGTATTTACTCAGTGTATGTTTTAGATGACTAAGATTTGTGATTTCAAGTGTAGAGTTGTCCTTATGTGTCATCTTCTGGGACTGCTACCATTAGATAGCGTGATGCTTTTAAGGACACTTGTCAGGCATCCAGGAAAAAGAACAAATGAATGCAATCGTTCTGCAGTCTAGGTGGCACTGTTATCTTGAATATTACAGGCAAGACTGGTAAAAGTCCCCTATAGCTACAAAGAGCATGAACAGAAACTCTTCCGTGCCTCTAGTTTCTTGTTGAGGGCTACTTAAATGGCTGTATACCTTCTCCTTGGAAAAGAGGGAATTAAGATTGTGGTAAAGAACTAAAAAATGACAAATGTTGTAAACATTTATTTTATTTATTAATAGAATGCAGGGATGAAGGTGTTCCGAATAAAATAATCGTGCAGCAGGTTTGAAACCAACAAAAGGAAATATTTTTTTCATAAATGAATAATTAAATTTTGGAACTCCCTGTCTAAAAGTGTAATAAAGATCTGAAATGTGAACAGGTTTAAATGGATTCTGATTGGTTCATGCAGTAATAAATTTTGTGAATTTTAAAGTATATTCAGTCTTCATATACTGTAATCTCTGCCTCAGGAGTTCTCTAAGTTTCTGTATGACAGGATATACTGTTTTCATTTTTCTCATTTCCTCTATTATTTCCCAACTGTGGACCTTTATTCAAACAGTATATGAATGTTATGATCTTAAGAAGTTTGCAAATAAGATTAATTTTATCACTGAAATGGTTTCTCTCTGCAGTGTGATATTCAGTTGTTTGCATATGTTTGTACTCTGATCTTCTGAAGTGCACCTGCAAGATATCTCTACTAAAATGTGTTATGCTTTAAAAGAACTGATGGTCCATGTGCTTCCTCAGTATGTTCATCCATGTGAGCTTTGCTGCACATTTTCGGCAGTAATGGGTAGTATAGTAAGGACAAAACTGCAGGTGCAAATTTAGACCCCAGGCTTTGTTACTCCTTGACTATTTGCTGGTTTGTTGTTGTTTTTCCAAGAAATTTGTTTCTGGTGTTATAGTTGCATCACTTGTCATCTTGAACAATTAATTCTGGACTAACAATTTTATGTTGATTAAAATTAAAAATAGAAAATGATAGCACAGAGCTGCTCTTTTTCCGCTGGGGCTCTTGTTCGTCTTTCAGTGTTCTGCTGGTCACTCCTTCAGAAGGAGCTGAAATTTACCCCTTATGTGCAACCAGGTATTTCTTTTCCTATGAAGAAGAAATCAAAATGATTTGGCAGAATGTGCACCGCTAATGATGTGTGGAACGTAAATATAGTGTAGCCTGTGTTTCACTCTATTTGGCTGTTAACTTTAAGGTCACTTAATTATTTCAAGGTTGTGATTTTTTATTCTTTGCTTTTATTATGCATAATAGATGTTGTGTAAGCAATAAATACCAGAAGTTTGTGGATATGTGTCAGCTCTCTCAGTCTATAGTACTGGTTTTCCTGTCCAAAGGGGTCTCAGTGAATGGAGGAAAAGAACAGAGGGAGAGGAAAATAAGTTACCTGAATTTTGAAATTGACTGAGAGAGAAAATGCATTGTCAGCAAATTCTACAAAGGGTTTTTTGGTAAGAGGGGGAGAAATGTATTTCAGAAATACATGGTGCACTTACAAAATCTTTCCTGTTCCTTAAAACGTATGTTTTCTGCTTTCACCTAAATTTTACAAGGCTGGCATGCCTTCTTCATAGCAAAAAGCCTTGAAAGCCGAGAACGGTGCAGCTCGTCTCTGGCTAGCTGATTGCTAGGGGACATTGTAATTAAAGCCTTCTTCGTTATGTGTTACTGTGTCCTTAGAAAGGATCAGATGCTAGACTGAATATTCAGCATCAAGGAAAGCGTCAGCAAACGCTGTGCAGAGAATGCAAGTTCTTTGGAGAATGGCCTGTTTTTAAGATAGATAATGGTAGGCAGAAGTAGAGTTCTGGAAAATTTGGCCTCTGCTTTGTATTTGCAGTAGTTTAGGCACTCTGCCTCTAACAGTAGACTCAGATCTTGGAATTTCTGCCAGTCATCTGCCATTCGATGTGATAACATTCAGACATAATTTTTGCCAAGTCCCGCAGAACTCTTTGTTTTACTCTGTGTGCCATGATTTAAACCAGATTAAAAAGCAACCATGAGAAACAAAACATAAAAAGAATCCTTAAAACTTGGGAAGTATGCTCTGGGATCTCCTAAGTCACAGCACATTTTGGCTTGATGCAAATGGCAGAAGAGCCACTGGACGTCAGCTGAGGTTGAGAGGCGTCTGGTGATGAGTATGTAGGACAACTTCCCTGAAGCACTGTTGCTCCACTGATAGATGAAGTGAAATGTTACACTGACACAAAAAGAATATTTCGCAATACTGCAACTGTAATATTTCAATCTGGGATAAATCTGCTTGAAATTAGCTTATAATTTTAATTTTCCCAGTGGGAACATAAAAAATGTTGACTGTACCCTAGCACAGTGCCCTGAAAATGCACATCTTGGTATTATCTTTGTTGAAAAGCTAGAATCTAAGATAGTTGAGATATAAATAAATAGAATTTCTTAATTCAAATGAATACTTTTTCCCTCTGTCAGTGCCTTGTAGGCTACTCACACAACTTAGATTTGTGTGGAAACTGCTGTCATAGTCTTCTGACTGTACAAACCATAGCTTTATACGGCCAAAAAAAGCCACTTTTTCATAACCAAGTCATTGGAGGTGAGCGGCTGTCAATGAAATATTTCATCCTTTAAGGGAGAGGTTTTACAAAGTCTTCTCTCCTGCATAGATTACATTTCAAAGACTTCTGTAAGCACAGATCTGTGCATTTGGCCCATCGATTTCTTTTCGTGGGTCCCCAGCAACGCCTAGGAAACCCAGGTATTTCTGCATAGATTATATTTTGTTCTTCCCTGGGTCTTCTCAATCTCAGCTATGGCTTAGATCTAATGTATTTGGAAAACTTATTGTGATAGAAGATAGGCCAGGTAAATCACACAGTGCATCTCTCAGGATACGTGGATGAAGAGATAACTTTATTGTAAACATATATTTCTTGAGATATCGTTGTCTTTTGCTGAGAAACCAAGTGAGCCTAGCCAAATACACAGATGTTGATATTTTTATGGTGTTTGTTAATGGAATATTTTACATCTATTTTATAAATAAAGAAGTGTGATCTCAGAAATATTTCAGTACCTGTTCTTTAGCTCAATAGAATGAAAACTGCAGTGTTTTCATCTTACTTGAAGTGGTATATCCAGATCTCCATGAAAACCAATCCAGTAGAATATGATTCTGTTAACAGTTGTGACAATGTGCAAGGGGATTGGAGGGAGTAAATAGTTACATTTTTAATTTATTCAGATAGTTTGGGATTCTCAGAACTGAAATATTTTTTTCTCTTTCGTTTTTGTTTGCATATTTGAGAACGTGTGTTTGTCAAAGACTTGGCTATACTTAGCTTGTTCTTGGTGTTTCCAAGCTGAGGCCAATAGGAGCAGGCAAGAGCTAGAGAATCAGATTCTGATTCAAGCCCCTGTGGTGTAAAACTATGGTCAGACATGCCATTTTTTTTTAGAACAGAATATGACTTTTATTATTATACTGAATATGATTTTGTAAGCTAAAAAACAAAACAAAACAAAAAAACCCTCCTCTTCATTAAAAAGAAAATCCACAGAAGAAATCCTCCTGGCATTTCAGGCACAGACTCTAACTTAAAAATGCTTTCTTTTATGTACAGATTCATACCACCAGCTTTCTGTCCAGCAGGTGACTTTCTACATTAAAACGTTTGTCAAGTGGAGATTGTAATAGGATGAACAACCTTGATAAAACACTTTGATTCTTATCTTTGAAAATTTTTCCCTATTACATTTGCCTTTGCTGCTGCTGCTGCAGTTAAGGGGATGTCAATGTTCCCATTGTAAACTCCTTTTACAGGGTTTTATGACTTCATGGTAAAAAAAAAAAGATAGCTTTTGTCTGAAATACAGCAGATTTTTTTTTTTAAATAACTCTTTGTTCAGTTAAATAGGGAATGTTAACTTGAAAAAAACGTTTATTGTAAATGAGAGACCAATCTTCGGCCAAGTAATATCACCACAGATTAATAAAAATGACAGTATTTAAAAAATCCAATTTTGTTTTCACAGTTAAGGTTGTTTGTTTGATTACCCTTTTTGCATTGCACTTTGTTTAGACAGGGAAAATCGATGAGGTTAGTTTCCATGTGCTGGTAATCATTTTCACTCTTGGGTTGTTAGTACCACAGTATTTAAGATGCAATAGCTGCAAGGTAAGTTTGATGAAAAACGACTGCATGTATTGGAATTCTCTGAAAAGTTACAGTGTTTTATCTGTCATTTTTGGTTGCATCGCTGTGACGCAACCCAGCAACATTCATCTGCTCAGCTCTGATTTCCACCCCCTCGTGAGTCTTGCAGCAGGGGCTAACCTTCTAAGATGCTGTCTGCAGTTCTTTGCTTTGTCCCAGGTCTGAGGGCTGTTTTCACAAACCAGATCCAGGAGATAAATGAGCAGGGCATTCAGAAGCATGAGCTTCGTTCCCTGCCCTCCATGTCTTGTTTCTTTGCAAGGCTGGGCTTTGCCCTTAGTTGTTGAGGGTTTATGTGACAGCGCACCTGGCTTGTTTGTGCAGTTTTGACTTTTGAGTTTATGTTCTAAGCAGTGGCTTTACTTTCATGTAGCTTAGAAAAAATAGGTTGTAATGAAAATGTCAGTCACTGCTGTCACAGCAGCCCCAGCGCTGTAACAAGTAACCTTCTGGGCAGAGCTCTGAGTTCAATGTTAACAGGTTTTATTTGGGATACTTACAAGAGACCTGTGATGCTTCCTTTCAGTTCTTGGGCTTTGAAAGGGCTTTTGTCAATGGATGCAGGACTAACTGAGGCATCAGGTAGTACAATTAATTTATCTTTTTTTCCTGCTTGTACGAATTTAGGACTCGAGAAAAGAGATAGCAAATGAGGGGAGCAGAGACAGCTTGGAGCAGTTTAGGGTGGTCTGATAAGGCTGCCATTTTGCAACGCATCTCGAGCTCATGAAGTGTTTGGTCTTGCACTGTGGGAGGAAACCAAATACTTTTTTTTCTCCCACTGATGGAAACAAAAAAGAACAAAGATCTACTTTTCACTATGCTGTAGTTCGAATCTTCAATTTTCTGCATGTTGCTTATTTGCTCCTGTGTACTAGTTTATGGGAAGTACGTGCTGTGAAATGCAGGAATGAGCACTTTGTAATTTCTTACGAAGCATCTTGTTCTTTGTTAAGCTGTTTTCCCAGTATTTATCAAACAAGCAACTACTGCTGTGTAATTCAGTTAAGAAGGTCACCCTGAAGTTATTGAAGACTACCTTTCTCTTTGGAGAAGGTCCTATCAAAAGGTAGCATTGATAGTATGAGGAAAATACTGTATGTCCTTGCAAATGAAGAATTTAATACAACATGAAAATTGTGTTACTAGTGTTGTTTGCAAACAGGAGCCATTAGATTTGACTGTGAAGTGTCTTTTAATGTGCAAATGCTTTAAGAAGATATTTTCAAAACGCCTACCAGTTATTGTAAACTGCCCTCATTTGAAACTTGTAGGCTGAATATATTACTTTTGTAATTTAAAAAGCTAGGCAAAATTGTTTTGTTTTGTATTAAGAATTATTGCATTAATTTTGGAACCAAACAAAGAAGATATGAAAGCTTTAATCAAAAAAGGTTAGGTTTGTAATGCAAATGAATTCATGAAAATGATCCACTCAGAGTAGTTGAATAGCAGAGCTAAGTTATTGGAAAGTAAAGATGATAACAGTATCTCTGGGATCTTATTGTTCAGAACTGCCTATATAGTGCATTATTGCTTGAGCATTGCCAGTTTATCTCCATATTGCCCAAATTTACGTGAAAGACTTTTCAGTATCTGTGAAAAACCAGTTTGTAAGCAGCTGTCTGTTTTGACTTGAGATTGCTCACGTTTGCCGCGTACAACACAGACTGATAAGATAAGAGTTGCGTCTCTGGAGTCAAGTGCCATGATTGTCTTAAACTGATCTGGAGACTATATTTCTTTGGTTTTTACATTGTTAATTCCTTCAAAATATTACGATCAGCAAATTTAATTCATCTGTGAGATGGACTAAAAGGAAGAGAAGTCTCTTTTGTACATAGACAGCAGTATTTAACACCCTGCTAACTTCCTGGTATTTACGAGTGTGAAAACTGTCTTATTATTTACACACCCTTCTCCTTCCCCCTGTGTGTTTGAAGAGGAGATTTAAGACTGCGCTGGGTATAATCAGGAGGGACTGTAGCAGCATCCAGGAGCAAGTCTCAAAATAGAGGGGTTGTTTCGCTTTGGCTCCATCTGAAGAGGAACAGCTGGAGCCTCGGCCCTTTTCCATTGTTTGCTTAATGAAAAATGGTGCTGAAGTGATCATATGCATAGATTAATGCCATGACCACTTTACCTTCCTGTAGTCCATATGTCCTACATTTCTTTGTTGTACATCAATACAATTGCCACACAGTTATCTCCAGATAGTGACAGGCTATTACTCGGTAGCTACAAATTTCTTTTCTGATAAGACGTGTAGGAGCATATCCTTCAGCGGAGAAAAAAAAGCACATTTCAATTTTCTACACTCATCTATGTGATTATTTTAACTATATGAGTATTGACCAGAAGTGGGATTGATAAACCTCCTCCTCATCTGAAGGAGGACATTTTTAAAGAAAAGCTTAAGTTTTGCTTAGTTTTTCAGAGCGAGGCTGCCCTCAGGGAGGAACTCCAGACCCTGAACTGCAAATGCAGCCTCTCCTCAACCATCAGAACTGTGCAGTTGAGGACTCGTGTGATCATAGCCTTTCTCTTTTGCCAGGTTCCTTGCGTTGACTGCAGGCAGCTCTGTTCATTGTGCTTCACTGGATGCTTTTGTGCTTGGCATGGACCATTATGACAAACTAGATTTGGATTTAATAACAGGAGATAGCACTTAACAGTAGTCAGAGAATTCGTTTTTATGGTATTCTGTTCTTTTTCAGGATAGCACGGTTTGGCAAGGACATTTTTTCATTCCGGATACGATTAGGTGACTTCTCCATCTTTTGTGACTCTGAGACTGTAGATATTTTGGGCTGTATATGTGAACCTTTATTCTTTAGGGAATAAAGTATGAATGTCTGCAGAAACTCAAGCTAATGAGCAGTAAATTTACCTGGCAAGTTATTGTCCTTTTTGCTTGGTTTATTCTTAGGCTGCAAAACCCAGTTTAGAGTAAGAATGGAGAAGAACAGGTAACCTTGACTCTCATGCACTCTTTCCATGCTTCTCTGTTGTACAGAATGATCAGCACTGAACACAATTGTCTCAGTTTCAAAATAAAATTAGCCGGTCTGTCGGCAGGAAACACATCATAGGATGTGTGAGAGTTTCTGCTGCAAATTTTGCTTTAATACATGTCTATGTGAGAACAGAGTTTTTAATGCAATCTGATATTCTCCAGATCCTGAAGTCCTACTGGTATCAGCCATCAGTAAAATCAGCGCTTGCTCCATCTGTATTAATGTGTTACATTCTTGTCTTATTTTTGGCTTTTCAAGGACTTAATTGTCCTGAATCAATTTGAAGAGACTGAAGAGGGTGGGTATTTTCTTTTACAATCAGCCCGGAAATAAACAATATAACCAAATTATTAATATGAATGAGTACTTTGGCTCCCTAGGTGGAAATGTTAGTCGTGTGGATGGTGTGCAATAGTAAGTGAACATACCGTCATCTTACTACTTGATTACTTGTGATTGACTCTGTCTAAATGACTCTGTTTTAGCTGTTTCATCTCCTTCTCTCTTCACTTTACCGCTAAATCTGTTTTGGTAATTATTTTGAAATATTTCAGTGTTCCTGTAAGTTGTTGAACTGGTTATATTGGAAAATGAAGTATTTTAATAATCCATAGCAGTAGTATAACAAACACACTGCTGTGGTATGAAAAAGATCTGATTTCTCTATCCTTTCTGGTTTTGGTTACCTTCTTCAGGCAGTTTACCAGCATGTTGTTATAATTGTGATTTTTTTTTTATTTTTTTTTAATCTTAACTACATATGTGCTGTGTCATGATGCTTCACATAGTGACTCACATGCCATCAGATCATGAAATTTGACTTGTAACAACTTAAGCATGTTTTCAAGTGGGCATCCTGAAAAACAAACATCAGCTCTGAAAGTTTATGAGTTCTGTTCATAAGTACTTTTTCCTCATGAAAAATCTCTTACTCCATAACTTTACATTGCATTGTTTCTTCAAGTATATTTTTGCTAGGAGGGAGCAAAATACTTTGTTTTGGTGGAAATCTCCTTCTGGTCATGCTTTCAAGTTAGCACTATGCAGAGGTACCATTTTAGCAGTCTGTGTTACCCCTTTTCTAAATCATATTCACAAGTGAGTAGTATGGCTGTAGTAACACAACAGAAAACAGTAGAGGTTACTTCAAGGAGAAATCAAAAGGTTACTGGCCCAGAAAGCACTGCTGCACATGCTGAATTGTTTCACTCGGTTGTTCATTCTTCCTTCTCTTCATCTTAGCGTTACCATGAAGTGCTTTCCTGTGTAGTTCCGCATTTTCGGAGAACTTAAAGTGTGTCAAAACTGGAATTCAAAAAGATGTGCTCAGAACCTATCTATGTGCTGAAGTGTCTTTCTTATAGTTCTGAAGACTTAATTGAGCTGCTTTGAAAATCTGTTCCCTATTCCTATGTCTCTGTCTCATTCTTCTCTCAACTTTATTGAATATGAAATGGCCAAAAGAACTCATAGTTCATACCATGAACCTAATCATTCACCAAATGCTGTGAAATGTAAGGGGTTTGAGTTTTGCCTCACAATTTTAATACGTAGCCATGAAAAGTTAACTCAGGTTGCTGTAACTATTCATGCTCTTAGCATGGATATTATTAAGCTGTAGGTTAAATATAATATGAGCAAACTCTTAAGTATCGATGCTGTGTCATATACTTTTTAGAATATTTTTTTTTCATTTTCTGTTTCTGATACAATTGAACCTGTGTATGATAGCTCTGATTTGTAGTTTTGTGATGCTGCTAATGTATAGCCCATGCGTCTTAACCCCTATTTCTCATTACTTACACTAAGATAGAAAGACTTGTTGAGGTAGCGTGTGATTAACTGCTAATATGTCTGTCCCACACAGACCTGTTTAAGACAGAAGGTTTATTAAAATACTCAATGTAGAATAAAACATTATCTAATAAACTGCAGTAACCACCTCCTTGGAATATTCAGAAAGTGCAGATAAATGGCACATTAACGTAGTGCATATGTAGGGAAGAAATAATTTCAACAATTTTTGTTGCCACTTGTGAAGGAGAAAAATGCTTTATAGTATTTTAGATAATGCAGTTCTGAAATACACCTTACTGCCCTACTTCAGACCTAATCCATATCTTGTCTATATTGCTGTGAGGATAAGAACATCTTGTGCATACCATAAAAATGCAGTCTGTTGTGATTTCCTTTTTTCTTTTTTTTCTCCTTTTCTTGTTCCTTTTTTAAGACAGACTTAAATATATTACCGGTAATAGTTGATCTGTGCTGCATCAGAAGATGGATATTTTGGGTTATTGAAAGTAATTACTTCTTCCTCATGAACAGTGAGCAAAGAGCATCTCATTCATTCTAAAACAAACTAAAAAAAAAACCCAAGAGGTTATTTCCATGCATTCTTGCAAACAAAATTCATACAACACTATGTAGTTCAATGGAAAAGACACTAGCATATGTAATTAGAAAGTCATTTACTTAAATGATGAAAGAGATTTACTACAATGTTAAAAAACACTTGTGTTGACAATGACATCTTAGAAAGCCAGTGATGTTCCATTTGAATATCAGTTGTGGCTTTTATTAAAATTTAGAAGCCATGAAGCATATCTATAAAAATGAAATGTTATAAGAAAGCTGTACTTCACCGAATACTTTTTAAAAATGGTTGTATTGTTTAGCTTTGTACGCTCTGGTTGTGCTGTTTTTTCTGGAAACATGTACACAATATATTTGTTATCAGCATATTGAGATGAGTTTAAATAAATGTTAATGTAAGAAAAGTGCATTTTAAAGAGCAGAACTAAGTACATGAGGAAGGGATATGAAGCTCCTTATTGTATTGGCTCCTTAAAAAAAAAAAAAAAGGTTCTGAATAGGATATCTAAATTTTCTGTAACTATATGTCTACAAGTAAATATGGGCATTGGTCTGTTTCACGTTTTCTAGTTGTGTTCCCCTGTATTCCCAACTTTTGCAGAAGCTTATGGATAGGTTATATGTATTCTAAGGATCAGTTCATTTTTTCCAGTTCAGGCAAGAAGGGAAGTCAGTTATGGAAAGTTATTTACTGTTCATGTTTTTAATGAGGAGATATGAGGAGGAATAACGGGAGTGGGAGGCTTTGAGAGGAATGCGTGAATGGGATTTGCTTCCATTGCACTTTGCCAACCCAGCCAAACAGCTTTGTTCTCAGTCAGAAACATAATTTATTTCTCCATAGTTTACAGCCTCAAGTTGTACCAGGGGAGTTTCGGGCTGGACGGTAGGAAATACTACTTTTCTGAAAGAGTGGTCAGGTGCTGGAGAGGGCTGCCCAGGGAGGTGGTGGAGTCACCGACCCCAGAGGTGTTCAAGGAACATTGAGATGTTGTGCTGAGACATGGTTTAGGGAGAACTATTGGTGATAGGTGGACAGTTGGACTGGATGATCTTGTAGGTCTTTTCCAACCTTGGTGATCCTGTGATTCGATGATTTACATCATCTGTTCATTAGAATAGTATTCATTGTGTTAGTGCTTATTCCAACTGTAAAAAGCCAAGATTTCATAAACGTAACTTTTCATTACAAACTGTAGAAATTTAACAGATCAGTTATTAGAATGGAAACCCACCCACACGTGTTGATCTTTACAATGTATGACAGGCACATCCACGCTTCATCCCATGTGTTACCGCAATACTTTCACCTTCAGTACCAAACTCCAGAAGCCAAACATCTCATTACTGCCACTCTTTCACACATAGCATTGTCTACGACCTTGAAATGCTTATGAAAACTTACTTCAAACTGTGGACAGGAGACACAAAACCAGACAAAGCGGGATGTCTTTTCAAAACTAAAATGTTAAATCATAAGCTTTGAAATCAAATTGAAATTCATTTAGTTTTAATGCACGAAGTGCAGTAAACTGCACAGTACTTTGAAAACCTTGGAATAAACAAAATAGATAAATGCACAGATTATGTTTTTACTTGTACAAGGTTATTCATTTGTTCAGTGAAGAAGTGGTGTAACTCTGCTTTTCAGTCTGATATCACGTAAATCATTCTGCCTCACCATTAATCATTTTGTCCCATCCCAAGTGGTATAGATAAAACAAAACTCTTTTTTTGGCCTTTTTTAGTGAAAAGATCCTGTTCATTATCTTCCTGAGCGCTGGTGATAGAGGCACAACCATGTACTTATCGTAAGCCATGATTCATCCATCTTGGAACTTGTCTTCACTTATTTAACGTATTTTCTCCTCAGTATGACACATACATACTATGAATTGTGGGTAATTAACCCCAACCTAATTTGTTGCTGTTCCTTGTTTCCATTTTCTTACTGTGGTTGAGTAATAGTTAACTCTAGTCCCACAGAGAGTATTTGTCATCTTGTTTGCTTAATCTTTTCTCTCAATTAGCATTATGTTCCCCTAATGTGTTTCAAGCTGCAAGGGCGAATTGAACCTATAGCTGAATACAGCTCAGTGCCCATCAACTTCTGCCTTGCTAACTTGGCTTCTCACTCTAATTCAGTCACGATGAAAGACTATCACTACTCTCTCCACTCCCAAGAAAATATGTAGACATGCTTTGCTCTAGGTAAGTTACCTTGCAAAAGAAGGTTGATTTTTGTTTCTTGAAAGGCATCATCCGTTCCATGATCTTTAAAAGTCATAGTTCTAGCTGTGGAAAAGATAAACCTAATGATGCCCGAGGCAAAACAAGCAAACTTAACGAACTCAAATATTTATACTTTGTGAATATATCCTAAGCACTGTAATTTCACAGGATGATTCAGTTGCTGCATGTCTTATTTATAAAATGTTAGAAAATGTTAAATAAAATTAGTATAAGCATGCTAACCTCTCTCTTGAGACTCTTTGCTCATAGTATTGCTTGAAGCCCATGTAAGAGTCTGAAGCATTTTATCTTTTTTTATTTTGTTTGCTTTTATTTTTTTGAGATTCGGTGGGAAAGAAAATCTCAAAGGTACAGGATTTTCATTCTTATTGAAGTCTACTGTTTGTCTGGTGAACTCTACTAGGCTGGCTTCATCCTGGAACAACAGGATCCAGGTTGAGTGTCTTCAGGTGAAAAAGGAAACTGTTAATCTATTTCTTTATTGTAAGTATAAGATGATGCTTGGAGAATGTCAGACTGGTGCTCCATTTGCTGTGGTAGTGGTGTGTGTCTACCCAGGCAGTCTCAGACACCAGGTTTTTATGACTTAGTTTGGGACATAGTACTGTAAGAACCTTTTTCCCTGTCAAAGTTATAGTCAGACGAAGAACAAATTCTACAGCTTTTATCTCTGAACAGATGGCAAGTGGCTAAGAGTGTAGTGTGTTCTCTGAAGAGTCTTTGATGGTAGAACTCCTTTCTCCATTAGTGAACCTGCTGGCGTTCTTTGACTGCCCTCCTAGATTTTCCAAGTTTTAGTTGTAATGTTGGTCTTAAGTGATTTACAATACCTGTATTAAAGGGGACTCATTATTCTGGAGTTTTACCATGGCAGCAAACATGATATGATGTAATTATGAATTTGGATTTTAGATTTAGTGGTGTGTCCCTTGTTCAATGTAAAGTGTGTATATCTATATGCGTGTATATATATACAAAGAGAGAGAGAGTGTTTTTGGTTGTTAATTTTTCAAATAATTTCACTTTCCTCATAATATTCAGGTCTCTAAGGGATGGCAGAAGATTCTTATCTTTCTCATTGGGCCTTCTAGGCTGCTAATGATGATACATGCATGGAGTCAGATGTTTAATGGTGAGAAAGGAATGTCTGTAATGAATAGTTTCTAAATGGACCTCTCAGCTTAGAGGAAGACTCTGTTAGCTTACAGATTCAGCGTAAACTAAGTTTTTTAATTTTTATATTGTGTTTGTCTGTAAAGAGAGTTAGATAGTATGGATGGTGCATTGCAACTTTTTGGCAGAGCGCCACAGGAAAGCTGTAGGCATAATGTCTTATGAAATAAAAAGGAAATCTCCATGAAATCTCAGAAGTGGCATCTTAGCAATGGCTATCACAAATATGGCAAACACTGCACAATGAATTAAGGATAAGAAGTTTTTCCAGGCAGCAAATATTTTGATTCTGTGTGCTAACCCTAAACCCTCCAGGAGATATACATACACCTTTGTTTTGAAAGCCTGATTAAATAATTCTGTCTGCATGCATCACCTATAGACTATTTTCTACTCATTTGTTTTTTTTCCTACAACTTTTTCTCTAATAACAGGATCTTTGCCCCTTGTCTATTCCCACGATTTTTTCCTCACCTAGATTAATAATTCTCTATTTGTAGCACCGTCAATTTCTCCACAGTAACCAGCTGTGGTGTCACAGACAGTGGATTATGATCTCAATTAAAGAATATATGTAGGTTGCTCCAAAAGTAATGCTTTTTATTTTTATTTTTTCCATAGAAACTATGACAACTACAAAGAACACAAAAACACCATCTGACAGAGCAAATTTTGAGCTGCAGAAACACCTAACTAGCATAAAGAATTCTCTCCCTGGTGTGAGCAGTATGCTGTTGACAATGTGGTCTCCTCAGTTACTCCATTGATTAATAACTATTCTCTCTATTATTAGGGCAAGAGTTGATGGATAATAGACATAAATAGTAGATAATGAAGATGAAGTATCAAAAAAGCTATCTTGCTGCCAAGAAACAAAGATAATGTAGAGCATGCAAGAACCAATTCTGAACTCTTCCAATTTAACTCCATTTTGTTTGCAGTAAGAATAGTAGATCTTGCCAAAACAAGTTGCAATTATCTGCCTTTTAGGAGTGCAGTTTTGAATTTCTTTTATTATTTTTTTTTATTTCTCTTTTCATAACAAGTACATCGGGATTCAAAAAATTAACCCGTTCTGAACGTGTGAACTGGAAACTCTACATGGAACAGCATTTCAGAGGGTGAGCCTTATTAATGTAAAACATTAAGAGAACTATTTCCTACTTTCAAGGAATTGAAAGTCTAAATGACATTTGGAACTCTCACTCTACAATTAAAAGTAGTGGAGCATTACTGTCACCCACGAGTAATGTTTTACTGGTTGCTAGTTATTTTTCTGTGAACGATTTTATGTAGTCACCAGGAAGACCACCTGGGAGACGTGTAATTTTGTCAGTCTTCAGTATGTTTTGCTTTGAGCAAGAATCAACTGGTAATTCCTAACATGGTTTTCCATGGATGGAAAGAGACCAATAATGATCAGGGAGCAAATAAAAGAAGAAACTAGTCCAGAATAGTGTTTACTTTTCTGGAGCCTCCTTAAGCTTCCATATTTACTTTCCAGTAAGCAGTCTGCATGAGTCATCCTCTGAGTGAGATGGCCCAGAGATTTGGTGCCAAATACTGTTTCTACTCAATATGCACAATTTCGTCAACCTGTGATCGATCAAATGTCAGTAGAACCATCTTATTTGTGTACTTCTTTCAGTATAGTGGGAGCATTCAAAGATAGGATGTGTACTCAGTTGAATGGAGATCTACCAAAGCTTACTGTGGTGTAATATGCCAGCTATGACATTTTGAGACCAAATTAAGTAATTGCAGCAGTTTTACTTCAATAATTAGGAACAGATATAGTATGTTTGACACATATACAATATGTTCAACAATTTGTGTTGGATTTTGAGTGTAAATTATGTTGATTTGCATCAAGAACATGGTTTGATCCAGAAGATGATGTGACAAGCAAATTAAAACGTATGACAAACTGTTTTCATTAGTTAAGCAAACATTCTCTGAGAAATTATCTTAAGCATATAGGAGTATATCCATTGTGACAAAAATCAGCCACTAGAAATGTGAAAGTTAGATTCATAATTTCCACACATGGGGCACACTGACTTGTGGCATATTAGAAAGATTTACCACTGTCACAAGAACAGAAGCTCACTGCTGTCAGGTGAACGAACTTACCTGTGTTATCATAACATTTGCCTATTCTTTGATGTGGGTAGGAAATAGTCTTTTTCACCACATTTTGTTTAGAAGGAGGAAAATATAAATAGATTCAATAAGATATTTTGTGTATTTACAAGACAAAACCACCTCTGAACTACAGACTTTACCATTTTGAATGTATTTCAATGTCCTTTTAATTTCTGTCTTAAGTCCCTTTAAATCTAGCTAACCTCTAGATGGGCTTTAATTGCAAAGGCACCAAAATCTTCATGTTCGTACAATTTTTTCTTAGATTAATTACTGCAGTTTCATTATTTTTATAAATGAAGATAACATATTTGATTGCGTATACTGAAATTAGAACAAACTTAAACATAACATTTCTAAGAAGAGTTTTGAGTACCTTGCATACTTTACTAGGTGCGTGGCATATGTCTGATTTTTAGCAGCATTTTTATACTCTGTGTGTATTTTACTGTTTGCAAAATAGTTTTATAAAAGGTTCACTTCATTTGGTATAAAACTGTGATGAACCAGAAGGTACTCTGTCCATGTATATATTAAAAACAAACAAGCCTACACACAGGGATTTACTTAATATGAGAATGGGTTCATCTGTTGGTCATAACAACATTTTCATTATTTTAAACTGTCATTTACATTAACTTGGATGTGCATAAGAACTTTTCTTAACGACTTGATGTTGTTTCAATTAAGTTGTTCCTGGATCAAATCAAATAATGGTAGGATTTGTTGATCTGAAAAACTGCCTTCCCATATGGATTGGTATGAGATTATCCCACCAGGGGTTTACTATCTGGGAAATTAAAATATATATATATCTGAATAACTAAATGTTTTCAAAAGGGGAAAACATCCGTGATAATGAAACCAAGTCTATTTTAAAATGCAAGGTATCCCCTTGAAAGCTGGTACTCAGCACACTGAAAGAAAAGATTGTGCACTAAGCACTGTGCATTATGATTATGAAACTAAATCTCATTTAATCCATCAATATTTTGGTATGTTTAATATTTAAAGAGTCTTTTTAAACCATTACTCACAAAACCTTGGGATAAAAATGATTTTAGAAATAACTAGGCACACAAGAATGGAAGATAATTTTACTTTTATCACTGTATTGTCATTACTAAAAGAAATTTAACTGTAGCAGTAGTCTGCATATATATGTAATCTGCATCTTTTCAAAACAGGAAAGTACATCAGAGCATTTTCCATCATTTTGAGACTTTTACAAATCAAGTGCATAATAGAATGTGAGACTATAATAAATGCAGTTATGCATCCCAAATATACGCCAAATGTGTTTTCTTATTCAATTCAAGGAAATGTAAATGGTTGAAAGAAATCTGTTTTCTCTGTAATCAATAGAAACAATTTTAAAGAGCACTTACTGAAGCTGAAACTGTGAGTCATCATATTCATTTTATCATAATATGAGAAACATTCCCTTATCAACTCGAGTGACCTGAATGTTTTCATATTCTAGACTTGGTTTATAAATGAGAAAGTGTTAGAGAAAAAAATATGTTTTAAAAAAGGTAACGCTCTTGTATTAAATAATTTGAAAAACCATCTTTCTATCAGAGCTTGTCTGGAATATTGTTTAATGTGGATCCTCTCTATGTTTATTTTTGTTATGCTGGATGCCATGCATACTGAAAAGCATTCAGGAGCTACTGAGTTGTACAAAGAAACATGGATTGAAATCACCCTTTGTTCACCCCCTTTTGTGCTGTACTATGTGCAGTTTCATCACTGTATGTTCCACAGCATTGGCAACTTTCAAAAAGCTGCTACATACTTTATACAGGTGTTAAACTGTATATGTGGAAGTTATATTTTACAGGAATTGTAGTAAGAGAGTAGTGATTGTTTCATTTGAAAGAAGTCCCAACTATGCAGATGTATGGCTTGGGTAGCTCCTTTCTGTGACACGTTAAGTCACTTGAGTGCATGGGGGTGTGTGTGCATGTGTATATACAAACAGCCCCTGTGTGTATACCTAATAACACCACAGCGACATGAACATAGAGAGTTGGGAGATACTTGGTTCGTTTAATTTGTGCGTTGATGTTACGGTATGTTCTTTAACTCAGAGGATCACATAGTTTCCTACCCCTCAAATATATCTGTTGTATTCTCTATGAGGCTACGTGACAAGGGTATCAGTGCATTATGCTAGTGGAGGGTGATGGCTGTAGGATGGCATGCCTGTTTGTTGCAGAGGTATAGTGAAATGGCAAGCCGCTGCAGTCAAATGTCACCTTCGAAAACCTCTGCTCTGTCAAGCAGAGATGCATGAATAATTTAACCTACTAATAGAAATCTGCTGATAAGTAAAGATAATACATACAATTAGATAGCTAAGCACCTGTGAATTAGGTGACTTGGTTACTAGTTCTCTCAGTAACCTGCCAAGAGTCTAACAGCGGCCATACCCTGGGTTGTTTTTGGAAAAACAAGTGTACAGATCCGTGAGCGTTGGGAAAGGTGAAGTCTCTTGTGTGGTGAAGTCATTCTTCAGAGGGCCTTTAGAGATAGGTCTTCTACTCTGAAGAGAAAACAGGTTATCTTTGTGCCATTAAAGGATGTGGTGATCTGGATATTTTTTTCATCTGGTCACAACAAGACTGAAATTAGCAGGGAGTACTTAACTCATCAGTAAGTGCACGTGCTTAGGTCTTACTGGATTTTCTTTGCTG
Source organism: Numida meleagris (assembly GCF_002078875.1). Classification (NCBI taxonomy): domain Eukaryota; kingdom Metazoa; phylum Chordata; class Aves; order Galliformes; family Numididae; genus Numida; species Numida meleagris. The sequence continues at coordinate 387,253 of NC_034415.1, read as the reverse complement.
GCTAGATTCACAGTTACCTCGTTGTTTGGTATTATGACAAAAAAATACCTTATTTTGCATTGTGAAGTGCTTGAAGTGGCTTGAGGGTTATTTAATGACTTGTCTAAACCAGCTGCTGGACTTTTCTTCTGCAATACAGATATCTATAAACTAGTCCGTATCAACAATTATCAGTTATTATGCTAGATGATGTTCTTGCAGGAGAGAGCAAGGTAAGGATGAACGCAGAAAATGAATCTGTATTTTATCACAGTGTGAAGATTGCCCTACTGGGTCCAGGTTTAGCTGTGTAGCTGCTCCATGACAGGAGATTGTGCTTTCTGGTGGTGACTGTACCATGCTTGTTCTGAGAACAAAAGGCTTGTGTTTCTGCTGATGTCAATCTAACTCCTTTTCAGAAGCGCAATGTTAAATGAATGAAAAAAAATTAAAAAAAATCTTCACAGCATAATTTACCTTAATCTTTACCTTTCTGATGTGATTTTCTTTTTCATTTTTAATTTAATTATTCTTTGCCTTTGATTGAATTTGACTTTATCACCTCTGTGTCTCATCAAAAAGTGTTTCGGACCTGAGGACAGCTTGACTTCTCCAAGTTCTTTCTTTGAACTTTCAACTCTTAAATTTTAATGAGCATCCATCTGACTGTACTCAAGCTGCTGCAGGTTATTACTTTTGCTGTGCTACCCATTTAATTGTGTAGCTACATTACTACGCTGAGATTCCTAGAACCTCTGTAACCACTTCGAGTTAGTATATGCTTAAAAATTATTAATATTTTTTTTCTCTGAGCTGAGGGAAATGCTTTTTAATTAAGTTTGAAATTAAAGAAAAAAAGGGAACAGAAGTCAGTGAATGTGAGCAGTCTTACTGATCCACTGGTAGTAAGAATTTCACGTGCAGTGCTGCAGTCATGCTTTTATTAACGCATCAAAGAATTTATCATCGTCAGGCTCTTTGGGTTTACATTTTTATTAGGTGTTTGTAGTCTCTGTCTCTTGATTCATACTAACCTGTAGCATGTTTTTTGGCAGCTAACATTACTACAGCATTATAAGGAGTCATCTTGTATACAAGTAGCAGCCTACTTTAAGCTGTGTGCTGTATGTTTACACAAAGATGATTTGAAGGAGTTTCCAGTCCATACTTAACATGAGAGGGTGGTGTGTGGAGATGGATGTGTCAGGTGCTCATTTATTCCAACCTAACTAAAATTTGCTGTGAATGTATTTGTATTTCAGACAATGTTCTGGACCCATGTTAGTTTGCTAGACTTCACTGCATGTGAAGTTCTTTGTTTTACAGATTTTTGTCTGTCAATATGTAACTGTTACAGAGGGCTTTGCACTTTGTCTGGAAAGAAAAAATGCTTGTAACTCCCTGATCTGTACATTGAAATGTACTTTTTTTTACTGATGGAAGGAGAACAATAACAGCAAAACCAAAACCTTCCCGCCATCCCAGCAGTAACGTTTATGCTACTGTAAGTTTAATGATTAATATGGCTGAAACTCACATATATTTGATAAGGAGGGATTGCTTTTAAGGTATTTATTGACAAATCAGCAAACATCATTGAGATTCTTTTATTTTTCTTTGATACAAATCTCTGTAGTTGATTTTTATTTTTAAAAGAAAATACTGTATGGAGGAAGACTTCCCATTATCTCTGAGTTCTTTGTTTCTGAAATCATTTCCTGAGTATAATCTGTGTTACTTTCCTCTTCCATCTTTGTGTTTTGAGTTTTGTCATTTATTTTTTTTTCTGAAATTATTAAAGGCTTGTAATGAAAATGACGGCGTTAGGAAAAATAGGTTATGCACAACACTAATAAAGCAACATTATGTAGGGAGATATGCTGCCACCTTAAAATTTATTTGCTATTTTTCATTAGAAATAATGACAGGAAGCTGGTGCCTCATACAAATTAGAACAGTTTTTGGTACAGAAAAAAAATTACGCCTTCCATTTGTGGCCTAGTGAAAGTATGACATTGTGCGTAAGAAGAGGGTACCACGGCAATCAAAACTTCATTATGAAAAACTTGCAAAGTTTTTACAAGGATACTGTAATGTATAGTTAAATCAATTTGAAGCAGGACAGATATTAAAAAGGAAAGAACAGCAGGAAAAAAAATGAGATTTTAGATCAAGAGAGATTAAATTCCTTCAGTAAAATAATGAAATTTCTTTTCTGTTTGAATGATATTCCTCACTTTCTGGATAGCCAGCCTTCCATGTTAACCATTTCTTTGATATATTTGTAAAGTCAAGGAATATGGTCTCAGTCACTTTGCATTTCACATGACTGATTTTGTTTTACATTGGTGATTCACCCAAAGCACTATTCTGGAAGTATCTAGTTCCCCTTGTGTAATATTTATATCTTAAAATCATAATTTGTCTTTCATCTTCACACCAATGATCTATAATTTCACTTGACATTTATCTTGATTTAGGGGCAGTTTTAATTCATCTCTGTGCAGCTATGTAATATACAAAGGCCTGCTCCAAAAGTAATGTCCCCTGTTTTATTATGTTGTCCCGTGAAGTCGGAGGCAGATGTTGGTGGTACGACAATCGAGACTGAACCTTCCCACCAAAATTCCGTTCCATTTTGTTGCCATGTGACAGATGGCAGCAGAGGGGCAGTCTTGACAAAATGACGTCTGACATGGAAGTGCTTATGAAGCAGAAGTGCATCACTGAATTCCTCCATGTGGGAACAATTGCACCCACTGACATTCTCCGCTGATGGAGACCAAGCAGTGGATGTGAGTGCAGTGCGGAGGTGGGTGACACGTTTCAGCAGTAGCGATAGTGACAGTGGGCCACCTCTGCTGGATTGTTACGAGCTTGGCATGAAGGCTCTTGTTCACTGCTGGCAGAAATACATAGCTAATGGTAGTGACTACGCTAAAAAATACTGTTCTGTAGCTGAGAATTTGCTCTGGCAGATAACGTTATTGTGCTCTTTCTATCTGTTGTAGTTTCAGTGGAAATACCTAGGAGGCATTACTTTCGTAGCATTCAGTTTTTATTATTCGCTGGAAGGAGATTGTCTGGATCTCCTTATTTGTTGACTTGTAATACAGTACTGTTTTAAATTCCAAGTTTTTAAAACTTTTTATATGACACTGTTGCTGCTGCTTTTAATTCACGATCTGGATTGTGCACTGTCAGTTTTTTAGCTGATGTTCAAACTTTATTCCCAGAACATTGGTGAGGTATGGTTTTCCTTTCACTTTCCAACATCAAATGTTGCTGTTTCAGCTAAGATTAGGTTTTACTATGTAGGAGAAGTACACCTTCAATCTGATACCTTTCAACTGAAACTAATTTTCTCTAGTAATTTTCTGTCTGGATTATGGCGGTTTTTTGGTGTCCCAAGCTCTTTACTGGAAGGACGTAACACTGGTGGATTTTTCTTCCACAAACTTTGTTATACTTGAGATTAACTGGATGTAAACATTTTATGTGATTGCCAGGCTGCATTGCTTGCTTGCTCTTTCTGGGATACACACAAGGTTGGATTAATTTTACAGTTCTTGCTCTATTACTTTGAAGAGTTCATTGCAAAGGATTGCAATTGTGATTTCATGAAGGATTGTGTGCAGTAGACAAAAATTCTCTAATACACAGAGACAAATCTTGTCTGGAAGTAATGCTGTAGCGTAAGGGAACTGGTGACATCAGTGTTGTAACCTCTCAAATTTATCAAATAGAATTTTATTCGGAAATATGCTTCGTAAAAAAGCAAGAATGTAAAATGCATTTTTTCTCCTTTAATTGGGATAAAAAAAGATCTATTTCTTTCCCCTCTCAGCCAAGCAACTCTACTGGTCCAAAAACATACATGCATATACATGGAAGGGAAAAGATAAATTGGGTTATGTCAGGATAAACTGAAATCTCCTGGGCCTCCAGGAAATTCCTGCAGCCTAGTAGCAAAGATAAATTGCATCATTTAGACTTGAAGATAACACCTAACCATATATGTCATCAAATCACCGTCTCAGCCCTAATATTGCTCGTCTGTATGCCTGATGTGCAGAAGATGTATGGAAGACTGAGGCTTTATTCAGTTCAGAGGGCTGTCAGGAGCATTTTCATTCCTTGTTCTTAAGTAGGGACTCTTAACCTTTTCTGTAAGTGCTTAATCTCCAACAATGTTCAGTCCTTCAGAGTGAAGTGCCTGCTTATCTTAAATGCCTGTTTCTTTCATAAGTCAAAGGCAGATATTCTACATTAATTTTTAAGGGTAGTATGTATGCTGGAACTTCACTTTTAAGTCATTGTAAAGATTCTTCCAGTTACTAATGTGCATTTGTATACAACTCACATTCAAATGCAGAAAATAAGTGCTCTACTTTTAACTCAAGATATTTCACGTTGGTGTTTTTCTAAAGCGTTTACTTAGATTTCTTCTTTGTATTACCATTGATTTCATGGTTTCTCCACTTCATTTTTGTTTTCACTTCATGCATTTTTATTTTAGGTTATTTAGATCAGAGGACCTTAAAAAACTCTGAAATTGTGCTTTTTAACTATAATTTATCCATCCAGATACGCTGTATTACGGAGATAAGGACGGGTTTTATTTTAGTCACCTTTTAAAATATGATCACAAAATAAGACAACTTCTTGTGATTTTCTTTCCATTACTCTAAATAATTACTTAGACTCTTGCTGAATGATACGCCTGTTGCTGACGCTTATAATTGCATATCGATCTATTTATTTTCCAAAGTGACTTCAAAATAGAAGTTGCTGTGGAATACTGTCATGATGCTCACTAAACTCATGTTGACAACTCCAAGGAAATTCAGTAATTGGTTTGATAGAAACAACTACTAAGTAAAAGAAAATATAGCATTCTCCATTTGGGTTTAAACATACAAAATATAATTATTAGTTCTATGTTTAAATGAAATGGTTGTAGTTAGAGAATTTTGCCTTAAATCCACTTCAAATGTTATAGCTTCACTGCCATATAAATATCAGCGAAATGGTTATCGAGTCAAGGAACCAAAGAGGAATTATCCAATTCATTGTAGAAACCAGTCAAGTAAATCAGAGTGAAGTATTCAGCTCCTATTTATCATGATATTCTTACAAAAACTGTTGAGGAAAGAGAGCAGTTAACTGAATAAGGTCTTATATTTTACATAAATAAGATATGTTGTTGGATCTATGATGTATTCAGCATAAATATGTGTATTTGTTTATTATAGTTAGAATACTTTCAAATGTAGGTATTTGTAAAATAAATAAATAAATCCAACTGTTGGATACCTAAAGAGTGTGATCCAATTTAAAGCACTCCTTCCTTAAAAAAAAAAAAAATACAAAACTGTTTGTTCCAAGTTGGTGTACTCAGCCAATAAAATATGATCTCCATTATAATAACCTACTTTATGAAGATTAAATGGTTTTGCAATTCAAACAAGGTAAAATTGGTTTAAAGTAAAATCAAACACTAGTTTGCTAGTTTAGGATTTGAATAGTGGAATGAGAAATCTTTTTTTATATTGCTATTGTGCACTGGTCAGCTAAGAAGTAATTGCTTTTTATAAGGCAAATTTGCTTTTACTTTTCCAAGGTAATGAAATGAACCTGAAACATTTCCTTTGAAATCAAAGTCACTATCACTCAAATGTCACCAGCAGAATTCCATCATATAGTTTCAGCAAACACATAATGAGAAAGTTGAACTTGGAAATGATTGACAGAAGGCTATGAGAAAGCCTTAATACAAACTGATCGTAATTATCTATGTTGTAATCTGTACTGTTTTTTAAATTTTATTTATTTTATTTTTTGATATTGCTAGTGTACTGAAAAGACATTTGGAAGCTATTTGGAAAGGAATTGCTTCAAGATACAGTAAGTTGGAAAAACTGTGGATACACAAAAAGAAGATGCTTTGATTTTTTTTTTTAATTTATTAATATTATTATTCCGCATCTGATGAAATTCTGTGCTGAAAAGTATTCTCACTGACAGAAGAAGGTTCCAAAATATAGTATGCAAAATTATTCAAGAAAAAAAAATCTGACTAAAATCTTTATAGTAAATAGATATGCATAAAGGTCTAACAATGAGATTATCCCCAAGAGTAAAGATATTCAGCTGCATAAAATCAAAGCTTATTAAAAGAAAAATTATGTCAAATATAGGTTAGCTCATCTCCAGCCTAATCACACATTCAGAAGAGGTGACTTTATCAGTGGTCTGGGAAATACTTTTTGGGAGCAGAAGGACAAAGAATGTAAATTAGATCTCAGTGGGAGGGCTGCATGCTTTTATCAAAATAAAAAGATATCGGAAGCAATGTTGCAGTAGGCTCACAAAGTAGAAAAATTTTCAAGCCTGTCCCAATGATTCTGTCATTTTTTTTTCTCTTAAACAAGTAAAGAGAGAGGTTGAGGGCCATAAAGCTGTGAATTAAACATAGCTTCTTGCTAATGCAAAGATGTTATATCATTGTCATGGGAGACTATATTTAGAAGATATTCTAAATGCTGCTCTGTAACCAAAGAGGAAAACTAATACACAATGCCACTATGGTGACACTGAAGCCCTGTGGCATGACTGAAGTTTCAATATCTAGCATAGTGAGGAAGACTTAAGTGGCAGAAGAGAAGGAGATTGATTTTATGTGCTAAATACAGTTTTAGCCATTTGAATTGCCAATAGGTTGAGAGGCTTCTGGTGACAATGGATAAATCTTGGCAAGAGCTAAAGTGCAAAATGCTAACAGTGGGTGTCTGCTTTATAATCAGACCCAAGAACAGAATGACAGTTCTGTAAAAGCTTATTTGTATGTAACAAGAGAGAAACGTACCTCACTGTGGAGATCATGGAAATCTTTACATTAGGTTTCCTAGCTAGAAATGACATTCAAATAATTTGAAAGAAAATCTGAAATCCTGGCAGACAGTTCCGTACTCATCTGCATACTGAATATTGCTAATGAAAAAATGTTAATCTGGACCTCATCCAGACTGAAAAAGAAGACTGTCACAGCTTTCTAGGAGTATTTTGTGATCCTGCTCACTTAAAAGAAATGTGATCAAATGAATTCAAAGAGAAACTAAACAAAGGAAATAGATTTTTTAAAAATGACAGTTGTATAAATGGTTGATGCAGAATATTGCATTTAAGACAGAAGAATCTCTTCTTAATTATAATGAGGAGCTCTATTTTAGAGAGAAGGTAGATGCAACTATAACATGCAACATTTAGCTTAACAAAAGGAAAAGTACAGAAGTAGATGTAGAAAATACAAACGTAACAATTGAGAATTGCAGAAAGCTAGTTATGAAGGAAAATAACATAAAGAAAATGTATAGCTGGAAGGTTTTGGTTAAATGGCTGTTCTAGAATAATGACATTGCATCAAATTAATGTATAATACCATTTTTAGATGTTGAAACAGAAAATTTAAATTAGAGATGGTATTTCCACTGCATTTGCCACTTTTATAATCAAAATAGAATACTGTGTCCAGTTTTGGGGTCAACAACTTGAAAAATATACCAGTGAATAGAGACAGATTCATAAATCCATGACAGTGATGAAAAACATGCCTCATGATGAAAGATAGAAAGCATTCAGCTATGCGTGTCGCCAGAAAGAGTGTTAAGAATCAGTTTGAAGGGTACATAAGCATTTCCAGTGAAAATATATCCGATCGTAGCAACTGGGCACACATGGAAATACAAAGTGCTTGGGATTTAGTGTTATGCAGATTTTTTGTTTTACCTCAAATTGGCATTTTTGAAAGAGGGTAATTAGCCATCACAGAAATTGCTAGGCATTCTTATTGCTCTGTTTTGTTTTTTTTTCCATCGCTAGTGATTTCAAAATTAAAATTGGATTTATTTTTTCAGAAGATTATATAGTGAAGAAGTTAATTCATGGGTGTGCTGGAACCTATACTGTGCAAAAGATCGTGCTAGAGAATCGTGGTGCCATTTAGAGTCCTTTTTGGAAGCAGCTTGTAAAGAACACCCTACTATTAACATTCTGAAGGAAATGTGCAAAATATAATGCTGCTGCTGCAGTATACAGTTAGTGAAGTCCAGTGAATTTCTATCTGTATCTCTCTGTAGTCTGTGAAATGGTTAGGCACCTGGAGAAGTAGGACAGGTGTGAGCTTTGGTTCTTCCATACTGTGCTCCTTTCAATAGAACTGTTTATTTGGGAAAATGATGTATACCGTTGTTTTTCTCATCTCTAGTGTAAGCAAAGTGTCTAGTTTGAAGTTGTCCATTATCAAAACTGAATGGATGGTGGCATTAGCCTCGCTTTCTCCGAACGTGGGCTATCCTAGTGTGAAGCAAGGAATATCCTATGAAGCTGTGCAATGGTGAAAAGGTAGACCAATTTGTAGTAGCATGTGTATGCAAACACCTTGCCCTTTCAGAATTAAAGCAAATAAGTTTTCTTGAGTTCTACCATGGATTTAGTTGGATCAAGTTCACTATCATGGGAGCTCTCACGTAAATGAATTAGCTGATTAGTAAATGAATAAGCTGATTCTCAAGTTTGTTAACAGTTCACAATGTTTTTCTGAAAATCAAAGAAAATTTGGAACCTTTCTTTAAATGTGCTGATACTTCCCTTTCTTCCACATCTCCCTTCTGCACCCCACCTCTAAGTGTGCTCATACCTTATAAGTTAGTTTTTCTTTTGATGCTTACCTGAGGCTTAGGAGAAGTAAAATGACGTACAGATCTTACAGTAATGCACAGAGCTCTTGTCTCACTGGAATATTCCACTTTTCAATTAAGTCTAACTCAAATTGTTTATTGAGCTTACTTACACCCTTATATTTTGTAGGAAAAGAAAGACACAAATCTGGATCCTTTCAATAAATTTGCATTTTTTCAATAACTCAATAAAATGATTCAGATTTAAGCCATCTGTCCTCACTGTCTGTAAGGAAAGAAGCTGTCTGAAATTCACCTCCAAGGCAGTTTAAAAAGTGTCCTGTGTAACATTGAACTTCATAAATTTGTTGATGCTAGGTTTTCTGCTCGTATATAAGTTATGTTTTTTCCTTTGTAACTGGTAGTTGCAGCTGAACTGCTATCATCTGCCATGATAACAGTTGGAGTCTTCTAGGAGAGTGATTTTACCTTGTGAAGCTTTTCACTTGGGAATCATTAAAGATAAGCAAACAAACATTTCTTTGTGCTCTAAGGTAATTTCAGGGTAGGCACACCTATAATACTATGTCAGTAGAACTGGTAATACTCTTCTACATCAAGAAATCTTGATATCCACAGCAGAAGTTTTAACAGGGTTTAAGGTATCGTGCATGTCTTCTCCCTTTCATAAAATTTCATCTGTATTTATTTATCAGAAACCTGAAGAAAATGTGCAGGATTTTGTGGCACTTCTATCTTCAGCAACTTGTTAGTGTATTTACATTTTAGTCTGACTGTCCTGGGGAAGAGGGAACTGACAATAAAAATGCACAAGAGCGCTGTGCCAAATTAGCAGGATTCTATCCTATCCATTTTTATAAAATTTTCATAGCTTTAAAAAAATAGGACAAAAAGTTTTTGTTTTGAAAATTGTATTTATAAACGTGAGAGTGGAGAAAGGCACTTATGTAAACTTTAATTAATTTGAAAAGCGTATCTTTAAAATAGAGGTAGCTGTAGCTTCTGCTGTTATGTTATGGGTGATTTTTCTAATTCGAGACCTACATGATGTTGATAAAAGGCATGAGTTGGATCAACTTACTATAAGTTGCTAATATTTTTAATTTTTGATACTAATAATGTTCTGCTATTGAAAGAAAAAAATATCAATCCATTTTTAAGATGAAAATTGCACTCCTTTGACCCATGTGTTTTTATTATATAATGCTGAAATCTCAGCTATGCCTTTTTTGATGGTGTGGTTTACTCTAACGTGGTTTCATGATGAAAAGTACTGGCTACTTTCAACAAAATACATATTTTTCATAACTGCTCTTAGTGTGGCAGGAAATGTCATGCTCTTTAAAGGTGGAAAGATTTTGTGGTTCATCCTTTCAAATCTGTAGATGAGCACATCTTTAATAGATGGAATAAAAAAATCTCAGCCAATCAACTAAGCAAACAAAGGCCACTTGTTGGAATTTGCCTCTTGTAGTTGATAACCATCAGGAATATCTTTTTGAAGTATGTGGAAGTTCCCATTTCAGTTTTTCTTTGTCACCTAATTGGTAGGCAGACCATGCCTTGAATCAGTATGTTGTGTTTGTGATGGTGCTTATGACTGGACAAGATCGGAGCTGTGTATCATTTTTTTGGTTTGGTAATATGCAGTACCTAGTATTACTATTATATTTAAATATAGTGGAAAGCATGAGGCAGTGAAGAATTGGATCTATTTCTATGGAGAAAATAGTTGGAGGTAATAGCTGGTTCACTTTCTAAAATCGGTTGCTGTTGAAACTGCTCAAAAAAAGGCCTCTAAGCTGACTTCAAGGAACACGTTTCTGAAGTGAAGGAAGGATGCAGGATGAATTTCTCAAAGCACTGCGCTGCATTAAGGGATTTGTTTATGATTTAGTGAGTCAGTTTGCATAGTTTAGAAGCAGTTCATGCTACCTTCAGTGTGAGACTCCATCTTGTATATAAACGAGTCTGATTTAAATGATGTTTTATTTTGTTTTGATCTTAACGGTATCTGCATTGCAGGAGATATCAGTATAAGCACATTAAAATATACAGTGAAGATGAGTGGATTCATGTTTTTCTATGAAGGCTGGAGCACGGTCATGATTTTAGTACAATATAGCCCTACCTCAGAAGAAAGTCTGGTTTGCAACTCAATAGTTTATTTGTGCTTAGTGTACTAATGTATGGTATAAGCTGACACCAGCACGTTTCTTGCCTATGGGAAAGCTGGAGAAGGACTTTTTATAAGGGCTTGTAGTGACAGGACAAGGGGAAATGGCTTTACACTAGAAGAGGGTAGTTTTAGTCTCGATTTTATGAAGAAATTCTTTACTGTGAGGGTGGTGAGACGCTGGAACAGGTTGCCCAGAGGGGTTGTGAATGCTCCCTCCCTGGAAGCAGTCAAGGCCAGGCTGGATGGGGCTTTGAGCAACCTGGTCTAGAGGGAGGTGTCCCCGCCTATAGCAGGGGGTCTGGAGGGGCCAACACAGTAAAACAGGAGGTATTAATTTTAGAGCAGCCCTTGTAAATAAAAGAGTGGAAGTCAGGTGGATGGGGCCATGCTCTTTACAATGGTGCCCAGAACAAGGGGCAACTGTTGCAAACTGGAACACAGTTCCAAATTGAAAAAAAGAATGGATTCAGCTTTCTAAACGGAATGCAGATTTTTCTGCAGGATTCTTTGCACTTAAGAAAAATGGAATAAAATAAAAATTCACAGTTGCTGCATGACCCCCTCATGTATCTGTGAAAATCAACACTGATTATTCCGTTATTGAGAAATAAGGTGTCTCTTTCTAACGGCTACAGTAATTTTGTGTGCTTTAAAATTATGCATGTAAATTGAACCTTAACAGAATATGTGTAAGTATCTCTCTTTTGCCTATGAAGTGCTCGCTTTGCACCTCGACGTTAATTTCTTACAGTATTAACTAAACATACAGTGGTGTTATTTCACTGCTTGTGGATTAAACTGACTTAAACCAACACTTTTGCATCTATGTACAGAGGCAGTATCTTGCTGCAAGTAGAACAGTGTGTGGAATAACAGTGCAAGGTACTAACAGAAGTCACCAGATGGATTAATGTACTCTCCAAATATGTAATATCCATGTATGTATATGTGCTTATTTTTCAAAGGAAGAATTAAAACATCAGGGATATGCTACCATAAGAATGCAAGAGTCTTCTCTGTGTTACCTAATGCTGCGATCAGAATAGGCTCATATCCTGGAGTAATTAATTATGATGATTTACAAATGCTGCTACGGTCAATATTGTGCTAATCGGAAGCTCATGGCATCTGTCCTTGCACTTTAAGGAAGCTAGTAGCTACAACGCACCTGGTTACTAGACGGTGTGCAATCAGTGCCTAAGGGAAGAGAAGGTTAGATTAAACACCTGACAATTTCTGGATTGTACTCAACAAGATAGAATTATGCGATTCTTTTTTCATACAAATGTCTTTCATCTCGTGGGTGAGACTGTGCAATTTGCTAATGTTCAGATTGATCACAATTATTGCATGTTCCTGTCTGAATCACAAACCCAACAGAAGAACAGATTATTTGCTTCTTTCCTACCACTATGTGTGTGTCTGCGTTTTGCATAGGCTTAGCTAACACTGCTGTAGTTAGCTCCAGCCTCTTCACTGAGCACTATGAAGACGGATGAGATATGCTGTATAGGCTTTTTCTTGGATTTCTACTCCATTCTATTTCATAGTGGTTTATTTTGTTAATGGTTTCATGAATTGAGAATTTGATTTCTGAAATGAAGAGCTTGATTTTACCACCCCTAAGGAAATGTTTTTTCAAATCTTTTTTCATTTGCTTCCTACGTGGAAATTTTCCCTCCTAAATTCAAGACCTTAGCTTTGCATTCACATAAAGATAATGAATCTTACTTCTGTTTATTTCTTGTCGGTTATCTTCCTTTATCTACATAAAAGCTTCCAATTCTCAGTTTCGAAATTATTTGTTTTATTTGCAATTTGTTGAAGATAGGATTTTCAAAGACTGCTATGTAGAATGCAAAAATAAAATTTTACTGGACCTTCTTTGAAGTTCCTTTAATGGGTCAAGCCCGTTGTTCAGTTTTGGATTCTGAATGGTATCTCATGGATATAGTGAGAGCAGAGACTTCTAAGAACATTATGCCCTAAATAGAGCATCATCTTTTAAAAATCTTTTTCTTCTTTCAAAATGAATCCTGATGCAGTATGTATCTTCAGTAAATAAATGGAAGGATTGAAATATGCTTGATTCTTCTTTTATAATGTGTAAATGTGTAATCTACATTTACAGAAAGAAATCAGAAATGTTTGCAGCTTTGTCAGTATCCTACTTTAGGCATTTCTTCTATAGGTAGACACACTTTGGATCTGCATTTTTCAGATGGCTTCTACTATCAGCATCCAGTTTATGTGTTGTGATGTGTTTTGAGTGATCTTTGAGCCTTTTGATGCAACTCGATTATTTTAAATATCTGTTCTCTTAGTAGGCTGTTAAAGAGGATAGCCTTATGGAGATCTGGTGGCTTGTTAGAATTGATAGTCTCCTGCTGTTCCTAGGGACAGAAGTGAACTACTGAGGTTTAGTTCCTGTGGGTTTGCCTTTCCTTGGTTGCACTGTTTGGCAGTTGGGGTTTGGGGTATTTGATCTCTTCTTCTATACCCATGCCTGATTTGGTGATTGGTGAGAAATGATACAAGGAGGGTAACATCTGGCAGTAGCAGTGGCAAAAACCTGGGATTAATGCGACTGAGTGACACAGATTTCTTAATAATGTATGCTGTGGCTGTGCTGCACTCTGTAACAAAAACTGGAGCAATTTCATGTAGCTGATTGCTTGCTTATACTAGGTTCTCTTTTTTGGGGAAGAACTTATGTAGTCTCATGATGCGGAATCATCTTGTTTTCCAGAGATTACTATGCTCAAAACACATACAACTTCTATAGCAACAGAACAGAAACTTTAGGTGATAAGCTCTTTTCAATTCCAACTATAAATTGGATTTACTCATTGAAGTTCCAGGTGTTTTGTTCTTTATACTCTCAAATTGAGTATAATGCTAATGGCATAAATAGAATTGAGTGTCGTCATTCCATGCAGAATCTGGGTTTTGGTGAGGGAGAAATTGGGAAATGTTTTACTGAAGTTTCAAATGTTTCTCATAATAGTCACTTTCAGAATAGTATAAGAATGAGAAACATAACAAATCTTGTTTTCTGTAACAAGTATTCTTGTTTTAAGACCATAAGGTTGAAAATTTTGTTTTTTGTTTTTAATTTGGTGCACCAAAGGGCATGAGAAGACAGGAGCATCCATAAATAATGCTAAGGTCCTAGGCAGCCTGCTATTGTGACAGGATATTTTATAAACAATCATAAATAACACTCACTGCAGCATATCAGAGACAATTATACCATGCCATCAGCACCATTGTTGTGATTTACTGGGGTCTTTGAAGAAAAGATATACTCACCTGTCGTGCCAAACTGTGCAGCTCTAATATGGTTGAATTTTTTTTTTCTCAGGGTTTTCTCAGGTATTTTTTACCCTGGTTGTTGTGCTCGCTTATTTTCTATTTGCTCTGTATTCAAAATACAGGCGAGAGTGAGTCTAGTTTTTGTCATTGTTTGTTTGCATTTGTTTGGTTTTTTTTTTCAAATCAAAACACTTGAGTGGCTGGAATAGTGTGTATAGCAAATCCCGTAGAGCTGCTAAATATGAGTGCTCTTATAAGAACAATCTGTTTTTAATCTGGCTTGTCTGAGGCAAAACCATTTTGTTTTGGATGTACCTCAAAGAGCAGCAGTAAAATGGCATAAGATTAGAAAGATAATGAGAAACTGATGGGGCCTGAGGCTGAAGGATTCCCAAGAAAAGGATGCACCACAGTGAGGCCCAGATGTCTTTTCACAGAGAAGTGACACGGTGCACTGAATAGCACAGTACATTGGCTGGTAGGTTCTACAGCAATAAATTCCAGATACCTTCGCTAGCAAAGGGGTGGCCCAAGGAAAGTTCTGTAGTAAAGGTTGGTTTATACAGCATACAAATTCCTAGTGGAAATTAGTAGAAGTTAGAGCAAACAGTAGTCTTGAATCTTAATACTTTTCAAACGTAAGTGGAAATGTCTAGTTGTGTCAGTAATATTTTTACATCCTCAGACCCTATCTCCTATATTTATCCTATACTTAGAGAAAAAATGGATAGAAACTTTTCTGTTTCAAATAAAAGTTAACAAGTTACATATGCTATGGTGATGTCACAGGTGATGTGACAGATCTCATGTTTTCTTTTTTGGTTATGGATGTATTGGCCTGGCTTTACTGGAGTATGTCTGCTTTGCCATCTGTGTGAAGCTTGTCCAAGAATGTCTCAGCTATTTTGCAGCACGGTAGTGTAGGTACTAGAACAACATATCTCTGATAGCCTAGGACTACCAAGGTTTGGGCTTAGTGTGTGCTGAAGGTCTATATGCAATTCCAATCTGTGTTTTGTTTGTTTTATTACAATTACCTCTCATGCCTAGATGAACTACTAATACAGGTAGACATATCTTGGAAATTTATTGAAGAGGTCAGAGTTTTTAACCCATTTGCTTATTAAGTGTCTTACAGCACAAAACAAGAGAAATCTTGACCTGATAGCCCAACAGAGTGTGAGGCAAAAAAAATTTTAGTCTACTTCCAGTTCCACAGGCTGACATAGTCTCTGACCAACATTTTGAAAAGTTCTGTGATGTCATCCATCCTTCAGAAAGTTGTATTTCTCAGATGAACTGTGTTCTGTAGTTCACAAAGCTTTTGAAGAAAGGGGTTCAGAGAGCTTAAGAGCTTATTATCTAATGCCACTGGATTTTAAATATGTTCTTCTGAAAAACTTAGAAGATTTCATTATTTTTATAGTGTGACTATGTTAGGTGTGGATGCTTTTGACAAAACAAAATTTATCTGTCTTGCAGGAAGGATGTGTCAGTAAGGAGTATAATTCAGCATTTTAATTCAAACAGATATTAGACGTTAACCATCTGAATTAGAAGCAGCATTTCAAAGACATTTTCATAAAATGAATTTTGTTTGCCGTGTATGAAGTGTTGCTTTAAACTTGTTTGTACAGAAGTGCCTTTGTTTTCCGAAATCTGAGCATTCTTGTAAATGAAAAGCAATTATTTAACTTTGCAAACCAATAATCATAATATTTTTCCTTGCAAATATTCAATCCACTTTAACACCGCTAAACATGTTGGTTCCGTCCCGATTATTTATTTTACATACACTCCAGATTTCTCTAGCTCTGATAATTTTTTGAGTATAGGCTGACTGGAATAAAGAGCTGGTAAAATGGTACTTGATAGTGCTGGAAGTTAACATGACCAATGATATGGCACAGATTTATGCACCTTGATAAAGAGGAATTCTAGATAATTACTGAGGTGTGCTTTGGGCTTACACTTGTGGATTCTTCTGTGATCACAAAACAAACCAATCAGTTCTTCTGATAAGTAAAAGGATTTGCTGTTTCTTACCTTCACAGGCTCTGTTTATGAAACAGACCAATGCAAATTGACAAACGCAGGAGTTTTGTTTTTTTTTTTTTTTTGAAAACTGCAAGGATTTATGACTAAAGAGATTGTACCTAGCTTTTTTTCATTTTGCATGCTGCATGCGTGTGCACATGAATGTAAGCCTCCAATTGTGCAAGATATTCCCATAGGATTGTTTCCAGTATTCTCAGTTTTTAATCTTTTATGGTACTCTCCTGGCAGATGGCTTTTGCATTGTCTATATTCATTGTAATTTCACAAACATTTAATCACTTATCTCTGAAACAAATCCAGATTTCCATACCAGTTTCCACTGAAGATTCTAATTTAAGGGTGGTGACAACTTCTTACTTCCCAAATGGCTCTTCGTCTGCAGAAGTCCAGGAGCTGCCCTTTTATAGAAATAAAATCTCATTCAGATGTAACTCAGCTGAAAATTAGTTTTAAGAAGTAACTAAATAGAATAATCTTGCAGCCCCCACTGGATTCGCTAGTTCAATGGACTGCATCTGGGTAAACTAATTCAGATTGGACAGGCACAGATTTGGTAGGTAGTAATAAAAAAAGTAGATTTAGGCAGACAGCTGTTATTCCTTGTAGAACTTGAGTGCCTAACTCTGAAACCTGTACAGTTAACATTATTTTGTTATTAAAATTAATATTAGGAAACCTTGGAAGAAAGATTTTGTATATGTACAAAAATGAAGCTTTTTCTTATGTCCTCTTAATAGCTTTTTTTTTTTTTAGCAATTAGTAAGTGGTACAAAATGGTACACTGCAGATAGAGAACAGTGTAGCTGTATTAGTGCATTCTGACATCTTGATGTAGCTTTGTTAGTTTTTGGCTGGTGGCAGCTCAGGTGATTTTTTGCTTTTTGTGTGATGTAGACTGGCATCAGAGTTAGGTTTCTGGTCATAGCTTGTTTTCTAATTTGGACTCAGCTCATTGACTTTGGAATCATGGGAGCATTTACATATCCAGAACAACCTAGAAGCAAGAACATTAATTCCATATTAGCTGTACCAATCCAGAAATTTACATTCACTTCATTCAGAGATTTGCTACCTGACTCTTTTCTTCACCTGAATAGATCTAGAGAATTTTAACAACTGCTGGGAGTCTGAATATAACAGAGAACTTGACTTCAGTAGTTATTGAATCTGAGGAAAGGAAAAGCGCTATCCTGAAAGCTGTTCAGGGAAAATTGTTGACCTGTAGTCATTATTTACTGACAACAGGAAAGTTCAGTACTGAAAATATTTCAAACTCCATATAACCAGTCAGTCACTTATTCGTTAAAGCACTCTCATAAAGACAGTATGCTATCATTCTGGGATAGTAGGGTCATGGAAGTTGCTTCATGTCAGAAACCTGACTGATAAGTTGGTTCAGAGGCATCTGTAATCATACTATGTCTGGTGGTTATATACAGATAAGTGACAGTTGTTGGTTTTCACTTGTTTCAGCCTCTTTAGTATTGTTCTGATCTCTGAAGTATTACAATCTTGAGATGGCTTTTACATGATTTTGGGTGCAATTTAGTTACTTAAAAAAACTTAAATGCATCATGTTGACATGTTTATACTCACGTACTACTAGTCAGAAGATACAGATCTGGTTCTTATAAGCGTGTATCCTACTGGTAATATTAAAGCCAATGAAGCAAGTAAACTTGGTAAAATGGAGTAAACTAAATTACAGTGTTTGTTCAGGTTTTTAGCAATTTTTAAAGCGCTTTCCATGTTTTTTTTTAGTGTTAATATTGCAAAGTTGAAATATAAACATGAAATTCTACTTATTTACTTTTGTTAATAAAACCTAAATATTTTTGTTATGATTGGGATGCAGTAACTGCACATGCTAACATAGTTTTTTCATTGCTAATTATCTTTTTTTTTTCTCGTAAAGAATCAAGAAGGGTCTTGTCCCAGACATCTTTTTTCAACATATTTTATTCACTTCAGATATTTTCCTTATTCAAAACTAGATATAGAATTGTTAAAGTATTGAATTGTTATTGCATCCCAAGAAATAGGAAAAGAAAAACTTGTGATTTTTTTCCTGTGCTTTTGTAAACACATGCTTTATTAGACTAACAAACTTATGATATTGACTGAATCATGTATAATGTGAATCTTTTAAAATCTTCTTCTGCTTTTAAGCTACTTTTCTTTTGCTTGTCAGAATAATAGCATGATATTTGTATTCTTGTATATATAAATGCTTTTTTTAAATTTAAAATTCTACATGCATTTGGGTAAGAACATTGCACAGCATGCTTCAGTTTTGTGTCACTTTCGTTGTCTTTTTAGTTTTTCTTAAAGAAAAGATCCTTCAGAGAATCAGGAAACATTTTTAGCAAATTAGTCCACAATTTCTTTCTTCCCCTTCACTCCTTCAACTTTTAAAAAATGTTCTTACCCTGAGTTTCAGAATTTGTAGGTGATCTGGAAAATCTGGACAAGCTGTTATGTTGTGTTTTATTTCCATTGCTAAATGCCACTGAATTTTGGAAGGAATGTTTTTCCAGTTGAGCGGCCTTTTCATGAAACACTTTCTACTGTTTAGGAAGTTTTATTAGGCCCTGTAACTGCATGATCTGAATGTTGTCACTGTCGTGCCTCTGCCCTCTGACGGACCAGTAATGTCTGAAGGTCTAAAACCCCTCTACTGATAGAATAGATGAAACCTGCACTGGTTTGGCATTGATATTTCTTTTTTTTTCTTGGGGCAGGCTTTTATTTATAGTAATCAGAGTCTACGAGCGGCTGTGGGAAATACCTAGAAAGACAAGATGCAGACAGTTGCAGCTGTAAGGCTGAAGTTCAAGTGTTTAAAGCAGCAACAGCAATGCCTGATCACAGCACTTACTAACGCACACTCCTATCAAGGGGCTGAGCCTCATGGTGGATGCTTTGACACAAATGACAACTCCTTCTCAGAGGAGTATGAAGTTATAAACTCTTATGATCCAGTTAATAAAATACTGGGAATTTTTAAGGCTAAACTTCTAGTGTTCGTTGCTACTTGCATCACTGTCAAAATAAAATGTGGAGGAGTGGAAAAGGGGGAAAAATGGTGAAATGTGCAGCCAAAGGTGCTGCAGTGTCTGAGCACAGAATCTAATAAAGACTGTCATTAACTGCTTGGTTAAAGAAGACATAGATTGGGTAGATATACCAGCCATGCCTTTGTTACAGCTGGCAGAATGAGTCCAATAAGCAGGGATAATTTTGAGAGGTGAAGAGAAGGTGAAATTGGATATTAAAAAGAAGGAAAAGGAAATAAAAGAGGTTTTTGAGTAGAACATTGTGTATTGCTCTCAGAATTTAATTAGTTCTAATTGGACTAGGATAGAGTTAAATTAGAGTTAACTCCATAATGAGTGTTTTTTTTATGTGTTAAAAAGAGTGTCTTTAAACTGTTCTGTGCTCTTAGGAGTAATACAGTGGTTTGCAGCAGCTGCAGAAATTTTGAGCTTAACTTTACAACCTCTAGTTGGAATTTCTATAACTACAGTAGTTTTGCTGATTGTGAATATTGCATTGGCTCTAAAAATCAATCACTTGCCAGGTGAAGTAATGGCAATACATGGCGCTAAAAAAATGTGAGCCTCACTTAGACCTCTGCAGGTTTTCCTTAGGAAAGACGAGGCAGGTAAAAGCAAGTACACTGGAAAAGGTTATGCTACTCATGTCTGATTGAGGGTCTTGAAGGTTCTGTAGAGTTTGCAATGCTTGTTGCACTCGTGAGTGATAGCCATAGTTTATTGGCTTTGTTTGGGGAGTAGGGAAACATGACATTATCTTCTTTTCTAAGTATTGCCTTAAACTTGGAAGAAGCATGAACAGCATGGACTAGCGTGTTAAACATGAGATAGTATATGTAAGTTGCTCCAAAAGTAATGCCTCCTATTTATTTCCATGTAAACTACAACAAAAACACAATAACATTATCTAATAAAGCAAATTGAACTGCAGAATGCTATTTTTTAACACAGTCACCACTGTTACCTATGCTTTTTTGCCACCGATGAACAAGAACCTGCCTGATGCACTTATAAAAACCTCTATGGCCATCCAGAATGTCACTTATCTTTCATGTTGCAGTCATGACTGCTGAAATGTGCCACCCACCACCTCACTGTGCTCACATCCACTATTTGGTCTCCATAAATGCTCAGCATACATCAGTGATATCAATGGGTGCCACTGTTTCTACATGGAGGAATTAAATGACGCAGCTTTTCTCCATACACACTTCCATATCAGACGCCATTTTGTCAGACTGCCCCTCTGCTGTCGCACAGCAGCAAAACGTAACGGAGGATTGGTGGGAAGGTTCAACCTTTTCTGCCATACCACCACCATCTGCCTCCAAAGTTTTGGGCCAGCAGAAAAAGTAGGAGGCATTACTTTCAGAGCAGGTCTCATACTTGCCTTGGATAACTGGAAAGGGAAATGTTCTGTTAGGGTAATAGAGTGTCTTCCTAAGTCATTCTAAGTTCATTCTAAGTTTAATGGTTTTAAACTGAGACAGAGGAGATGTAGGTTAGATATCAGGAGGAAGTTTTTCACTCAGAGGGTGGTGATGCACTGGAACAGGTTGCCCAAGGAGGTTGTGGATGCCCCGTCCCTGGAGGCATTCAAGGCCAGACTGGACGTGGCTCTGGGCAGCCTGGTCTAGTGGTTGGCAACCCTGCACTCAGCAGGGAGGTTGAAACTTGATGATCTTTGAGGTCCTTTTCAACCCAGGCCATTCTATGATTCTCTAGTCAGTATGTGTGTGCACTGGAAACTAGCTCTTGAAATCGAATGTTTTGCCATTCTGGCTTATGAAGGATTAACTTTAAGTAACTGCTTAGATATACAATTCCCAGATGAGTTAAATATGTGCACAGGGGTTCTTAGGGCTTATGGAATGATCTTAACTGAAGTGCCTGAGGTTTTAATAACATGCAAGGTACACATTATACACTTAATTGCTATTTTGTGCTGCTGTGGCCAGACACTTCTGTAGAGTTTCTGACTGAGAAACATTTATCTTGGTAACAACTGGCCACGTTTATCCCCTGTTGTCCTTCCTCAGGTAGCAGTTCTCTATCTTCCCTGAACGCTCCTTGGAAGATTCCTTAGAAGAAGTATCTTTTAACCATTTAAAAGATGTTGTTGACAGCTGGCATTGGAAACATCTACCTTTGGTCTAGCATCAGTAAACTCAAAGGAAAACTTTAAATCATTCACAAGGTCAGCGCAAGGATTGATTTATTGTTTGAAGAATGCATTGTCATTTTTGAGGCCACACTATTAGGAGAATCAGGTCTCATAACTCTTGTGTTATTAGCTGGATTTGTGTTTAAATATGACTGAGGTTGCAGTCACATTTATGAAAGTGAAATTTCAGGGTGTTATTTAAAACCATGTGCTTAAAATTAGTCTTTTCCAAGTAAATATGTTTTTATTAATTGCCTTCTAATTTGGTACTTCTCTGGCTAGCAGTTGATGTTCTGGAAACTTCTGTCACACAGCTGAGTTAGAGTGATGAGATGAAACTGAGATTTGCATTTCAGCCTGCTTTGATGAATTTCATTGCTGTAAGGGAACTGTTATGTCAGGAGTTGAACTGATGATTGAGCACCTGGTGAAGGGGGTGGCTGGCCCAGGAAGCACAGGTGCAAGCAATTCACCTGTGGTTCCCATGTGACTGATGCATTTAAGGGCTAGTGTACAAAGGGAGAGTGTCTCCTGAATGGAGGCTGCTTCCTAGGAAGGGGTGTTCTGTTGTCAGAGACCCTATCGCTGTTTGGGTGAGTTAACTTTTTCCTATATTTGGTTATTGATATTCCCAGTGATACTTTGCCTGCTATTGCAAATAATTTATTGGAAGCAATTGCACTGCTTCAAGGACCAAAAGTTGTTATGTATGAGTTTCCGCCAATCTCCCTCCTCTATTGTGTATTTTTTTTTTTTCATTACAGGAAGTGGATTGTGAGGATGCATGCCTCAGGGCCATAAGTGCACTAATAGGCATCAGTGGCCGTGTCACGTCTGAGTAGGGCACTTCTGGTGCCCTCCCCTCAGAGCTGGCGGCCATTTTAGCTTTCAGCCTTGGGTACTCAGTGCCTGCCAGAGCTGCACCAGATGCATGAGACTGTCTTGCTTGACTAGGTATAGGGCGTGGACCCTAGCTGTGAGGTGGTTTTCCAGCTTCGCCTTGGCCCTGGCCCAGCAAGTGCTGCAGCATAGTCCACTCTGCAGATTGGCTTCCTGACTTGCTCTTGGACCTGCCTTGTCACCAGGGTACTGCCTTGAGGGCTGGGCTTCATGGCTGGAGGGAGTGGGCAGCCCTCACAGTGCCCTGTCAGCACGGGGGTTTGCATTCCTGAATCACAGTACTACCTGATGCTTTTTAAATGTGAGGGTAAATTGTTAAAAACTATGTATTTAATCAGAATGTGGGGTAGGAGTGAGGTTGGTTTGTGAAGAGATTTGCTCAGCTGAATATTAGCAGTTACATTAAAAGTTGAGTATATTGCTAGCTAGCTGTAAATTTGTGAAACTGAAGAAAATTTCTACTCCTGAGCTTGTGATTTTTTGACAAATATTCTAACCAAGACCTTGGCTCATAAGTAATGTTTTATAGAAGGATTAATTAACATAACGATGGCATTCTTCCCAGCAGAGGAAAGAGCTGTGCCTACAGCTTCAACAGTCGTGTCAGCCCAGTAATACGTTACCTGTTTGCAGAACAGCAAGTCATATTATGCTGTTAGGTCAGGAGTGGCCAATTTAATTCTCTCTCCCTCCCCAGTACCAAGCACCTTAATTACAGGACCTGTTGTGCAATTTTTGGCATCCTGAAATTTGCTATAGGGCTGTATGAATTTGCAGTATCCTAAATCGGGGCTCTGGTTTTCTAGATGAAAAATAAAGTTTTCGAAGCAGTGAATCACAATTAATGAACAACCATCTGACAGCTATTGACAGTCCCTCCAGAATATGCTACATAGCGACAAGATACTTTCTTCTTCTAATAAGGCCTAACATGACATAAGGTTCTATCTGAAGGACCTTCTTGCTTTATTAATCTCATTATGACCACTTGAATTGTTACATTCTCAGTAATGACTAAAACATTTGACTCCCAAGTGTGATATTATAATGAGGATGGAGTTCATAAAATAAGGCATTGTATCATTCTGCAAAATCTGTCAGCAAGTGGAAATATAAATCAAACTCCTCGGTGTGATTTTCCTACTATTTCTGTGGAATGAAAAACTCAGAAGATTTTACCTACCTATATGTGGAGGTTTCCATGGAAGGTATATTTTAAATATTTAAATCTAAAAAAAAAACAACCAAAAAAACAGTGGTTTCACTATCTACATTAAAAGGAGCATGGTTTAATTAAGTGAATTGCCAAGCAAAAACTGACTGCTTGTAGTGCTGTATGCTCTCCTCTTCCCATCATGCATATATTTTTGGGAAGCACTGGGGACAAATTGCAGTTTGACAAATTATGTATTCTTTCTTTTCTCTGCACTTCTCCAATAATTGAAAATTTATTTTTTCTTGAATGTTCCATTGCTCAGTGGGAGAGTATAATTAAACATATATTTTTAAACTTTTGCATAAAAATCTTCACTTATTTAAAAAAAAAATCCTTTATAAAATTGGAATCAAGCTTGTTTCTGAATGATAAAATAAGACAAGGATAGGAAATTTTAATTCTGTCACTTTCTTCCATTGAAATCAGAGAGAAATTCTGCTATTCTTTGTTGGTCAAGCAATCTTCAGGTGGTTGTGAAACAGACGACCAATTTAGAAACTGGAATGGAGAAGAATAATTTGTGATTAGTCTCCCTTGCATATTGTTTCAGCCAGGCAGAAGGGGTTGTGTTATTTCCTACAGAGTCAGTTAATACTGGTTCAAGAGAGATGTGCATGCATACAAAGCTGCTCTAAAAGCTTCAGCCTTGTCCCTACCCAGTATGATTTATTTTTTTGCAGAAGTTCACCTGTCCCATCACCAAAAACCCACTGACTTGAATTTACTGCGTATTAAATTTCTATTTTTTAATACTCTCATTTTTGGCCTAATTTCCTGTCTAAAGGATATATTCAAATCCCAGAGCTGTATGTTTTTTCCCAATTTTGCTGAGCGCAGAAAGAGAACATAATAAAATACTATAGTTTTAGGGTAAATAAGTTGATATTTTAATGCCTTGTTAGACAGTAGTGAGGCCTGAGTTAATATGAAAGGAACTTGAAAAATTTGGAGACGCTTCTGTTTTTATAACCATCGGGGAAATATTTCCTGAGTGATCAGGGAACCTGGGGTTTGTTTAAAGTCAAATTGATTCGCAAGATATTTTGTCTAGGCCTATTGATCTTTCAAAGGGATTTTTTAGTAAATTACCTTTTTACTGCTATTTTGGCTTTGAATGAGTCTGATATTACTCAAACTTTTGCCTTTGCATTACTATTTGAAGTAATCCTGTAATGTAAAAAGAGAAAGCAAGAAAA